>NC_141762.1:39835823-40152386 GCF_982258835.1 Parasteatoda tepidariorum | reverse complement strand
GATATTTTATACCCCTTTTAGTTCAAATGACTTTAAAGTATCTTTCCTAATTAAACTAAAATGAGTAAAATATTTTAATTCATTATTTTCGTTTTAAATTCTTTCATTTGCTTCCGAAATATGCATGGCTCTTGTTGAAAGCTGAGATAATATCAACTAGCTTTTTAGGAAAAACAGATCAGTCACGATTTACTACCTACAACGATAAAAATATAGTCATACATATTCAAAAATCATTATCTCTCATATATTCTACTTTATGTCTTTCAATTTAGGAAGTGTTCCGGTGATAAAATTTGCTTCTGTTAGAAATCGAAGCTTTTAAGGTTTTTATAGAGATGCACAAAATGTCCAACTGCTTTTAGCAAATGAAAGTAAAATACATAAAGAATCAGCATCGCATATTATATTTTCACTACTTTTTCCCCCTGTTACGTTATGCGTAATAGAGGATCACGTGATGCAAGCTTCATACAGTTCTTCTCTTCCCTTCACTTCGCATTTATATTCTATCGCTGCCATCGAAGCATTTATGAATTATGTACATACCTTCTTTTTTTATAAGCGTTGTCCCCATAGATTTTCACAAAATTCCCATTTAAGAAATGTAAAACACTGAAAGAAAACAACCAAGTGATAGAAATATAAAACAAAAGCTTCTCCAGTTTAAGAAAATATTCTTCTTGCGAAAGTCATTTTTTCTTTCGTTAATAACGGGGAGAATTCTTAAAAAATTCATTCGAATGAAGGCATCAAAAGAAAATAAGAACAGCTATTAATGCATGTTTTTCCTTTTAAATGACACAATTGTATGCAATATAACAGTTTTTCCCAATGTTTGAACATGTGCGCTTTTACATAAAGCTGAATGAACCAGTAAAATCCAAGTAACAGAGAAATATTCATAACTGTTGTTACCATTTGTAGATAAAAAAAATATTATGTTTGTTTATTATGTTATTTTTTTCCGTGTATCTGTCCAGTGGAACGAGAATTTGCGAAAATATAGGAATTAAACATTATCAAAATTCTTTCACAAACTATCCCTATTATTGTATTACTCTGCAAACTCGCCTTAATATTATAATGAACTTTCAAACTTCGCATAGTGTTAGACTTTTTTTTTATTGAAGTTAGTTATTTCTATGCGCATGATAATAAAATAAAATTCGCTCTAGAAATATATTTACAGTTTTAAATAAAACTAATAATAGTTAACGTAATAACTTTGTAAACTAACTTGTTTGAGGTTTTTTTTCTGAAAGATAAAACTATACCCTTTTTTCTGTTTGTTCCTGGATACTTTTTTTATATTTTTAAGTTTCCAATTCAATGCATATATTTCGTTTATGTTATCATAGTAAATGTAAATGATTTTAAGTACCCTCATATCCATAACATACAAAAGTAAAAGTGTTTTGAGATACGGAGCACATACATATCTAGTCATAACTATATTGCATAATTCTACCCAAGCTATTATACTCTCTTTTAAAATTTAAGCCCCAAATGCTACTCTCTGCACAGTAATATAAGCAAATTTAATATAATTTATACTGAGAAAGTGTAACAAGAATAATAGATATATTCTTGGTACAAATAATTCAATTCCAAGACAAGAGCAAAAATAGTGTTTCAGCTGTGAACTTTTTTATATTCATTTATGATATTTTATGTATCTTGCTTTTATCAAAGTAGCTTTATTTAATTATTAATATTTCATCTACGCCCCGTTGCAAGTTAAGAACAGACTATTGCGGTATAGAACTTAATCATTCCGTGAGTGCATATAGTTATCAAATTATATAAATAGGCTTTTAAAGGAATATAAAACCTTTTAAAAATTTAAACACGTGAGACAAAAATTTAATTCGTGCTATGTTTTATGATATATATATATATATATATATATATATATATATATATATATATATATATATATATTATATATATATATATATATATATATATATATATATATATATATATATATATATATATATATAAGTTCAAAATATATATATAAGTTCATATATATATATATATTAAGTTCAAAATGAAGACTAAAACAAAGAAAAATTATAGACATATGATAAAAAAAAGGGGGGGGGAATTATAAGTAAAAAATAACAAACAACAGTATATATAATATTTATATTAAAAAAAAAAAAGGATGAAATTTTATTTAAAAAACCGGAAAAATAAAACCGGAAAAAAATATCTAATCTTTTCCTCAGCCCACACGATTATATCCGCAAAACAGAGTGCTTTCTGATATTGTATCAATAAAGCCAAAGCAAAATATATTAATACAATAGTGTGATGAGCACTCAAAAAATTTTTTTATAAAAATAACAACAAATAAAATAGATCACAAAAAGTAAAAATAACATGTAAAAACAGAAAATAAAATAAAATAAAAAACATTTAAAAGGGACTATAAAGCGAGTAGCAAAATCAGATCAACTTACAAGGACAGAAAATTTTTCAAGAATGATTTAAAAATGTTTTCCCAGAATGATTGCCAGATTACAAAATATGAAAACAAAAGATGAAAACAAAAGCGCAAATTGAGTGTAACAAGAGGGTTTTAAAGTGTCGTTCTTACTGCACTGCTGAAGTGATTTGTTATTCTGAGCTTTGATTTGTTAGTTACCAAGGATGGGCCCGAAATGGATGCGCGCAAGGTAATATTATACTGGATAATTTTAAAAATTGATCATAAATAGTTTTACTTACTTATATATATATATATATATATATATATATATATATATATATAGATAGATAGATATCTAGATAGATAGATAGATAGATAGATAGATATACAGCGTCGTTTCAAGCATTGGCGTAGTTTCAAGAGTCGCACAGGGAACTTGGCATCCATTTGGTGTACATTTAGATGCTAACAGGATCTCTTCATAGGGATAATGGTTTTCTCTTAACTAGGAACAAAGTATAGATAGCTTTATTTAAATGTTTATGTGTTTGGTTTGGAACATTAATATTCTTCTTCGCAATTTACTAATGCAACAGACTTATAACTAGTTCCTTACTCGTTATTACAAGCACAGAGAAAGAACATAGCAGCCGCGTGCTTCGCATTAAAGATAAATAAGACAAGCTTTCATGAAAGAAAATTTTAAGTAACAAAATTGCAAAATTTAACTGATTTCTTCAGTGGGCTTTTCTATTTTATTTTCTTTTAAATATCACACGTGTGGTAATATTACATGATAGCATATTACATGATCTAAAAGACTGCCTTAAATATGTTGTCAGGAATATGCATGAACTATTATGATAAGACGTAATATGAGTTTGCATTTACTACTAGGGCTCATGTACCGGATATAACTGGGAGTTGTGCATACATCATAGTTCAGAACGCATCCTTCAGACAAATCCCTTCGGCATCCAGCTTCTTACAAATACAGGTAATGCTTTGATTGGTCCAAGAAATACGTAACTACTTAAAGATACGTCTTATTGCCTTTGCAAACTTGTTTTTTTTTCATTGCTGGTTCGAACCATTGTTTGCGAGATAGAGACTGCAGAAAAATTAATTTTTGTTTTCAGAAAGATATTTTTTTTCATACAGCTTACTTTGAATGAACAGCTGAGAATTTAGCAACGAATTTCCCACCTGGGACATATTAGAAAAATGTTGTAATAGCATTAGTGCATGGAATACCATTTACTTTGAAAAATATCAGAGTTTGTAATATCTGACAAATGTAAACCGGGCACTATCCCATAACCCAAAAGCGACGTTTGTGTAGTTAATATCTGGCAACTGTATACCGGGAAATATGAATCATTAGCATTTCAATTATTACGTTAACCGAAAGGCGTGATGATTATTAATAATAAACAGCTTTACTGGAATAATAACCAGACAAGAATGTCTGAACCATTTCTCGGTTTTCTCCTTACCGCACTGTGGGAATTTTCATTCCAAATTTAAGGCAGAATAACTGGTAGCCATCTGTTCTACCTGTTAATCGCAAGTTTATCGTTAGGAACATTTCTTTATCTGTACTAATTTGACTAATTTGAAACCGTGTACAACTGGTATGGTAAAAAAGCCATGAATAAACCTTTTGGGTTTTTTAATCCATTTATAACTAGCATAGTCTTAAAACTGAAAAAATTGAAATTTAACTAAACAGGCTTGATTAGCTTTTCGTTAGGCAGTAGGCATTGTTAGGCTTATTGTTAGTTTGTGGTTGATTTGCGTTTTGTCAAAAAAAAAAAAACAGTGGAATGTGGCATAAATAGTCTATTTAGTAATGCTATCTATCGTGAAAAGCTGGGAAATACTAGACTTTCGTGTATTAAGTACCTCTGTGCAGCTGTTTAATACAAAAAAGTTTATTTAATAATCAAAATACTTAATAGTTACTTAAAGTTTACTTAATAAAAATTTTTACTTCAGATGATGCAAATAATCTTGCCGATTTCTCTTAAAGATATTCCTTCTTCAATAATCATTTAGTTAATTATTCAATATTTTATAGAATTCACGAAGGATTTCAATCACAGTTTGATAAAAAAAATTAAAGGAAATATTTTAAATAACACTGAATATTTTTTTCAGAATTATCTTTTCTTTCCCAAATTTATATTTGCATTCTCAGCCAAGTCAAACAGCTTATTGTTACTTTAATAATAAATTCGACGTAATGGCACGGCTTTGACCCTTTTCCCACAAAATCATTAAAATACAAATACATAAAAAGAAAACGAAATGAACAGAAGGAAAATAAAACTGAGTATCTCTTTATGCTTTCTTGCTTTGAGAGAAGAATAAATGCATGAAGAACTCGCTTGGAATAGTTCACCACATTTCTTCTTTCGAAGCTTCTCTCTCCGTATTACTTTACCCTGCAGCCTATAACATATATCTATATACGTGTATTCCCTTTGTTTGGGAGTCTGTTTTCTCACCTTTTTTCCCCTTTCACATCTTGTATTTTCCTTGTTTTCTCTTCTTTTGTTTTATTCCTTTATTTTTATTCTTTCCGGCGTGTCGCCGCTGCAAATGTCTTTTCGAACTCCGATGATGCAAAACAAGGACTAGCGAAATGTGACAACCGTGGCAGGTAGTATTATGAAAAACATGACAGTTTCCTTGCACTTCCCCTTTTTCTTATGTCTAACATCTTTACATAAACTAAATTGATATTATGAGTTCAAACCTTCAGGAATTGTTCATGAATAGGATGGGAGAAGAACGGTTGATAGTTTAGCCAACCATTACTTGATGAATTTTATTTATTTATTTTTGTGTGTCTGCAATTGTAATAAGTCAGGGTTAGTAATACTATATTGTTTGTTTTTAACTGTCTTATATTTATTTATTTTTTTTGTTTTCTTGCTACTACTTTTACTTACTTTTTGTGCCTACCTCCTTACATAAATAAAATGGTAACGTGAATAGAAATTGTCTAGTACCATGGGAACAAAAGAAAAACCGTTTCTGATAGGAGAGAATAAAAGAAATAGCGTTACACTCTAAGCCTTAACCATTGAAAATAGCTCCTTTATTCAAACTAACTATTCCAAGTAACCTTCACAACAAAAGTATGGTGTCTGAAGGAGTTCTCGTGGTAGCAAGGCGGTATAAATACGTGCATTGGTATATTTTGATCTTGTTCTATCTCTTTAACCTTAAGGTAAATCTAACATATTTACATGAACCAAATTGACGCTATATGATTTTTTATTTATATTTTTTTATTTTTTTTTATTTTTTTCAATACTGCAAAAAAATAAAAAAAGAAAGATTGTTTATTCCTTTTGCTTTAAAGCCTTTAGTTTTATGCCATTATTTTTGATTTTTAGTGTATGTTGTCACTGCAACCGTTTTTTTTCGAACTCTGATGAGGCAAAGCAAGCACGGTGTCAGCCGTGAAATATGGCAACACAGCAACTTTACTACGTCAAGTTGGCGGATGACGGAAAGTTTAGCGGAAGAGTTCGCTTTCCACATAGGTGGGAAAAGTTAAGGCGTACGGAATATGAGCGTATTTTTTCGGAGAGAATTCCAAATTAGCATTCAATATAGATACCCTGCTGCTACAGACACGGTGCGATAGAAAACTTTTTAAATAAATTAGATACTTATTCATTTATTTTCGAAAATACGCCAAATTAGAAGTCTTTATTCATTATTCTCCGATTCTCTGTTTCTTTTTCGCTTCGACTTTCTTCCGAGCCTCCCCTGATTTTCAAGAATAAACTGTACCAGTAAGCTTTACTTTCACTTTGCCCACGCCAACTGTTGATGGAAAGTCAATATTATGAAAAACATTTCAGTTTATATGCACTACTATTTTTCTTATGTCTAATATCTTTACGCAAACTAAATTTATATTAATAGTTCACCTCTTGAGGAATTATTCATGAACAGCAAAAGGACCTTATCCAACTATTATTTAATAAAATGATATTGTGAGTGTACCATAATCATTCGTATGCTTATTGTGGTATATTTGTGCAACCAGGTAATGGTTTTTCTTCTTACTATTTTTAATTTTATTTATTCATGTATTGCCATCTCTACTCAATTACATAAAATAAAATGATAGTACGAGTTAAAAATCTCGTAATTTACTCAGCAAAGTGAAAAAATTAAGTTGTTACTGATTCAACAATTACTTGATTAACAAACATTTATTTATTTCATTTAAAATATGCAAACCTAAACTTTCTGAAAAAATTTTATAATAATATTTTTTATGTTCGATTTATTCATTTTCGCGGTATGAGTGATTTATTCTTTTTTAGATTCACGGGATTAAAGGAAAAAAAGCTTAAAGGAAAAATGCTTAGTTAATCTTTATCAAATTAATAAAAAAATTGCTATTATTTTATCTTAATAATATGATTTTATTGTGTAACTCTTATTTTGTTTGCTCTATACGCAATAACTTTCAACCAGAAATGTTGTTTTGGTACTTTAGACTAACATAAGTACTCATCAAATTGCTAAATTGCTAAATTATGAGTTCTGACCAACAGACGAAATTCACGGAAGAAGATGAGGAAACAAAAAATTAGGTTTCATCTCTATTAATAATTTACAATATATTTCTATAACTGTAATTCTATATGTAGTTAGCTTACTTTTACCCCCAATTAATGATAATGTTAGACGTTACATAAAAATAAAATAGAGAAGTTAGTGATTCGCTTAATGGAAAAAATATTTTTGTATTTTAAATAATAAGAGAATATATCATTTATAATTTATTGAAGCACAAAAGATGAGGAAAAGAGGATTGTTCTGATAACAGACTGAATCTTTCTAATGCATTATTAAAATTTCCATGCTAAAAGTATCACTTCAATAAAATAACCGTAAAATTTAGAGTAAAGTACATTTTTTGTCTTTACGGTTTTGAAACCGTTTGAATACAAAACTATTCGGTAATTTTTAACATTTACAACTAACAGTGATTCAGAATCGTAAAAAAAAAAAGAATCTTACCTTGACATTGAAGATAGGCTTTTCGTAAGGAAATGGACAAAAAGGAGGGGGGGGGGGTGAAGGACACTAGAAACTCTTCATATGTTGAAGGGAATGAATGAGATATTGTGGTGTCAACGTTGGGACATAAACCCTTGTTTTATTGATCACGAGGCCAACAGATTAGTCTTTTTGGTGATGCTATGTTTCAAACTGAAAGGAACTAAGTTGTTTCATTAGGTGGGCTTAGTTGGTGCGATAGAATTCTGATTGTTTAACATAATTAGGCGAAAGCAGTTGATAAACGAGTTTTCTCACAGTTAACAAATTGAACACCGTCTTATTTATGGTAATTTGACTATTTTGATTGAATATGGTAAAATAACAATTAAATAAATTTTTATTTATCAATCTTTCTGAGAAATTTCTAACAGTAAAATGGCCAAAAATAGGCTTTGTAAATAGCATTGAAATACTTGCCATCAGGTAAAGTAATATATGGGGGATCGCACTATAATGGAGCTTTAGGATGTATTAATTGTGTTCAAATGAAAATGCATGGAAAAAAATTAAAATATATGTGGATGTGAAATCTTCCGCATCATTTGAAGTTGCCAACCTCGAATACTTTAGTTCCTCTCTTTGTATTTAGAATTTCTAATTCAGAAGTAAAAGAGATTGTTTAATATTAACGAAAATTTTTTGAGTATATATATTTTTGTGAAGTCTTATACAGTGATTTCAGCTCAGAATATGTAAGTAAATTTAGTTTAACTTGATAAATTATTAAGTTTGCTAAGAGTCAACGAAGTTTTTATCGAAGTGCACTAATAATACAAGTATTTAAAGAAATGTAATTTTTTTTATGATTATAAAATTTAGTGTGGTATAACCGATTCAGACTTCTATGAACTATAACTTTACATTCATTAACATTTGCTAAACAGTTTCCTATTTAAGTTATAGCTCGACATATTTTCAACCCTAAGGTTGTTTAATAATCTAAATCATTCGAAACACTAGTGCGCATTATGTATGTAGATTTGTCGGTAAATATATTATTAAAAAACTGATGAAATTTCTATTCAAGTTGGTTACAAATAATTTAAATATTAAGCGGGTGAGAACAATCAATCAATCAACCATGAAATTTTATGCAAACATGTAAATAAATTTCTGAACAAAAACTATTTTCTTTCTCGGATAACAAAACTCTTAAACAAACTTAATTATAAGTTGACAAAAAATGAATGGTTAAAAGGTGAATAATCTTTGAGGCATGAATCTATTATATTATAGAACTTTGAAACCATTATTTCTATCCAACTATTATTTAGAGACTATTATATACTAATTTGTGCAATTGTTAAATTTTGCAGAAAACAATACGAAAGCATCATTGTCTAATTTTCTTAGAGGGTGAAATCAAACAAGCGTAGTCGGTTAAGTCAAATATTATGCTTTTTATACAAACGAATCCTTATGAGTTACATATTTTAATATATTAATCTTAAAGACACAAGTCTGATTTCTTACGATGTATCATAGTCAAATAAATAGGAAAAAATACATTACTTGCAAAGATTGCCTTGTTTAAATCCTACCCTTTTGACTTTAGTGAAATCAAGTTGGCTGCTCGACCTCAGAGAGGGATTATGATCTGAGTTATTCCTATTGAACATAAACCAAATCTTTTCAAATTATTTACAGCTTCCCCCTAATAATTTTCATAGTGCTTATTTTTGTAACAAAATTACTGATTTAAAAGGATTATGTACCTATTTTAATTTTTCGGATTAGCTAGATTAGAGGAAGTTTTAACTTTTTATACTAATACTAGGAGGCTCCACCCCCTGCTCGCTAACGCTCGCCAACCCCCGAGAATTGCTACGCAATCCTATGTGGTTCACGCCGTGAATCATGGCTCGCTGCGCACGCTCGTCAATGAACACAATGTTCTAGCACAAAGACATAATATATTATCATCAAAGACATAGTATTTTATCATCAAAGACATAGTATTGTACTTATGTAGATGAATTCTACCAATGTTCTTATTGGCTTTTAAAAAAGTATATTAGCTATTTAGATTGTACATGGTGAAAAAATCAAAACATTAGCTAAATAAGAAACATATAAGCAAAATAAATTATCAAATATTGCTTCACTAATATTCTGCATTTTAAAGCGTGAAAATTCAATGCATAAATAAACGCGAAATATAAAAAAATTCAATGCATTCAATACAAACACTTAAACGTTTTTCAGACGTTTAGGTAGCTCCCAGTAGAAAAATATCAATTCAACAGCGGCCTTTTAAAGCATTCTCAATTCAATTAATTAATTAATTCCTAATTGAGTTTAAATTAAATATTGTCATGTTTTCAGTGCATGAATCTGAATTGAATAACTTGATAATGCTCACTCTGGTTATTGTTATCTGGTTGCTCACTACGTGCTCTTGCGCGCCGAATCCAATCAATTAAAAATGAAAACTGTTGCCAGCGCGAGAAAAGAAATATCATCGGTTTTATTGATACATACATACATACGTACGTATTAGCGTTTTATATAATAAGACAGATAGTTCCTTTCAACTGCTCTGGATAAATAATGAGTGAAACAAAACCAGCAAATATACTACTTCAAGAATGCTTTTCATGAAATGGATTTCAAATTCGCTACTATACGATTGAAAATTCAAATTATTAAAAAAATGAAAGTTCATGAGTGCGTTTCAAAATTCTATGAATCAAACTTACTAAGCTTATCTTCCTAATGCATAATAATCTAATATGGTTTGAAGATATCATAACAATACCAAGCTGTTAGAGATAGGAAGGCTGGGATAGCCTGGTTTATAGGGCGCTGAATCATGTCGTGAGTTCGATTCCCGCTGGTCGAAGACTCCCTGTGTAGTAAATGGTGACTGATGTACGTTAACTCTGTTAAGTCCTCAAAGATTCCACAAAATCAGTACCTCTGGGGGTACTGAATTGGAGATTAATCATTCTCCGGTTTAGGTCAAAATTCCGATCTGTGAATGAATGAATGGATGCCTGAATGGGTTCACCCTTTAAAATGAGCTGTGATGTGTAGACGTATTCTTGGCCCTATAAGGAGCTATTGAAATGCCAGAAACGCACCCTCAGTCTTATACTCGCTGGGTTTCCCCAAGCAGACTTGCTGGTTAATTGGCAAGTGGCGTTAGAAACAACAACGAGGAAGGGAGAAATTAAATTTAAAATATGTTAAATAGATCAATACAATATTTCTTTCTACAAAACACATTACTGTTGTATAAATTGAATAAACAATTAAAATTTATTCCTCAAAAAGCTGTTTGTTAAACAGCTATAATTTTCCAGCACTAAATTTTCAAATTTTCAAATTTCTATTATCATTGAATTGCATGCATTAACTGTAATAGGAATAGAAGCAGGGAATTAAATCGTTTTTTGCTTGAAATAATTATTTGAATAAACTCTCTTTAATTTACGAAATTGTCCTAAAAATGCCAAAAATGTAATATTTAGGTAATAATTTTGTATAGCCTAATATTAGAATTTAACTTAATAGAAAATGTACCTCAATTTAATACAGTATTAAAATTAATGCTAAATTGTATGATATTATGTTTGAAATAATGTAATTATAGTTTCACCTTGAACTACTTCTTATATTTTAGTAATTCGACATCGATTTTTTGTCTTTATTTTGTTCATTACGATTACGCAAACAGATACAATTAAAGAGAAAAATTAATATTTTGATGAGCATTGTGGTTATATTATTACAGCTAAAAAAAATTTTTAAAAGAAATAAACATAACCAGAAAAAAAATTTCAGTTATAGGGTCAAAACTTTTCTTATTTTCGAAATTTCATATCAAGACAATCTTCTAATTATTTAGGACTCCAATTATCGTAATTAAAAAACTAAATTATAGTTTTATAAGAAAGGTTATATGAAGGATAAAATAATTATTCATATAAAGTAAGTATATTTAGATAATCCTCTAGTTATAAATTCTCGAGAATTATAGTAAATTTATCCCAAATATACACGATCTTACATTTAAAATTTAATCCTAATTTAAATAAATATTTCCTGAACTTCCACCAACAAACTTTTCATGTCTATTATTTGGCGAGAATTTTCCCTGATGAAAATTTATATATATTCTTTGGCGGCTCACGTTAACGTATAGACGTGTCTTTGAAGTCGCATTAGCACACTTTACAATAATTGCTAGCGCCTCTAGAGAGTTTAATTTCTGTCATTCTTTGGCGAGGATCAGAAGAGCTTAGGTTATTTTTTTTCTATTTCACTTTTCACATTAATTTATTTTTCTGTTAATATTAAATTTTAGATTTCCGAGCATAAAAAAGAAAAAAAAAGAAAGGAACTTAAGTGGATTACTTTTCTTTTAATAGAAGCGAGCAATTTCATTTCGTAAAGATGATAAAATGAAAAGGTATTAGAATCTAAAAACAGTGGTTCTTTTATTAAGAGAATACATAGGAATTTAATTACTTTTGAAGTGCTTTAATTTTTTGCAATAATACAGTTAAGTGCTTTATGCTTGTGTTTGATGAAAATGCTGAATCTCTTTCAAAGTGGTATCATTTTAAAGGATTTTGTCTAATCCCACAATATCTTATATTTTATTCTTTATCATCAAATAAAATGAAGGCATTATTTAAAATGAATTTGGGGATTTTTTTGATGCTTCTTTATATAGGTTTAAGAGGTTTATATAGTTATAAGCTTTAATAAAATATGCTTTTCATTTTATTTTATTTAAATCATACTTTTTTATTGTACTGGACTATACAGTAATTAATTTTCTTAGTTTAGATAAGTTTAAATGATGTAGAAGATAAGGGATTTGAATTATTTAAATTACTTCCTGTGAAACTGCTTCTGCTACATTCTATTAACAAATATTAGCGATATTTATGTCAGCCATTTCTCCTCTTCCCATCACTACGATTCCCTTAGTGAATTGTAGCGTTGACATTGTAAAAATTTGTAAAATTCTTATTACTTGTAAAAAATGCTCTAAAGTATTTATCCTCTTTAAAAAAATTTAGACGTAAAGGGACCATATGTTATTTAAAAAAAATTTGATAGATGTACCTTATACTGATTTCATTATAGAAGACAGTATTTGTAAGGATACGTGATGTTATGCATTGGTTTCTGATTTTTGTTACTTTCAAAACACTTTTTCTTCATGAGCAAATAGGCAATTATTAGATAAATAAAATTAATAATAGATAAAATCATTAAGATGGAACACTACCGTAAAATTGATTTAAAAAAAAATTAAGCTGGAGCCACAAGGGCACAGTTTGCTTTTTTCAGTCATTAGATAATTAACAAATATTATTGAGAATCTTTACTGAGTATTTTTTGTCACAATTCAATAAATAACGCATTTATTATAAGTTTTAATATGCATTCAAACGGGAGAGCATTTTATAATGTTAAAACAATTGACGCAGTATTCCTTTCCTCTGGATCCATATATTGCTCCATATT
Source organism: Parasteatoda tepidariorum (assembly GCF_982258835.1). Lineage (NCBI taxonomy): Eukaryota > Metazoa > Arthropoda > Arachnida > Araneae > Theridiidae > Parasteatoda > Parasteatoda tepidariorum. The sequence continues at coordinate 40,139,365 of NC_141762.1, read as the reverse complement.
TTGAAGCATTTATTTTAAGTTTCAATTTTCCTTAAAAATGAAGAGCATTTTAAAATGTTAAAACAATTGACGCAATATTACTTTCCTCATCTGATTCCATATATTGCTCCATATTTTGAACTAAAGTGCCCCTTCATATGAGCATCATTCAGGAACTTATTTCGGCCATAATCTCGAGGAAATGAATGCATTTTTAAAAAAAATATTCAAAGATTTCATTTCTTAAAGATTTCAACGTAGAGACCCCACCTTTTAAAATATTGTAAGAATCTGATTTGAAAATTTGATATATTTTAACCAGATATTAACGAAGTTTTTCAATATTTTACTTTCTGATATGTTTCTAAACCTTTCAACTTTGCGAAATTAAAGCCCAAACTGAGAAAAACAGGCACGGTCAAAATTACCAGTATACTTTACAGCGTTTCTTGTTCTATGGGAACGACAAAAAGCTCAGTAATTTTTACCGAAGTCCATTGATAATTATTCTGGTAAAATTAACAATATTGTATAGTTTCAAATTATGTGATAAAATTTGGCAAATGCGGTTAAATTTGGTAATTTAATTATGATACTTTTTATCATGGCCTAAAAGCCATTTAATCTGTTAAATTTGATTTTCAGTTTTGTATTTTTTACTAAATGTGTGATTACAAGAACTCTAAATTTGAAAATTAGAACTTCCATAAAACTGCAACCATATGGACTGAAAATTTTTATATGAATGGTTTTATTCCATATAATTTTGTTTTATTAACCAGAATTTCTGTTTATTGTACTAAAAATGCCGTTACGGTACGTCAATTTCACTAGATTTTTGTTTCTTCTTCCACATTTAATTTAATCCTCAAACCATCATTTTTTACTTACAGACATGATAGTTTTGAAGTTAAGGTAATCAGGTATTAAATTTGTACAATAAAGACAAAGATGAATAATGTATATGAATTGAGTTCATTCATCAAAGTATGGACCCATATCTACACATATGCCATGTAAGTGGTAGATTTTTCAGGGAAGTGAAAGAAGGCCCGAATTGACAAGGCTAAATGAATTCCTATGAAATCACTTTAATAGCAGTTTCAGAATTTAAAAAAATCTGATAATTAAACTATTTTCCTATTAAATAGTTCTCTAAATTTAGAAAAATGTGGTTGTTAGAGGAAGTTATGCCTAATGAGAATACAGGATGATAAGGAGTTCCTGTTCATATAGTTATGCCTCAGGTCATTTGTAGAGTGTGTGATTTGCTAAGGCCGTGCAATATAACAGGAAGCAATCTTTTAATCAGTCTAGACTATGTTTCTTTAAGATTTAATATCATTCGTACAGTCATTCATAATATATTTCATTATGCCCGTGAGCCAGGTAGCATAAAATCGTGATATATCACAACTGTGCTGAAGTAGAACACGTTCACCTGCAGCATTTTGGTGGGGGATATTACACTTAGGAGTATGCTTTTGTGATTTCATCCTTGTTCAACCAACACTGGGATCAACTAACACTTGAGTCAATTACACAAGTAATGTTTCACGTGGTGTAACCGTAATTGCAAAATTCCAAACTGAGATTTTCCAACAATGTGAATTTCCAATCACCCCTTTCTTAAAAAAATTAATTAATTTTTTCTTAACCATTTTTAGAGGTTACGATTTTTTTAAGCAGGTGAGGTTTTTAACTTTTTAATAAAAAAATGAAAGTTAAAATATTCAGCCAATTTCAAATGGGAAACTATTAATTGATTTATTCAAACTAATATTTTCCTTTTTAACAGCCTAATATTTATGAAAAAAAAGCCGCCTGTCTATTGCAAATCCAGTTCTCATAACACTTTAAAAAAATCCAGATCAACTTACTACGGTATAAAGTACCGGCACTTCGAGTGCATCATCCATAAAAATCCATTTTTTTCATCAAATAATATACCGCAAATTTTGCAGCAATATTTATGTAATTAGAGTTATTTATTGTTTTTACTGTAATTATTACTGTAAAAGTTATTATGCATCAATTTTTTTTGTTTCGCAACATGTTCCGGTAAAAATGGATTTTACGCAAAAAAATGTCAGCACCCTGAGTTCCAATACTTTTTACCGTAATTTAATCCGGAATTTTGTACAGTGCACTATGAGTATTTCTTGGGGGTTATATTTCTTTTATTTATAAAATGATATACTCAAGTTTCTAAGATAAGGCCGATCGACAGGGAACAGGGGGCAGGGACTGTCCGTGCATCAGAAAGGTTCTGGGTTCGAATCCCAGGAAAGGCATGGATGTTCTTTCCTTCTCTGTACTATCTGTCCTCACTGTGGGAGCGATGTTGGCCCATTTAATATGGTGCCCCTGAAAGAGAGGTCAACAAAATTGCCCTGTAAATGCCTGAATTGACGGATGTTAACACAGGTGGGCATTGGGAAAAAAACGAGTTTCTAAGATAAAAAGAACATCGTTGCAAGTATTACCTCTTAAGTACATGACGCAGAAAATAAAAAAGAAAATTTCAATTACTTATGTAAAACTTTAAAAAACAAGGTAGGGTAAACTAACCAGTGAAGGAACACTTAAGCTTCGCTTGCCTTTTAAAATATCATATTAATTGCAAAATTCTTAATTTTAGTTAAATGACAGTGTCAACATGTTTGTTACTAATTGCAAATTATGTAAAAAATTTTTAGAGAATTTACATAATATTGTTTTAAAGTTTTGAAGATTCAAATAACAAGTAGTAAGAAGACCAAGTGAAGGAACAGCTCTTACCAGTGAATGAACACCCAGTAAAGGAACACTTAATTTTGGTTATTTTTTAATGCTCTTTATGAATTTATAAGCCATACAAATATTTAAAAACAAGCCTGTTCTTACCTATAAATACTTGGAAAATTTTAACTTTTTTTTGTAATCATGAATTGAAAATTAAAGCGTCAACATATTAACACATACTGTTCATTCAGTGAGAAATCTATGCCCAGTAAAGGAACATGCCTGTTTCCTCACTGGTTAGAAGTTGTTTTTCGTATTTTTAACATACTTTTGATGTGAAACATCACTAAAGGAACAAGAAAATTAAAGTTTATCTTTTATTTTCATTAACTTAGAAAAAAACCCCAGTAAAGGAACACTTGTTCCTTCACTGGTTTTTCATCGCTTGGTGATCCAGTGAATAAACACCCCCTTATCTCAGTACTTTATTATGCTATGATGCTTAAAAAAAACGTAACTTCAATAACTATATTTTGAATTCTCTTTTTCACAGTGAGAAAAATGAAACTATTACATGCAATTAATTCCACTTCAAACATATAAATACAAACACTCACCTTATAATTTTTTCAAAGAAACAAGGTGTTGTAGAGGTAATATAACACAGTGTTCCCCAACCTTTTTATCACCGCGGACCTGTCAACGTTTGATAATTTTACCACGGCCCACTGAGGGGGGGGGGGCATTGATTGTTTATAATTTTAGATTATTTTGATTTTATAATTTTAATTTAATTGTATTTAAACATACCTTTAAAATAAAATACAGTTACACCAAAAAATAAAGTGATTTAACATTTTAACTTACTTGAACGTTACATCAATGAGAACCCCGAGCTTGTTTCTTTGCAATAAGACGGATCCATCTGGGGGTAATCGGAGACAATGACACCCGAAGTGTGTTGCTTATCTCCAGTTTATTCCGTTGCTTTGTTTTGGTTGCTGTTACTGCAGAAAATCCCGCTTCACACAGATAGGTTGTCGGAAATGGCAATAGGGATTTAAGTGCTGTGGTGGCAATCTCGGGGTATTCTGCCAAGACTTTAATCCAGAACACCGGCAGAGTTGTTGTTTCGAACGTAGTCTTAAGGCCGCCGTCATTTGCAATCTCCAACAGTTGATCTTCTTCTTCTTGCATTGACAAGCTACATTCACCCGATTTGTTGGCAAATGGGTCGCGGATCCATTCCTTACCAGTTCGTGGGTCTTTTGTGGTTGGGAAGAAGCGCTCGAACTCTTTTAAAAGCAAAGACAGGTGATCGTGAACCAACTGGGAGAATGAATCTTCAGGCTCTGTCTCGCCTAAAATACCCGCTAATGTCTGAAACATGTCGAAAATGCCTCTGTTCACGCGTCGTCCCCATAACTCCAGTTTGGCTTTAAATGCAGCTACTTTGTCAGCCAACTTGAAAACAGTTGTCATTTTCCCCTGAAAGCACAGATTGAGTTCATTCAGCAGGTTGAATACGTCACACAGGTAAGCCAGTTTGGTGACCCATACCTTGTCACTGAAATGTGCTGCCAGCGGTGACTTCGTTTCTAAGAGAAATATTTGCAATGGCTCTCGCAATTCAAATACTCTCAGTAGCGATTTTCCTCTGGATAATCATCTTATTTCTGTGTATAACAGAAGGCATCTGTACTCTGCGTCCATCTCCTCACAAAGCTGCTCAAACAGGCGCGAGTTAAGGGCGTGTGCTTTGATGTAGTTAATAACTTCAGCGACATCAATCAATACGCTGTTAAATTCTGGTGACATTTTTCGGCTTGCTAGCACTTCCCTGTGAATGAGACAATGTGTAGCTTCACTCTCAGGTGCAACTTCCTTAATCCGAGCAGTTAAACCAGATAGACGTCCGGTCATAGCAGCAGCTCCGTCTGTGCATATGCCTACACAAAAGGACCATTTTAGTTGTCTTGATATATAACCATCCAGTGACTTGAACAGTTCTGCTCCTGTGGTGTTGGTTGGCAAAGATAGTGCACATAACAAATCCTCATGCACATCTTCCTTATATAGATATCGCACATAAACAAGTAGTACTGCCTTGCTGTCAATACCTGTAGATTCGTCAACCTGGAGTGCGTACCACGGTGATGCATTAATCCTCTCCAACAATTGCTTTTCTATGTCTTCGGCTATTTCCTCAATGCGCCTAGTCACAGTGCTAGCCGACAAAGGCACATGTGCTATCTTTTCCACAGCAGCTTCTCCTAGTATTTCACGGCAAATGTCTTTAGGGGCGGGCAAGATTAATTCTTCACCAATATTGAATGGCTTTTTAGCTTTAGCAATGCGGTTAGCCACCAAATATGATGCTCTTAGTGCACTCTTCTTTATTGATGTGGTGGCCATCATAAATTTATTCTGTCCTTCGTGTTCCCGTTTTTTTCTTTCAAAATACTCCAGGGGCTTGTCTTTTAATCCAGGGTGCTTGGCGTTCAAGTGGCGAAGCAGTTTTGAAGGTTTCATTGCGTCATTAGAGAGTTACTATGCAGATAGTTACTATGCGCCGCAAACTATGCAGAGCTGTTTTGGTTTGTGTGAATCGCCTGTCCCGACAAAACCATACTTCAAGTAGGACTCATGGTATTGTCTGTTAAAGGTTGCATGTTTCTTTGATGTTGAAGGCTCTTCGGTCTCTTCACTGAGCCTTTTCTTTTTTCCAAGGAAACTTTCTAAGGACGTTTGTTTTGCATTCATGATTGCTAACTTGTGAGCTAAATTTGTGCAGACACTATACACACGTACACCAAGCACTGTTAAACCTGAGAAAGTACCGGTGAACAGAGAGAGGAGAGATAGACACTTTCTTTTTACAAAAAACAAACAAATCCGCATAAAGCACACAAAACAGTAGAGGGGAATCATGGTCACGTGGTCTTTGGGCGATTAAATGGCAGACGAGCCAGCTTCTCTTTTATAGCCTTACTATACACTCTCGCTGTGTGAGGCGTCAGAATCGAGAGAGAAGACGAAGTTCTTTATTAGTTCCAATGCAAATGTCGCGTCGCGGTTTCGTTTTTTATTTATGATATTTACAGTTACGATGACTGTTTTTTTTTATTAAAAATTATTGAATGAGAAAATAGTTGCAGAAGATTTCTTTCTTTTTTTACTTTTTAAAACATTAAAAAAAGATGCCCCCGAAGTTAGTAACCTTCGGGGGCATCTTTTTTTCAAATAAATGAAATTTTAATGGAACACATTTTTAATTTGGGGTACAAACCTAGAAATTTAAATTCAGTTTCAATGAAATGGGCGGACCGGTACCATTTGATCCACGGACCGGTACCGGTCCGCGGACCGGGGGTTGGGGACCACTGATATAACACAATCAAAAATTATTCCAGAGAAGTCTCTTTGACCAGGCAATCCAAAACATTGCTAGATGACTTCCTATTGTTTAGCAGTAAGCTATTGTTACCAATCAATCTAAAGAAAAACTTTCAAATTCTTATTTTTAATCAATATATATGAAATGTTCCTTCACTGGTTGGTTTACCCCATATTAAAAAATATTTATCTATCTATATCTATCTATATATAAATATATATAAGTTTTAATACAATGCATACTATAAAATTTAATACATAGCGTAACTAATTTCGAAAGTATAAAAACTTCGTTGTTCTACGAGGGTCTACTTTTCCTTTTTTTACATTAAAGAATATGAAACGAAATTCACAAATTCAATTTCCTCCTTTATTATTTTCCCTGAGACGCTTCTGACTTTAGAAGAACTCTTAGCAGAAGTAACCACGAAACTTAGTGCCCTACCCAGCCCCCATGCAATCCCCCTTCAAGGAAATTTTATGGGAGAACGAACAAATTCAAATTCAGTGTTTCAGAAAGATGTGGCGTGAATGGCGGGAAACGACTTTAAAAGACATTAGAATAGTAAAGGACCCGAGTGCTGCTGTATTTCATTTTAAATTGCTACGCCATGGAGAAGAAGAAGAAAAAAAAAAGAATAAAGAACTTTTTCGTTCCACTGCTGAGTTTTAAGAGTTTTGTGCTCTGACCGATCTTTAACTTTCCTCTTCCAAAAACCATAAAAGTTAATTACAAATATATTTAAACGGATCTTTAATGAGCTTTTATATTTTATGACCTCAAGGGTTTTCTTTTGTTTCTTTAATCTCTCCGTTTAAATATATAACAGTATTTTGTTCAGATTGAAAGCGTTTCATCATAGCAGGAGAAAAAAAACGAATATTACGGGTGTTTTCTAATATTTAACACTGATGATTTCTTTAATATTATTTAGTGGGTTATTATTTTATATTTTATTTTACTACAGTAATATATTTTTATGTAGATTGTCTTTCGTCAAAAATTTTGCCAGCGATAATTTGCAAAATAATATTTAAGTGTGTGTCAAAACCTTTATGAAACTCTTGAGAAATATTATAGAGATAAGTCAGAGAAAGAAATTTTTACGACTAGTTTGCTTCAGTAAAAAGGTTATAGACATTTTCTTACGGATCGTAGACACATTCTAGTTCTACTGGAGAAATTAACTGATCGTTAACTATTTTTTATCTTACCTTTAATTTAATTAATTGGTATCATATCTCAGTGTTTGATAACACAATAACTTCCGATAACTTCTCTCTCAAAAGAAATTTGATACCACCACAATGCTAGACATTTTCCTGAAAAAATGATTAAATAAAAAAATTTTTAATTGTTATTTTATCACATTGAAACAAAACAGCTTAAGAACCGTAAAAAGATGGTACTCAAGCTGTTAATTGTGAGGAAAACCGTTTATTAATTGCTTTCACCTAATACGCTTAAGCTACCGGAATTTTATTACACCAACTTGATCCACCTGATTAAACCATCTGATGACGTGAAGACATATTACAGGCGAGAGATCTAATCTATCAATCTCATGACGGACGGAACGAGGGTTCGTTTTCTAGTGTTAACACAGCGTAATATTTCCTCCATTCTTTTTAACACATAAAGATCTTCCAATGTCTTGCACTCCCCGATTTCTGAGCAAGGGTAGTAAGAATATGATACTCTCATTCTCTCATAGATGGCAGCATTCCAAAGCTGCCACACTATCTCAAGTGTTAAGGTAAAACTATTTTTTACCGTTTTGGAACCATGCTAGTAGTAAGTTTTTTAAAAAAAACATGTAGTTTTGTATTCATGGTTGTCTTACCGTAAAGGTAAAAAATTTTCTTTAAACTTTGCAGTTTAATGAATAGATAGAGTGAGATGCCGGATATTTTACCATAATTTTAGAATAAAAATTCAAGCAGTGTAATGCATGTAAATATATATTTTCTTCTTTTTTTTCAAACTTCGAAAATATTTATGAATATCTTTTTCTGTAAAACAATTTGAATAAGATTATCATTAATAAATCATTATGAAACTAGTTATAAAATTAAAATTTTAAAATTACCAAATAATGCTTTCATAAAATCGATATTTTGTGTCAAAGTTGTGAAAGGATTTATATATATTTTTTTTCAAATAATATTTTTTGCCCCTTTTTTTCATTTTATTCAAATGCGTGTAATCTTAATTAATTTAAAGGTTAAATGGCGTTGCTCAGTTACTGAAATTTTAATGAATTGAATTAAAATTTTGTTTCAATGCATTTTTGCTTACAACTTTTATATTGAAAATAAGTTTTGAAGAAGGTAACTTTTTCCCCTATGGGCATTTTCCCCATAAATTTGTGAATTTTATTCTTTTCAATCCACCGATTTTCATATTTTAAGTTGTGTATAGGATATTGACAGTTTTCTTAAAATCTTTAAGAATAGAAATGTTAGGCAACCACAGCACACTTGGAATTTTTATTCTAAAATTATAGTAAAATAACTGTCAACAGTGTGTCCCTCCGATTAACTGTAGAGTTTACGGTAAAGAACATTTTTTCTTTTTACGGTTTTGAAACCGTTTAGAATGACCGTTAGAACCATGAATACAGAACTATACAGTTTTTATGATTCACCATTTATAGGTAGCATGGTCTCGAAACCGTAAAAAAAGAAATTTAACTTAACATAGGAGATAGGTGATAGGAGATAGGATGTCCATTGAAGTGGAAAGGACACTGGAAACTTTATGTGCAGAATTGAATGGAGGAAATATTGTGGAGCAAACACTGAGACTGGCAGTTTGGCCCTTTCGGCTATAATATATATGAAGTTGCAAGGGATAAAGTATCTTCAATAGGTTTGCTTAATTTGTGCTATAAAATTTTGGTTGTTTAACTGTAATAGGTTGTTTAACTGTAATTAGTTAATAAACGGATTTTCTCTCAGTTAACAGTTTGATTACCATTTTATTTATGGTTATGTGACTGTTTCGTTTAAATATGATAAAATAACAATTAAATAAATTGTTATTTAGCCACTTTTTAGGGAAGTTTTTAACATTTTGTAAACATATGATACATTTCGCAAATGTTTAACATCTCGGTGACATTCGTAATGTAGCTCAAGAAATTTTGCATTCCCTGGAAAAGATACTGAAAAGCAGAGGAGAGTTTGATGAACAAAGTAAAGTTCATGCTGCAACCATCAAAAATAAACGTTCAAAATTGCATTTTCCTTCAAATCATATCAAATAAATTTAAACCTAGCGAATAGAAAGATGACAAATACTTTATTTAAAATAGGAATTATGTTAAATTAAAAGTAGAAAAAATAATTGTCTCAATTTATCTATGAAATTAATTTTACAATATACATACATTAAAAAAAAAATTCCATATCAAAAGCAAAAGGTGCAAGCTAGGCCTAAGTCTGCATTTCAGAAAGTATGCAATTTCTTTATATATATTTCACTATGTAGTTTATTTATTTTAATTTTAAGCGAAATTTTGGGCATGAGTAACACTGGAATAGTTTCATAAATTGAAACTCAGAAGATACAATCATTTTTTTCAACAAACTTTGGTGATGGAAGATAAAAAAAAATCAGCCCCTTTACAGTTCTTCCCCCTCCTCTTCCATCAGCAGTGACAATAGAGCACATATACTTAAAATGGACAGCTTTTCTCAAACCTCTTTTGGCATCGACGTAACTCATTTCAAAATTATGTGCTCACAATTGCCTTCTTCATTATAGGCGTTACTCTTAATTTTTAAGCACGTGCAATGATTTTCTGAAGTTTAATTAATAAAACTACTGTAGAAGACTTATAAAAATCCTTTAATAATATCTAGGATTATATTGAAGATACTTTTTATTTATTGCCGGAAAATTCTTTTAGTTGGCAACACAAAAAAATTTAAAAAAAAACTGCAAAGTTTTTTTTTTATAATTCATGTGTTAAGATTAAAAAGAGGAAAAAAACTGTTTGGTCTTTTGCATGCGATAAAAAAAGTTATCGCAAAACATTGAATTTTGATAAGATCACTCAGAAATAAATCAAAATAAAATAAAATAGAAAATATATAAATAAAAATAGGAATTGTTCAAAATTTCCCCTCAGTAAACTTAGAACAATACTTTAAAAAATAATTTTTTCAAAAGACAACGTGATTTTTGCTTACCATATTTCTGGTATTTCTTAGTTGCACCGAAAATTTTTGAATAAATGTTAATTAACATACTTTTTATATTCATGCATAATCAATATATATATATATATATATATATATATATATATATATATATATATATATATATATATATATATATATATATATATATATATATATATATATATATATATATATATATATATATATATATATATATATATATATATATATATATATATATATATATATATATATATATATATATATATATATATATATATATATATATATATATGACCAAAAATATATTATTTTATTTCAAGTCAGTTTTAATTAACTTTTCTTTAAAGTTTCTTCTTTTCTTTGCGCCATTTTGCATTTTCCCATTTCCTTTTTGCGCATAAAAATTAATGCATCAGCCGGGAAACACAATGCCGAGAAGTGGAGCTGATATATATGACTCACTACATATAAAATTGGAGCATCACAAAAGCATGTTGTTCCAAACATCCAAGAACTCAATACCCTCGAGATCCATTCCTTAAGTAAAAACAAAAGCATATCTTAATCATCCTCCACAACATTCAGAAACAATGTTCTCCGAGATAAAAACGGTAACGCCATTCAGACAAAAACATTCGCCATTTAAACACCAGTCGTTAATGGCAGCTTGTTTTTCATTTTTATCCTACATGGATAGGGGAAAGTTTTAAAAGACCCAAACGAAACAATGGAGACGGCCGGGAGCCATAAAACTTTCTCAAGATTGAATTTCCAAAACAAACCGTAAAAATTGGTTCGGTGTGGAGGAGCTCTATGAAATATGCATGAAAGGCGAGTCGGGGTAAAAAAGGGGTAAAAGGTGGTGTTCTATTCATATAATACTCAATATATTCATATTTCCAGGCTCCTTATTTTCCTAGCCAGGTCGGTAATCGAGATATTCTTAAGGAGGGGAGCTATCCTCGTAAAACTTTACGACTAAACTATACTCCGGGTGTTCGGCTTGGAAAGTTATAAAATTTCGCTTTTTAAGTAAGACTGGTGAGATGCAGACTTTTAAAATGGGAGTTCTCGAATGCATTTAAAAGTCACCTTAGATAATATGGGTGGGTTCAAGCCTGAGGAAGAGAAAATAAAGAATGGAAATTTGGCGATTTCAAATTCGTTTCCGTCTTCACGCCTCTTTGAATTTCAACACAATTGCCTTTGCTTTGTTGCAAACACAAACATGCCATGAGGGATTTGTTTTTGAGAGCATTTCTTCGTGTTTAACTGCAGTACTTTTCCTGATAAGCTTAAATATATCATTTACTTGATTAAATTATATACTTACCTCTTTTGCAGCGTTTACTTTAACTCAAACTTTTCTAAAATAATTGTATTGAACTAAAGCTTGTTTAATTCATAGAAATAAACATAAAATAAAGCTTCAGTGGTAAAGAACAATTAGCTAAACCGTAAAATCCTCACTTTTTAGTAGGCGCATGTAAGATTTAATTTTAAAGTAGTAATAACGAGAGAGTGTTTACGAGCTAAGTAAGAGCAAGAGATGCTGCAGTGTTAGAATTTTCATTCCAAAACATTATTCAAGTAACCGTCAGCAGTTAGTTTAAAAAACCATGAATACAAAACAATACTTTTTTTTAATCCTTTTACGATTAGCGTGGTTTCAAAATCGTAAAACTTTTACTGGAAATAGGAGACAGTTTAGCAATTTTATAGAGCAGTTATCTATGCGTGAAGAAGAGTATCGTATTCTGATAGTCCAGGGTCGCAAATTTGGCAGTGCAGGACACTGAAAATACTTCATTTCGTCGCTTTGAAACTAAACCGCTGTAACTAAAAAAAGTCGAAAAATGAGATTTTCGGGTCATTTTGTGTAAAAAAAGTCACCCTTTTAGAAAAACAACCTGTTATCTTTATAGTTCTATAAAGTTAATTTATAGAGCAGATAAATCGTCATCGCATTGCCGCGATTAGCATTAGCGCGGAAAGTGTGAAATCGCTCTCCTGAAAAACTTGCTTTTTTGAGTTACAACGGTTTAGTTTCAAAGCGAAGATTTGTTGAAGGAAATAGAGGAAATATTGTGTTAAAAAGTGAGTAAAAGGGGGTTCAATTCATATAATACGCAATATACTCATATTTCCTGGCTTCTCATTTTCTTAGTCAGGTTGGTAATCGAGGTATACTTAAGGAGGGGAGCCATCCTCGTAAGACTTTACGAGTAACAAGGGAAACTAGAGAAGTGTGACTCGCCAATCTTAAAATAAACTAGTGGGATGTATGCCTTATGAGGAATAATTTTCGGGAGCAACATTCGTTTCAGCCCATAGAAGGTCCTGTGAGAGATAAAAAATAATTCAATATATATAAAAATCGGTATTTTATTACTTCAGTGCAGACTATTAGTTATTGTAATTATCTCATACTCCAATTAATTTTGTGGTACTTACTTTCACGTACTATATAATGCATATTTATTCTCAAAATTGATTTTGAAAATTTTATATATCTGTAGTTTTTCAGAAAAACCTGTTAGGTTAATTAAAAAAAAAAAATTAACATCAAATTTTTTTACTTTTTTTTCCAAAAATTTTCCAAATTAATTGGAGTATGTAATTGCAAATCAATCAATTAATTAATAATTGATTAATTAATATTTAATTAATAATTAATTAATTTTCTAATTGATTTATTAATATTTAATTAATAATTAATTAATTTTCTAATTGATTTATTAATATTTAATTAATAATTAATTAATTTTCTAATTGATTTATTAATTAGAAAATTAATTAATTAACCATACAAATTAATTGGAGTATGAAACAATTGCAATAACTAATAGTCTGCATTGAAGTTATAAAATGTCGATTTTTCTATATATTGAATTATTTTTTATCTCTCACAGGACCTTCTATGGGCCGAAACGAATGTTGCCCCCGAAAATTATTCCTCATAAGGCATACATCCCACTAGTTTATTTCAAAATTGGCGAGTCACACTTCCCTAGTTTCCCTTGTAAGCTAAACTCCGGTGTTCAGCTAGGAAAGTTATAAAATTTCAATTTTTAAGTAAGGCTGGTAAGATGCAGACTTTTAAAATGGGAATTCTTAAATGCATCTACAAGTCACCTAAGATCATTTGGATTTGTTCTAGTCTGAGGAAGATAAAATAAAGAATGGAGGAATTTGATTTCAAATTTATTTCAATCTTCACATCTCTTTGAATTTCATCACGTTTACCTTTATGTTATTGAAAATACAAATGTATCACAAGAGATCTTTTTAACAAATTTGTTCGTATTTAATTGAAGTATTATAGTTTTCCTAGATAAGCTTAATTATATGATTTACTGGTTTGAATTATATACCTACTTTACAGGAACTAATTTAACTCATTATTTTCTAAAATATTTGTATTGAGCTAAAACATGTTTAAATCACATAAATAAATGTAAAATTAATTTTCAGGAGCATAAGAAAAATAGTTTATCCTTAAAATCCACAGATCCAAATAGGCACCAGTAAGTTTTAATTCTGAAGTAGCAACTACGAGCTAGAGCTTACCAGCTGTGTAAGAGAAAAAGAAACTGCAGTATAATCACTTGAAAAAATTGGTTTTTAACGCGCGTTCTATCTATAATACTACATACATCTATAATACTAGTACCTTAAACCATAATAAAGAGCAATTTTAAGCAATTTCAGTTTGGTTTTGAAGTGGAACCATGTTTTTTTCTCAAATTGAACCATAGGATCATGTAATCAATTTCAAAAAGTGTGATAATATGGTTCAACTTCGTACCACATTGATGTTGCGGAAAGTTTAAACGATTTTATGGTTAAAAATGTCTTTTTTTTATTATTTGCTGCAAAACATCTTAATAAATCACTCTAATATTAACATATTAAATTTTAGTTTATCTTTAAATTAAAATTTTTAATGTTAATGACTCTATTTGGAATAAAACTTGGTTACTTTTTCACTCAAAAAATTTATTTTTGTCTATGTTACTACAATATAATTTTAGCAGCGAAATTTAAAATTCTTTATTTTTCTGAGTAACAGTTAAAAGGCTATATAAAAATTTTAAAACTCTAAAATACTATAAAAAAAAATTTCAATGTTAAAACTAAAATTTTTTTATATTTTTTTCGAAAAACTAATAAATTATAAGATATAGTCATATACTCTATCATTGAAAAGAGAAAAATATAATAAAAGAAATATCGATTCTGATGAAGACTGTGTATAATTTGTGCTATATATACGAATGAAACAAAATAGTGTTAAAAAAGCATAAATAATGGTATAAAAACAGATATACTAAATGCTTGACTCTGTAGAGTCAAAAATTTAATATATCTGCTTATATCTGTTTAGTATATCTGGATAAAACCCTACCTTTGTGTTGAAGCCCAGAAGAAATTATTTCTGTGTTTTGGCATGGGTAAGTCCTTGTTCATAGCACTAAAACTATAATGGTCAATTTTTGGACAATTACCTGTATTCTATTCTTGTTTTTTAAGTTAATTCAGAATTATTGCAATTCCTGTGAAATTTATTAAAAAAATAAACTAATTTTTAAAATCTTTATAAACTAACATTGACTTTGATGAGAACTTATCAATATATGTTTCAACTTTCTCATGGATTTTAAAATATTTTGGTAGAGTGATAGATAAAAAAATACAAAGGCTCAGTCAAAACTTTATGCATTAAAATAAAATTATTAAATAAAAGATCTAAATTTTTTAAAATTAAATTTTTAGGGTGATTCAGTGATTCCTGAGTGATTCATACTTATAATTTTGATCCCAACTATTCAGACAAACTGAGAGTCATTATGATTATCTAAATTTTTACACTGCACGAGATGTTTCTAATAATGTAAACTTCGCTAAATTTATGACAAACACAATATAGAAAATAATTACTCTTAAATTATCGTTTCTTTCTTTTTAACTATTTTAAACCATTTTTAGGGTTTAATAACTTATTCATAAATATTTAAATAAACCTAAAATTTCCCAATTAACAAATTCACAGTGCAGCAGTAACTATGTTTCTAATCAAGTTAAATTGCTTTATTTTGTATATTTTCGGCTAAACAAATACATTAATAATACTGAATTGCGATGATTATACTACAAGGAGTTCATTTGAGAAAATAAATTTATTTTTGTTTCCGCTATTTCTAAATTAAAATAATTATATTTCCCGAAAGCATTTACCGCGATGTCACCTTCCATTTACGTGAATGATGAGCCAAATTTTTCAATTCCCGTAAAACTTGCGAGCAGCACAGTACTACAATGCATTAAATATTCCATTCCTCCTGTTTGGAAATAGCCGCAAATGCTTGGACCTCTTTTTTTTATTTTTTAATACCAGTAACAAATGGTGAAAATTACTCATCTCATAATGACTGCCCGAAGTTTGGCTTCCGATAATCTTTCGAAATATTTCATAAAATAAATTATAACGTCCCCACTGAGCTAAGCATTACAAAGATAATGCTCAGAAATTTGGGAAATCATTTGCATTTCAACCCCCTGCCCACCCGAAAAACGTAGAGAATTGCTGGAGTTACCTCTTCTGCCCTCCCAGAAACCTCCTTGATTTATGGGGCCCGACATTGTAATCCGATTCCGGGTCATTTAAGAATGGGTCGACCAACAAAAATGTCATTATGTTGAAAACGTTTTTGGCCAAGTGCCCGTTTGCCTTTTCTGACCATTGTTTTATTTTGTTCTTAATGTGAGTAACTGATGATGGCTTTGGATATGCTTCAATCTGAAGAAGAAAATGCTAAGATTCAAACACATTACTTTCTTTACATTATTTAAGAAGATTCTCTAAAATATGTTGCATTTATTGTTTATTTTGTGGATTTAAAATTCATTTGTTTGACAACCATAACATTCGTACTTGTCAGCAAAGCATAACTTAATTTGTTTTATGTGACATTTTGATTTAAAGTGTTTACAGAGAATTTTATCTTGTTCTGAAATGAATGATATTAAGAGATCGGATTATTTTTATTTAATGAAGAAAATTAAGCTCTATTATTTATTGTGGTATTTTTTTCTTTTCCGATAACCTTGTTTAGTTCCTGGTTAATTTATTTAAAGGAATTCAACACACTGTATTTTATAAAGATGCGCTGCTTTGCTTAGATGTACAAAGTTATTTACGTTAGCAGAAAAAGTCTTTACAGTTATAAATTACTTCTTCAGGACTTTTTTAAACTTTTTTTCAGAGCTAAATGATTTTAAAAATTATTCATGACTAATTTGTTCTAAATCGTAATTGTTATTACGATTTAGAACAATTCCTCACATTAAGAACAAAATAAAGCAATGCCATTGACCATTGTTTTATTCTGTTCTTAATGTGAGTAACTGATGATAGCATTGGATATGTTTCAAACTGGGAAAGAAAATGTTAAGATTCTGACTTTCACAAGCATTGCTTTCCTTGCATTATTCAAAAAGACTCTCTAAATTTTCTAACATTTATTGTTTGTTTTGTAGAATTCATTTGTTTGACATTAGTTAAAATTAATTTGTTTGACAACCATAACATTCGTACTTGTCTGCAAAGCATAACTTAATTTGTTTTATGTTACATTTTAATTAAAAGTGTTTACAAAGAATTTATTTTAGTTCTGAAATGAATGATGTCAAGAGATCGGACTATTAATTATTTAATGAAGAAAATTAAACTGCATGTATTTGTTTCCTTAGATTGTTTCTTGTTTATATATTTAAGCGAAAAATCTAACGCACTGTAATTTTTAAAGTTGCATTGTTTTGCTTAGATGCCCAAAGTTACTAACGTTAACAAAAAAAAATCTTTACGCTTGTAACTTACCTTTTCAAGATTTTTTTTCCGGAGCTAAATAATTTCAAAAAACTAGTCATGTCCAATTTGTTCGAAATCGAACTTTTTATCATGTTTTAGAACAATTATGCACATTAGGAACAAAATAAAGCAATGCAATTGACTATTTTTTTTATTTTGTTCTTAATGTGAGTAACTGATGTTAGCTGTGGATATTCTGCAAACTGGGAAGGAAAATGTTAAGATTCAAACACACTGCTTTTTGCATTATTCAAAAAGATTCTCTAAATTATTTAACATTTATTGTTTGTTTTGAAGAGTTCATCTGTTTTACATCAGTTAAAATTCCTTTGCTTGACAACCATGACATTCATGCTTAATTTATTGTATGTTACAGTTTGATTTAAAGTGTTTACGAAGAATTTAATCTAGTTCTGAAATGGAGGATGTCGGGAGATTGGACTATTAGTTATTCAATTAAAAAAAATCAAGCTCTACTTATTTTGTCATTTTTTTCTTGAGATAGATTCTAGTTTATTTATTTAAGCGAGGAATATAACACACTGTATTTCAAAAAATATACTGTTTTGGTTAGTTTTACAAAATCCTTAACGTTGAAAGAAGCAAAATTACTTTTATTGCTTACTTTGTCAGGACCTTTTTTTCTGGTATTATATAATTTTAAAAAGTATACCTGCGTCAAATTGTTTTCTAAATCGTGATTGTATATATGTTTCATCACCAGTTAAGAACAAAACAATGCCATTGACCATTGTTATATTTTGTACTTAATGTGAGTAACTGATGATGGCTGTAAATAGGCTTCAAACTGGGAAAGAAAATGATAAGATTCAAACTCATTGCTTTTTTTATGCATTATTTAAGAAGATTCTCTAAATTATGTCAAATTTATTGTTTGTTTTGTAGATTAAAAATTCATTTGTTTGATAGCCTTAACATTCTTACTTGTCTAAAAAGCACAAATTAATTTGTTTCATGTTACATTTTGATCTAAACTGTTTACGGTGAGTTTAATATAGTTCTGAAATGAATTGTGTCGGGGGATCGGTTTCACAAGACTACTAATTATATAATGAAGAAAATTCAGTTCATGAATTTATTTTATTTAGATAGTGTCTAGTTTATTTAGTTAAGTGAATAAATTTAATTTGACACACTGCATTACACACGTACACAGCTTTGCTTAAATGTAATAAATCATTGGTGGAAAAAATTATTAAGTTTAAAACTTACATTGTATAGGGGTTTTAATTTTTTTTTTCTAATGCTAAATATTTTCAAAACAATTAGTGGGAAGATTGACCTAGATCGTAATTGTGACCAAAATATATAAATGATTCGAAATTTACTTGTCGCATAAATGACTTTTGTAGTTACATGCAGTTTAAATTTAAAAGAAAAATTTAAATGATTGAGTATTGAAATTTTTTTATGAGTCTTGGTGTCAAATGTAACTTCAATATGATATTTAGTACGAAAATAATTTTCACTGAGATGTGTTTATATTACGATAACGTTTTTATAGTTGCTATAATTTTTGAGAAAGTGCATAAAATTGCACAAAAGTACATAAAAATACACAAAAATTTCAGAAAACTATTTTTATAATAATTTGAGTCATAAGTTTGTAAACTGAAACATTATTCGTTTAAAATTTTAAACAAACGCTCAAAATTAATGTGCTAATTAAGCAATAATACCATATTTGAAACTTATAATAACATCTTTCATTTTTAATTAACTGACTAATTTCTTTTCTTTTACTTAAATCAGCCTTAAAAAAAACAAGAACACACAAAAAAGGAGAGGAAATTTAGACATATAAACATGAGCAAAAAATAAGCGTACAATTATAACCATATAAGTATGCATGTAATATGTTC
Source organism: Parasteatoda tepidariorum (assembly GCF_982258835.1). Classification (NCBI taxonomy): domain Eukaryota; kingdom Metazoa; phylum Arthropoda; class Arachnida; order Araneae; family Theridiidae; genus Parasteatoda; species Parasteatoda tepidariorum. The sequence continues at coordinate 40,120,321 of NC_141762.1, read as the reverse complement.
TACATTTGCCTCTGTTTGGTAGTATAAATAAGCTAGGGATGTATCAAATTATAAAAGAGAGGAAAAGAACTGTAAAATTACAGAGAATATCTAGCATCAATGTCGTAAAAATATTTTTGCATGCTATAAAAAATAAATAAAACGCGTGAACAAAAATCTTCCGCTAAAAAAAAAAGACAGAAATTCTTCCTTCATAACTCATTTATTAGTAGTTAATGTGTGTAGAATAGACGTACATCAAAACATTTAATGTTGAATGTGTTTGTCACGTAAAAGCTTAGTCCTGCCATCTGATGAAAGCAGAGAAATTGTCGCGCTCATTGTGTGTTGTTCTCAATGTGGAGAGTTTCAAAAAAGATATCTGTTGCCACCAGATAGGTTCTAACCAGGGACCTTTGTCTCCATAGCCAGAAGTTCTAACCACTATAGGAAAGTATATAAACAAGGGTAAATAACAACGGTATAACAACAACTGAAAGCAAACAAAGTTTGCAAACAAAGGTAAACAAGGGTATATAAACAAAAATTTAATTTAATAGAAATATCTCAAAGTTAATAGAAAATATCTCAAAGTTTCTAGGATATAGACAATTTTTAAGCTAATTTCTGTCCAAAATGCACTTTTTTTTAATTTTAATCTCTTTTGGAACGAAAATTTGAATCGATTTATAAATTATTTATGATTTTATAAGTTTTTAGAATTTAAATACATGAACTTTCTATCTGATATTATTTAGATTATGTTGTTTTTGCTATAAAAATTCGAGGATTTCATACTAAAATCAAATTAACATTACTATTATGGAATAACATTACTTATTATTTTAGGGATAATCATTTTTACAGCTTTAATCGAGTGTTCTAGGCAAGAAAGTTTGAAGAAAAAAAAGTGCTTGAAAAATAAAATGTATATTGTATAGTAATCCTAATGCGCATTCACAAGGTTTTCTATAATTCACGATATTTCTTTTTTCTATAACTCAAGGAATTGCTGAATGTTTAGTGGTATTTTAAAAACACTGAAATATGTTATGTTTAAGAATAAGATATTGAAATAATATTTGCATATTGTAAGATTCATTGTTTAAAAAATCGCTTCATTCTGCTAGATATTTAGGTTACAAGGCTTTCTTTGAATAAAGACGATTAGCAAATACCATCCTCATCTTTCGATACATTCAAAAACTTACATTCGCAAATTCACCATAAAATGTCGCACAGCATAATTCTTCAAATACGATTACAGCTACATTTACCACCAAATATTGCTACTGTGATTATTTTTGCTTTCTTATATATGTTACCGGCAAAGTATGAAACGCCGGTATTGAGTAGAATGCCTAAGCATCCTATACAATGCCGGATGTTTTTAGGCAAAGTATGAAATATGAGAGGTATCCCTAGGCATTATATGGAATGATAAATGTTATTTAGGCAAAATATGAAAAAAAACATACTGATGAGGTCATTATGTTATATTAATGATGTGCATGTTACTGTGAATGACCGAAATCGGTGGTTCTTGATTTTCACCGGTGAATGTTGACAATCATATAGACGCATTGGTGAATGTCCGAAATATTTATTACATCTGATTTGATATTAATTTATTCGTGGATATAATTACATTTATTCGATATTGTAATACTTACTGACGATAGATTAGAAGAAACATCAGTGTTTGGAGTATCAGGCTAATATATATCGGGCAATGGCACTGAACCTTAACAAAACATTGGTGCTGGATATACCGGGCAAATGTATACCAGGCAGTGACATTTGACCTTAAAAAGACATCAGTATCTGGTATACCAGGCAAATGTGCCCGGTATACCCTACAATGATGTTTCTTGATGAAATAATAATGATGAAAAAATAAACGTAGTAGGGTAAAGAATAAGATTTTTAAAAATGTTAAAATTTAATTAAATAGTTGGTAAAATAGTTCTGCGAAGCACTTCCGAACAGGTGATTAAAAATTACTTTTAATATTAAGACGATATATAAGGTGTTGAGAAATTTGCAATGATGTGAGAGATGCTTAAAAATGTTGACTACGTATTTTTATTAATATTTATAAAAAATGTATTCAAGAAATTGATAAATATGAATAATTGATAGAAATGATTGATTCCAAATATATTCATACGTATGTATATTATAGAAAATGTATCAGTTATTGAGGAAAAAAAACTAAAAAATAAAAAAATAATCACATTAAATAGGCAAAATCTGGTGTATAGTCATATTCTATCACAAGCATGCTTTTATAAAATTCGACACTCGTTGATTAAAATGTTTTATTCAAATTTCTTTACAAAATTGCAAATAGAATTTTAGACGACTAAAAAAGAAATATCGTATTTCATAGTTTTAAAAAAAATAAAAATAAAAAGATTAGCAATAGATTACTAGCGAAAGAAATATTAATGAAATTTTACGCCACTCGCGCTAGGTAAAGTTCCTCGTAAGTTTATCACATTTTAATATTAATCGCCCCATTAAATCATTTCTTCATTGTCGCCAAATTATTTTTTTTAAATAATTAATTTTAATTTTTCTCATCTTCTAATAAATAAAAACAATAGAAACTTTAGATTTTTCAATTAAAAAATATGCGGATTAAAATGGTATAAAAATAAACCTACCTTATAATTCAAAATTTTTTCATCCTCACTTTAATGAAATAATAAAAAATAATAAATAATTATTAAAAATTATTTTTTTCATGAAATTATCTTTGGGTAAATGAGTTTTATGATTGGGTGAAATTTTTTTTGAATTGCTTCATTAGTTTTTAAAATATGACTGAAAACGCAAAAAACGAAATTAACATTAAGGGGTCCAAACTTTGAATCGCTCTCCTGACCAAACTATGGGGACCACATTTCCCAGATTGCGGCTACCCCGTATATTTTGAAGATAAGGAATCCAAATATGCAAAAAAAATTATATGTTTATTCAGAGAAAGTACGTTTTTGTGTCTGATTTCGTAACTTAATTAATAGTTAGCACTAATTAATTAGCATATTTGAGGTTACCCCCCGGAACCATTAAGATTAACACATAGTTCGTGAAAATCCGATCATTAGAACGAAAGTTATTCAGGGTGATATCTTTTTTTTTTGCGGACTGTACATGCATTGATACAATACAAATCAAATAACCATTCAACAATTGTAATACACACACAAGATAATGCGCAACACTAGTTGGAGTCGGAAGCTATGAAACAGTGGTTGCAGAATAAACAAAACAATAGTTAATAGGGGGTATGGTCCGCTCTTACAAGATATACAGATCTTGCAGCGTGATTTCATACTTGAAATAAGGTAGTTCATTTTTTCTTGTAACAATTGGCCTGAATTGTGATGTGGCAATTTCATACTTTCTGATTTCCAACGAGTGTTAAGAACGATCATGCGTGTGTATTACAATTGTTGAATGGTCATTTGGTTTGTATTGTATTAATGTATGTGCACATCGAATTTCCTTAAAAGCGGTCCAGTAGTTCTGGAGATAATTGGCCAATTCTGCAAATTTTCTTAATTTCTTACACCAGTGTATATAACGATTAATATTTAAGATTTTAATTTGTAACTCTTTTCGGTGATCTTAAATTTATTTCCATGTTGAATAAAACACATATTTACAAAGATAACAAGTATTATTGATCTTTTTTAACTAATAGAAGAATATATATGCAATGTAGATTTTTTCTGTGTTTATTATAGAGTTTATTACATAACAGAATGTAAGCCAGTGTAAGCCAGTTTACGAGTAACGAAACTAATATCCGAGATAACAGATATGGAATTGAATAGAATTTTTTTTTGCTTTCCACACAAATACGAAATGAGGAAAAATATCAAAACGCTACCATAAATCCTTGCAACCCTATCTTATTTTAATAATTATTATAAAAAACTCAACCTTAAAGTCAGAAATTCCAGTGAATTTGTATTTATTCATACTGCGATTATAATTGATAGAAATAAGCAAAGACATGGCAGAAGCACTAAATTATAAAGCTTAGAGTATCAACTTTTCAGTTCGATTGAATTAACTAGCCATTTACTTTAAGTGCTACTAGTGGGCACAGTGCCACCTTGTGCTGGGAGAAACTTTTGGAAAAACTTCTGGATGACTTCAATATAGATTATTATCGCTCATACTGAAACTTACTACGATGATACTTATTTAAGACAAATTTATTAGATATACTTTATGACCGAAAGAAACATTTTGAAAAATAAAATCAAATTTACTAAGCCCATTTTAAATTCAAAATAAATTAAGAAAACAGTTTTAAGTAGAGTAATGAAATGACTTTAAGGAAAGAACCTTGAAGTGTTGTTCAAATATAAACATACAGAAATAATTAGCTTGTCTTGGCACTTTTAAATCCCAAAATAAACAAAGAAAGAGCAATACAACTCAACATTGTCAAACAGAACGTTGAAAATTAGTTTCTGACAGAAAATAATTATACTCCAACAAAATAATTAAACTGTTTAGCCAGATCCAAATAAAGCATAATTGATTTACCCTGCAGAGAATAAATCATCGCATGGGAGTTTGTTTCCTTTAAAAAGCAGATGAAAAGAGATACAATGTGCGCGTTTTCGCTGCTTAGAACAATAACAACGAGCATTACAACTGCATCCATGAGTGCTTCTGTGATTTATGGCAATCCTTTCATAATAGCATTCCCCCAAAGGCATCGTTCCGAAAGCAATAAAAATGTGGGCATTTTTCCCTCAAGAAATTATTTTTCGCGCTAATTCGCCAAGATATACTTATGAGGAGTTCTTGCCAAATAGTTTCAATAAATCAGCGGCGAGTCTCATGCGCTTTAATCCCAAATAATAGAATTTTAGAGAACGCACTGTTCTTATCTGATAAGGAGAGGGATGATAAATGAGCAAATGATGAAGTTATCAGAGTAAGCTATCATTTGAGCATTACTCTGTCTTCCAAGAGATTATTACTGTGTTTTATGTTGGGTGGACCCCGGACATCTCACTTGGCCCACACTGCTGGCATAAATGTGACAACATTCACCTGCTTTCGTTTCTGGCCAGCACGGAAGTAAAATAGACTATTCTTTTCATGTTTATAAATTATGGTATTATCTGAAATGATTACACTGAAGACCAATGATGAATACTATACTGTTATATCTTTTTGAGCTCGTTAAATAATACTATCGTCTATATTCCATGTAACTTTAATATGGCGAAGTTGAAACCTTACCCAATATTTCCTAAATATTATACTTCTTTTAATCATAAGTTAGTTGAAAAATATTATCAAACCTCTTAATTTATTTGCAAAAAATAGCATATTTTACTTTCGTGCTGATCCAAAAACAAACATTCACCTGTTTTCGTTCTTGGTCAGCATGAAAGTAAAATATACTATTATTTTTATATTTCTAAATTATTGTGTTATCTGAAAAGCCTACTCTGAAGAGCAATGAAGAACACTACATTGTTAAAAATTATATGAAAATTGCATACAATAATATCATCTTCATTCCACGCGACTTTAGTATAGCGAAGTTGAACCAAATTATCATATTTCTTAAATGTTATACTTCTTTTATCCATAAATTAGATGAACCATATTACCATCGAATTTATTATTAAAAATAACTTATTTTACTGTCGTGCGGAGTCAAAATCGAGCAGTAAAATTCTTTATTTCAGGTCAGCATAAAAGGGAAATAGACTATTCTTTCTATGATTATAAATTGTGTTGCTTTGCTTGAAATGTTGAAAAAAAATAGTGCGTGGAGTCCCTCCGCGCGGAAGAAGCTAAACTTCGCAACCTGCGACGTTAATTGTAGAAGAATCAGCAGTCGTAGAAGGATCACTAGTTCTATTCAACGACTCTTTTTCCTGCTCCGCTCGCTTCCATGCTCTGTAATCACGGTAATATTGTGCATTTTTCCCTCGTGGACCTCTTGAACCAATGGAAGTGCTTGTGGTTGCCTCATCGTCTCGCCCTGGGAAACGTATTTGTATTAATAATGTATGTGAATGCGTCATAATGTAATTTCAAAAGAGAAATCCTAATAATCAATTGATATTCACAAGAGACGTACCTTGACATAACCTTAAATCAGTCGCATTGTCCGTGGAATTGTTTTCACTATTTTTTTTTACAATTGTTATCCACTAAATTTGAAAATAAAAAATACAATCCTATTAAATTATATGTGTATCAAAACAAACTAAAAAAATATTTATAGAAAAACAATACTTTTATGACTTTTATTATTTTTATGCTAGTGAGAACCAAAACAATATGGAAATGAATGAGGAAAAACTGGATCCTACCACGTGATTTCCCGGCCAATAAAAATGTAGCGTTAAACGCTTAACGCAACCTTGTTGGAAGTCGCATAAGAAGTATAAATTCAAAAATTTAGCCTGTTAAACAATAATATTGTTTACATTCCACGCGATGTGAAGTTGAATCAAATTATCATATTTCTTAAATATCATACTTATTGTTGTTGTTGTTGCTTATCCTCTTCTGGCCTGACGAAGTCATATTTCTTTTAACCATAAATTAGATTAACCATATTATCATACTTTTCAATTTATTGTCAAAACATAGTCTGTTTTTTTTTTTCATGCTTACTAAAAACCAAACATCCATTTGCATTGTATTGGTCAGTACAAACGTAACAAACATTTCCTCCTGTTTCAAATGAGGAAACTACATGAGTTTGGTAAACGCATAATGCTTTTTATTTTGAATAGTTTATATCTTTAAACTCCCGAAAATCATCTCGACATGTTTAAAATTTAGTTCAATTTCAAAAGTTAAAGCAGTATGAAACAATTAAGTCTACTGATGGAAAGTAAATATTCATAAAAAGAAAAAAACCTCAACACGATTATTCGCTAAAAAAATAATTTCATTTCAAGGAAAAACAAAGTAATCAAAAAGGCATTTTATAAACATTTTAATTCAGCATAATGAATGATTCCGAATTTTAATCGACTTAATCGAAAAGCAAAACAATCTTATGTAATTAAAAATTAAAGTATCACAAAGTGTTGTTTGAAACAAATTACTTAAAAAGTTGCAAACAGTATATTTTTTTCTCATTACATTGGCTTTGCACTCTTTTTGTTCTTTTACGCTTTTTGGTACACTAAAAATAGTTTATTTGAAGTGCTAAAAATTCCATTTTACAACTGTCGTTGCACAGTTGATGGAATTTTCAGTTTGTGACTACCAGTGATCAACTCCATATCCTTGTAATTTTGAAATCAATCCAAAAGACAAGTTAACTCCTGGATCAAGTATTGAGAGAAATTTTGTTCTCGCTGAGGACTTTTGGATAGAACTAACCCGCATTTGCGCTACATGGAGAAGAAAAACACGAAAACCTCCCACGTTTATCCTGACAGCAAGGGGGCTCTAACCCATGATCTGTCCACCGCTGAAGAAATTTTTCTCTGGTCGGAGTGAGTCGGGTACGGAATTCGAATCAACCAGCCATTGCCGAGAATCGAACGTGGTTCACCTCATTGGGAGGCGGGTACTGTATCCCCTGAGTCATCACGGGCCATATATTAAATATTGAGTTACGGCAATATGGTATAATACAATGCTTTCGTTATGGCTTGGAGTTATTTTTGATAATTTTTGTCAATGTTCTACGCGTCACATTTTTTAACTGTATCGGAAGGTAATGAGAGTTGTATCGGTTATGGATTCTGACGTCATCGACGGAGATGGGAAAACTAATTCTAATTGCGTGATTGTAAATGTTACTTACAAAATGACTAGTAATTCCACTAAACAAAAATTTCTGCTTATTGTCATATAATGCCATGAAGTTTTTTTTAAAAAAATAATAAATAATAATAAAATATCAAGCCGGTTCTTCATTATAATGCTATCTGAAATCCTTATACAGTAGTTTAAAGAACTTAACACAGTTAGAAATTTTAAGATGTTTTGAACCAAATTATAGTATCCTTCAACTGAGTTCAAGCAACTCGAGAAGAAGATGATCACTGTATGATACTGATGATACGTGACCTATACCCCCAGAGTCAGCTGATCACTTATAAAGAAAATGGCGTTTGAAAGTCGAACTAAGTTTCTCCACATAAGTTAGAATGTTAATTAACGTAAAGTAAATGAAACACTACTCTTTATCACAAATCGAATTTGTTAAAATATAATTTCTTTTCGCTTACATCTTTTACTTAACTTAGATTTAATATTTGCTTATGCATTTGATTGTTACCGTTGTTTATTTTTGTTTTGCGTGCCTGGCAACTTCGATACATAATTATTTTGTTTATGTTCTATATGGCTTCGTGCCTGTCTTTGTGTTAAGTATGAAATATATAGTGGAATGAATTGAAGTCTTTGTGAAAGAATCTTTGTGAACGAATGTAGAATATGTCACTTTAGAGAAATGATACTTGTGTTTGCCTTACTCGAAATAGAACCGAAGGAACAGTTGCAAACGTAAACAAAAACCACGTTTTAACAACCAATTAGAATCGAGATATCCACACTCCGTTACTTTCATGTAGCCCATTACGATGTAAGCTTCATGTGCCGCGAAGAAAAAACATGTCATGATACATCGTAAACCTAAGTACATAATACAATTGGAATCATAGTTCAATTTAATCTTACATAGTTCAATTGCACTGCTTTATAATTCTAGCTACCCATCTCATAGTTCGACGTTGAACTAATTTTTCTGAAGATGTACATTAATAAGCAATTTTTATTGACTTTGATAGTAAGATGATTTAAATTTTAGTTTAGGCTCAATTAGCAAAGATTTTATTTTAAGAACTTCGAACAGAATTCCTTATTTCTCCTATAAACAGTTTTATCATGTTTTCCTATTTATTTATTGATTACTTTTTCAATCGTAACTTACTCAACAGATAATGAAATTTATATAAAAAGTTATTTATCCTACTCACTCTCAAGAAAATTGGTTAAACGTTGGAACATAATACGATACAGAGTAATTGCAAGCATAATAAGGAATCAAACTATACTTCAATGAAATTTGAACCTTAATACTGGGTAATCAACAACAACACTCCGCAACTTCCAACTGCGTAGATAGTAATAATACCATATTTAAAATAAAATGTAGAAACATTTTATTTCTTAAAATATATATCCAAAAACAAATAAAAGCTTTAATTACCATTAAAATTGAAAATTAATTTTAATTTCAAATAAATTGATTCTCTACAGAAAAATGACTGTAGATGTTCTCATTAACTTTAAATGTTGTATTTTTGTTTCTAAATCTAAAACTGACCAAAGAGCAAATTTTTAATACATATATTGCAATGAAATTTTAATTAAAGCTTAAAAATAGTTTGTAACTAGAATGATAATTCTATTTTAATGCTAATCTTGTGTTAAAAATATTGTTCAGATTTAAACATTTAACAAAAAAGCTTTCCTTTAACTATAATTCTTTTTTCATTTGTTACATAACTTTAGAAATAATGAACACAAGCAAGATTTAAAGACCCTTGATTATTCTTTTTGCTCACTAACAATTTTCAAGTTTCTAACAATTGTCGAATTCGGAGGCTGGAATTACACTTTTGTTAGGAAACACGTTCGAAAAATTGAGAAGCTTAAATATAGCATTCTTTGTAAATGATATAAAAGCAAAATAAAATAGCTTTGTCCCATACATCATAGGATTGCTATAAGACTACAATAAAAAATATCTTTGATAGCAATATTGTTTCAAACACAAAGTTGAAATTTCGAATTCGTTTCACGATGAACTTCATTATTTTTCTAACATTTGCCATTTTCTTTTAAATTCCACAACAGTGTTTCTCACATTTTATTTTCTTAGGGAACGGATTAAGGATTCATCACTAAAGCTTTGCAAAAAGAAGAAATGGTCCATTGAAGATATGTTGAAATGTTAGCACTAGATAAATCTTCACTGATGGAAAGGATTATTTTGAGTAAAGTTCTTTATATCTAAACGGCTACGGAGGCAGTTTGACCTAAGAGCTATTACAAAACGAGTATTTTTCCAAATACAGCAATTTGTTGAATGTTTCTTTTTTTTTATATATACATGGGATTAGTATTGTGAGGCGGAACCGGTACAATTCACTATATACACCATTTTTTATGGATTTGAAAACCCATTGAGACTTACGCCTTTAAGAATGATAAAAGTAACATTTCATGGTACTAAAGCTTTTCTCTTGAGATTCATAAAGAATTTTACTTTATTTGATCTCTGTTAAATTGCAATATATTTGAAACTTATCTTGTTTTTGAATGGGAAAAGTAAAATGATTTAAAGTAATATTAATCTCAAAAGTGTTATCCATTGTTTAGTTTTTCGAAATATTTTATAAAAACTCATAGGTATATATTCACAAAATTGATTTTCTGAACCATAATTGAACTAACGGCGATGAATTGAACTAAACCATAACTGAACTACAATCCAAACAGCAGTTTCCAAATGGTCTTCTTCGGAACTATAAGGTTCCATAGAAGAATCACAGTGGTTAAGAGAGTTCGGGCTAAAAATATGATGAAAATGATTTAAAGTAGTATTAATCTCAAAAATGTTATCCATTGTTTAGTTTTTTGAAATATTTTATAAAAACTCATGGGTATATATACACAAAATTGATTTTCTAATCCATAATTGAACTAACGTTATTCTTGCAATCTAAACAGCGGTTCCCAAGTGGTCTTCCGCGGAACCTTAAGGTTCCATAGAAGGGTCACAGGGGTTCCGAGAGTTTGGACTAAAAATATGATGAAAATAATTTAAAATAGTATTAATCTCAAAAGTGTTATCCATTACTTAACGAATTTCCCTAAAGAAACTTGTATGGTATATATTCACAAAATTGATTTTCTAAATCATAACTGAACTAACGTTATTTTGCAATCTGAATCAGCGGTTCCCAAATGGAGTTAAATGGAACTCTAAGGTTCGATAGAAGAGTTACAGAGGTTGTAAGAGTTGGGATTTTTTTTATCAACTAACAATTTTGAAACCCGCAATTAAATTTATATCCGATTAGTCACAAATTATTTATTAAATATTTTAATTTTTTTTACGAAATTATTTAATTAAAATGCTTGCAAAGAAAAAAAACAGAATTAAAAAATTTTTTAATCACTGCATATTGAATGAATAATAAAAAGGACACTTTTTTGAAAAAATTGCTTTAGTATTTGCTTAGAATAAATGCAACAAAATTCAAAAATGAAGAAATATGTTTCTCTAATAAACTTTCTTTACCCTTATTTAAGTCCTTTTTAATTCTTTTTCAATGAAAATATTACAGGTAATTTTTTATATCTTTATGCAAAAGCGCATTATTAGGTATAGTTATAGGCGTAGTTTTCTGTTTCTTCGTGAAATCCTTTTATTTATATTTTTCTACACAATGTGAGTGGTGGACAAAATAATAGAAACACTTCCATACTAATACATTTTTTCATATCTCACAAGAATCATTTTATAATATCAGAAGTGCTTAGATCATACGGTTTCTCATACTTATCAATGAAGTTTAAAGCTTTTAGAGGTTTGAGGGACCGACAATAAATTACAAACGAAAAATATTGCTTTTGAACTCTCTATTTAAAAAAATGCAGTAATAAATTTGTAACTTGCAACTTTTTTGCTTATTGTATGCAGAAATTGCGCAAAATTTCGTACGCCTAGTTTAAGTGTTTAGGTAGATATGGAAATTTTTATAAATATTTAATTTTTTTGATTTACGTTATTTTGCTATAGCTTTAAAAATATTAAATAGAGTTAAAAAAAATTAGAGCAATTTGAAATTGGTTGGAAAAATCATTGCTTTAAAATTTGAGAAAAATATTTTAAAAATTGCGTAAGATATGAGTAATCAAAGCAGTTATTTCTTATTACAAATCCGAGGGAGCAATTAGAGATTTTTTCTTCTTAATTCTGTAAAGGATCGTATTTGACAACTAATAAAAAAAGTCCGATTTGAATACACTAAAATTTTAAAAAGCTTTATGCAGTTTTCTAAGTAGTTTTTGTACTTTTTTAGAGAAAATCAAAAAAATTGTTTTTTACAAATATTATTCTGTATCATAAGATAAAACTAAATAACAAATAATAATGCCTTACAATAAGAATTCATAAACTGAAATATAATTTCGCCTGTTTTTTTTCTTTGGAAGGAAAACAGGCGAAAGAAAAGATACCTTTATGGGGTATCATCCCCAACAATGTCGGTGTCATTTTTAATAAATCTCATTTAATCGTGCAAAATTAAATTTGGAGAAAACTCCTTATCATTTTGAGATTTCTAAAAAAGTACAAACACTACTTATCGAATCGTACAAAACTTCTTAAATTTTTAAGATATTTAAGGCTACAGTGGACCTTTATATTGCCAAAAATTGATAAAAATTTCGGGGTTTTTTTTGGACATATTTAGACACTTGTTTCATTGCTCTTTCAACTGAATTTTTTTTTTTTTTAAATTTCGTCATTTTTTTGAGAAGTTATAGGGTAGTTTCGTTTTCACATTATGAAGCCACGCCCCTTTTCTTACACAAAAAGCTGCTTTTCTCAAAATTGAAATTTTGTTATGTTTCACGTATTCAAAATGTTCCAGTCGACTTTGTTTTCATCCTATTGAGATGAAATTTTTTTCTAGTTATTTATATGTATATTAGATTAAGTTTATGCATTCGTTTCTGTTTTATAACAAGTAATAAAAGAGTTATCGGGTTTCATGTACCTAACGACCTTTATTTTGAAACAAAAATCTACATAAAATTTGTTTTTTGGTCATAAATTTAAAATAAATTTAGGAAAATTCCTATATAATGCATAAAGCTTTTAACATTTATCTCTAAAAAAAGAATATTAAAAAAAAATAAATAAAAATTTTAATTTAAGCCGCTGGGAGCATTTTAAAATTGATGAAATTTTTTTTAAAAAATTTTAAATTTCTCAAAAATGGTCCAAATATTTTTTACAAAAATTTTTGCAAGGGCATATCTTGATAGAATACATAAGTTATAAAAAAAGTTTTAGTGTAGCATAAAAACTAAAAAAAATTTTTTTGAACGTCCACTGTAGCCTTAAATCTGATTTTTTATTGGTTGCCGAATAAAATTTTCTACAAAATTACAAAAAATAAATCGCAAATGCTTCACGCGCATGCTCAGTATAAAGAACTACTTTAATTACTCACATTTTGAAATATTTTAAACGAAATTTTTTTTTGAAATTTTAAAACAATAATTTTGTAACTAATTTTAAATTGCTCTAAAATTTTTGATTTTTTTTAAATGCAAAAAAATGTAAAACAAAAAATATAGTTTTTAATAAAATAAACCATTTTTCCATAAATATGAAGCTGAAATTATTGTGTAGAATAACCAAAATAATTGCTTCAAGTTACAAAATTTCTGCCAAATTTTCAGGCATAGGGTGTTCAGAAACACTATTTCCTGTCTGTTATATTTATATTTCCCCGTTTATTATGCTTGTTATTTATTATGTTTGCTATTTCCCGTTTGTTTGTTATATTTCTCGTTTGTTTGTTATATTTGTTATCCCGTCTGTTATATTTGTTATCCCGTTTGTTTGTATTGATTTGTATGAAAAATCACTTGATCTAAACACTTTTGAAGTTTTTTTTCAGGATTTTGTAAGTATTTCTTGAGAAATATGAAAAAATGTACTAGAATGGAACTGTTTCCTTTATTTTGTCCATCCTCTGTATTTTACAAGTAGTTTCCTTTTCACAATATTAAACGATTTGTTTCAAAAGTTTTCATTTAATGATCTGATTTTTCTGTACAGAATCTGACCAATACAGATTGAGAGGTAAATCAATTTTTTAACTGTCCAACTATGTGAGAAAAATTAAACTAAAGCTTCTCTGCGCTGTTGAGCAATGTTTTTTCAGTTTTAACGTACCGAAAACGTGATTTTCTGTGTCAGATTGAAAGCTAATCCACCCTGACACTTTAAACTTTCGAGAAATACTTTAAACGTTAGAGTAACTAATTAATTAAAATACAACATTCGACACAGGAACATATTTTCTTTACACAAACTTTCATCAATTTTTATTTGAAGATTCGCATTTTCGATCTTCGAAATATTAAATAATTTAATGCCTGCGTACAATTACATCGATTTCGTTTACCACAAGATATTTTTAATAAATGGTTATTAATATTAATTTCATAAATTTTTGAATTCCTTTCTATCATCAACATTACATTATTTGTTAATTACTTGTTATCCGGACGCAAGAATATTCAAATATTTTAATTTTTTTCATTTACTACGAGCACTTCGCTTTGAGTAAAAGAAAAAATTAAATTTATTTGCACCAGGACAGCGAAAAAGTATCAATTAATTTTACAAAATTTTGAGTCGAAATTTTCAATATAACGCTAACCCAAATAATCTAAGCATCAATAATTTGATTTAGTAAAGAAAAAAGTATGTTTAGTCTGTGAAAATAGGATTACTGTGCCACGTTTCTTAATTAATCGGCTTTACGAAGTAATTATCATATTTAAATATGCTAATTTATTTTTGTCGTTAGTGCAATGTGATGATATTTTCATTAGCTGGTAAGATGTGTCCTTCCAACTCTTAAGACTGGATTATAATCTTTCAAAATTTGTTACAATTAGATTACATGCTATTTAGTAAGATTCGTTTCTCGACTTTTCCATTGCATGTAGATATCTTTTATTGTTCATATATTTTTTAGTCAATTTGATGAATTTTATGTTATTAAAAAGTTCTTCTACTCATTAAACACGAAAAGCGATAAGCATAAGCTGCAAGTAAACAAAACTCATAAAATAAGTTCAAAATGTAGAGAAAACATGGAAAAAATTACAGAACAATGAAAAAGGGGGGGGGGGGAGAGAAATCTATACATAATAATAAACGCGGCTGTGTGTGTGTGTGTGTGTGCGTCTGTAATCACAATATATCGCCCCAGAAGCCTCGCCCGGGCACGAAACTCGGCCCATAATTGTGTTTTGACATTATGAAGAAGTCTTTTTTTTCTTTTTCAAAAATTTTGATTAGTTATTTAGTTATCAGTCATTTTGTAAGTCTATGCTTTTCGTCTGCTTTTTCGTCTTCAAAGAGCCATATTCAAAAAACTATTAAAAAATGCATATACTTTTCCCCACTCTTATAAATGTATGCTAATGCGAACCTCACAATTTAAATATTAATTTTCGACAACTTAAACCAATAATATACGAAGGAATTAATAATTTAATTGTAAAGTTCGCATTAGTTTACATTTATTAAAATGGAGAAAAGTTTAACTTTTGTATTAAAAATGTGGCAACATATTCGATACGTAA
Organism: Parasteatoda tepidariorum; assembly: GCF_982258835.1. Lineage (NCBI taxonomy): Eukaryota > Metazoa > Arthropoda > Arachnida > Araneae > Theridiidae > Parasteatoda > Parasteatoda tepidariorum. The sequence continues at coordinate 40,104,913 of NC_141762.1, read as the reverse complement.
ATAGAACGCTTCGCTTTGATATATTTGTCGCTGTTCATAATTGTTATAATAAGTTTTTCTTCTTCTTTTCACGCTCTATTTTTTTTTCTTAAGCGAAGACGATAATTTTTATAGCGATAATGTAGTACTTTGTACAACTAAAAATTCTTTTCACAACACTTTAAAAATATTTACTTTATTTTCTTTATATATACAGAGAACAGTCGGCAAAGAATTCGATTAGGTTGAAAAACATTTCGCTAAAAAGGAACGAATTCCAAAAGAAAAAATAAACAACTTAAAGAATAAAAATGCTGATGCCAGCCAATTTTTTGAAAGTTAACTTAGAAATAACAAACCAAATGATGTTAAATAACAAACCAAACGATGTTAACAAAATGACGTAGAAAGCGCAACTAGATCAAAATTATACAAGCACAACTAGATCAAATTATAATACCTGAGTGCTTGACGTAACAGATATAGAAATAGAATTTGATACCATAAAAAATTATATAGAAATAGAAATTGATACCATAAAAAATTTATTCGTTTTCGTGTTCTTTTCATGTATTTAGCATTTTAGTTTTTTTTTTTCTTAAGCGTTGTAGCTATATAGTTTCAAACATCCTCAAGAGCTATAACACATCTGCAGCAGAACTGGATATGAAGACAAAATTGCTGGACAGGAACACTTTAATTGTCCACTAATCTTCAGATTTCCTGCTATGTTTTCAAAAACTTTATTTGTGAAAACCTTCAGCGTGGCGGACAGCTGGCCGCCTTAGGCGGCTAGTATAATAATAAAAATAAGAATAATGCGAAACCGGAAACAATCCAAAAAAAGGAGAAAAAAATTTATGAAAATCCGGAAAATAAGAGATATATTATTTTCATCAGCTCACACGATTGTATCCGTAAAAAGGAGTGCTTTCTAATATTGTATCAATGTAGCCAGGCAAAATATATCAATACAATAGTGTTAGGAGCATTCAAAAAAATGTTAACAAAAAATTTACTTTTCTTTGTATTTTATTTTCTGTTTTCAAGTGATATTTTCACTTAATGTGTTCTATTTAATTTGTTGTAAATCTTTTCTATAAATATTGTTTTGAGTGCTCCTCACACTATTGTATTGATATATTTTGCTTTGGCTACATTGATACAATATTAGAATTACACCTTTTTACTTTATATTGATACACTATTAGAATTACTCTTTTTTACTTTATATTGATACAATATTAGAATTACTCCTTTTTACTTTATAGTGATACAATATTAGAATTACTCCTTTTTACTTTATAGTGATAGAATATTAGAATTACTCCTTTTTACTTTATATTGATAGAATATTAGAATTACTCCTTTTTACTTTATATTGATAGAATATTAGAATTACTCCTTTTTACGGTATAATCGTGTGAGCTGTTAAAACGATTATATCTTTTATTTTAGGATTTTTATTATTTTTTTCCAGTTTCTTATTATTTTTAAGGGGTACGCTTACAGATCTACCTCCTCGTGGTGTACCCTGGTAACGTCCTCTGACGGCTAAGAGATCTGTAGTTTCCGGCGTGTCTTCTCCTGTTTCGTTTAGGACTGGCAATCGATCCCTATTGTTCTCTGTGCAAGAGCCAAGCTGTTTCGGATGGCGAACACATCCTGCGCTGCAGGGCCCTCCGCGGATCGTCGTCTACCTAGCGATATTGGGAAGCAAGAGCGCTCCTGAGGAAATAACTTTTTACTTTCTTGTTTTGTTCCTGTGTTTTTTTTACCTTTTAACATGTCAATTCACCTCTACCATTTGATATATATATATATATATATATATATATATATATATATATATATATATATATATATATATATATATATATATATATATATATATATATATATAGTTTCTCTTGTCAATAAAACTTCTCAATCATTTCCAAAAATGAGATACGAATAAAATATCATACAAGAAGCAAAAGATAAGAAACATGACCATATGTTTCATTTCATGTCTCTAACCACCTCATTTATGTTATCCAAGAAAATACATCTCACTAAAATCACCCATGAGAAATCTATAGATTCCATATGGGATTGATAGATAAAAACCGCAACATGTGTGTATCTCTACCTTCATATAAAACTGACTTTAATTTCTTCAAACCAATATAAACGATTTTTTAGAGCTCAAGGGGGAGAAAAAAGTAAGCCATATACAGGCACGGAACGCTGGGAACAGATTGTAGAGGTGACTGTAAAAAAAGTAAAGAGTAACCAGATAGAAAAGTCCCCTACCATGGCACATTTTCCTCTGCACTATTATGGGATACCAATTGATTGATTGGACAGCTAAAAAAATCCCCGAGGAGAAAGTCTTGGAAAGAATCGGTGAAAAATGATACTCAGTATAGTCTGTCCAGTGTTGAAAATAAAAAAGATAAAGCAAGAAAAGATTTTCTTCCGTTCAACTGCTGCGAAAATAATCGCTAACAGTGCAGTTTTAGTTTCCTCCCGTGTTAGATAAAAAAAAAATTCAGCGCCATTTTTTTTTCGGTCCTTTTTCTTCTCTAGATCTTCAAATACTGATCCGGATCCTTTACCGTCAGTTTGTCAGCAGTTATATAACAAAGTTAAAACATTTATTTCATTATTTGAATAGCAAAGCTGAGAAAAATTATGTTTTCGTAAAATAAAAATCATAAGGATTCAAACCGGTCATAAATTTAACTTTCATTTTTAAAATTTTTTAAGTCAATAAGATAGCCCTCAGTTTTTGATCTTCATCCCTTTAATTTGAATCATATTGCCATAAAAATGTGATAATCAATAATACCTTATAACTTCAATAGTTAAATATTTGTTTAAATGCTCGCGGCTTTTGAGAAATATCTGAAGGGAAAAAGTAAAGGCATTTACAATTTATTGCAGGATTACTGACAATTCTTACTCTCGTTTATTACTTAAGCATTCTCTAATGAATTTAGCTCTAACGTGGAATGTAAAGGTCAAAGATTCCTAAAAGTAATAGAGAAGGGTTTAGATTGGTACCACGAAGTTGATAAGGAAGATTCTACTGCACTTTAAAGCAAAGGACTCATCCAATTCACTGATGTTGACCTATTTAGATTAGAGATTGCAAATGTAGCTACTCGAACCTCGCTGTTCATCCAGTAGATCGATTGAAAGGAGTAACATCTAACCTTTCCGAAAGAGTGATTTGTCAAACTGAACAGATGACTGCTAACTTGTTGGGTTCCTTGGAACGGCAATCAGCTCACGACATATTTCTTGCAAAAGAGTGCATGCTTGTGAGATACTTCGGTTTATATTTAAGTGTGGCACGAACTGCAATAGGAGCCTTTTTCTCTTGACACATTAAACTCATAAAGCTAATATCCTGGAGAGAAAAAAGGTTTCAAGTCAGTACACAAATTTCTCAAAAGAAATGTGACGCGGTTTGCAACCAAATATCATGAAATTAATTTGAATACATATAATAAGTATTTTAAATGACCCACGTTCGTTGTGGTTGCTTAAAGACTATCAATGGGAATTATGACTAGAGTGGTTGTTTGTTCTCGTCCAGTGTCATTGAAAACTCTTTCAGTTAAAATGGAAGCAAAATACAAGCATTTTGCAATCAAATCAAAGTACAATATGAAATGCCATATCTTTTTTTCTAAATTGGATAGGCCTGTTGTTCATCTTAGGGAAGAGAGCAGGCCTTTTCGAGCACTATATCTCGGTTTAGACAGGGGAAAGAAGAGAGGGAGAGCGGTTATAGCACGGTCTCCAAACCACGCTCTCAATTGGGAGATTAAATTTGCAGAATAATTAAAAAAACTGCTTAGAATAAACTGGAATGTAATAGGTTGCAGTTTCTATTCTTAAAACTACACCATTAGTGTCTCTTATGCTATCGGGTGTTAATAAAGAAGGTTAGATGTATAGGGCTCAAATGACACTTGATCATAAAATTTCGAAGAAAAAAAAATTGACATACATGTTCAAAAGAGCATGGGGTATTTATTTCTAAAAAAATAGTTTCAAAAATTGCCTATAAGTAAAAATTTGGTGCTTCGCTTCGAGCCTAATGCAGATAATAATAGTATACTTATTTGTTAACTTTTTAATAATAGTATGCAACATTAATTTATTATTTTCAAATAAGATTCAATATGACCACCATTCTGATGCTCTAAGAATCGCATACTGTATACGACATTTTCAGCAGAAGCTCACAACATATCTGTGCTTTATTCTCTAACACAAAAAGCAATACAGGCTCATTGAACCCCTTTTGTAAATTTATTATAAAAAGTTGCTTACTGCTTCAGTTGACAAATGTGAAATTATTTTCATTTTTTTAAAATTAATTCCCCATGAACTGCTGAGTACGTATGTCGCTTTTTTTTTTAAATTCACGTTTCACGTTTATCACGTTTCACGTTTATTGAGGAGGTCTAACGTTACTTTATCTTATGAGCATCTTGTACTATGCTTAAGATTGAGTTGAACTTTAAACTGCTAGCTTCCATACAAGAGAAAAATTCTCCTCGCAGGTATATTTATTTATGTGTTTATTGTTACATATGCACATATATACATACAGGTATTTTGTGTGTTAGTTACAAAGACGACTTATTAGCTTGTAAAGTTGAAGAATGGATAACATAAGCTAGAGAAGAAGATCATAAAGATACTTCCACTGTTACTTTGATCTTTGAACTCGCTTCTTCGGCACTACAGAGAGCTTGGCCAGCTCTTCTTGAGTGGTTTTCTTTTAAAAAGTTGTAATTTGCCAAATTTTTGCAAACAGTTGAAACATTTGAACGGCCAAAAGTAATTTTATTTCCAATTTTAACCATATATTTTCATAAGTGCCATTTTTTATGAAATACTTTCAACAGTTCTTTTAGTATCAAATATTTATTACAAAACTCGAGCTTAAGAGATAGGCGTTCTTCCTCTACGCTTTATGAAGTGTAGAGGTAGTAAGTCCAATTCGAAACTTAAGAAATCGTATCGAAGGTGTTTAAAGATCGCATCGAATGTAGGTATCGTTCGCTTTTTGCCTTTCTTTATGCTTATTTTTTTTATCAGTATTTCAAATGACGCTGACTTATTAGAGGTTCCTTGCATTGAACACTTAAATTCTGCAAATTTATGTACTCATGCCTGATTATTGGATCCTTGGATAAAGCAAATTTGAGAATATCTTGAATTGTATCTCTACCTGCTTTCAGAAAATGTAGGCAGAAGGTTCAGTTGTCCACAAATTATTGCAAACATATTGTAAACCAAACTAATTAAGGAAAATATGAAATACCTTTAGGGATGACAAAGATTGTATGTAGGTTGCACCGTTTCTAATTGCGCTTCATGCTTTTTTCCTATATGCTTTTATATGAGGTTACATGCTCATTTTGTTATTTCATTGTATACATGTTCAGATTCTTCTTCCTCCAACTAAAACCTGATAGATGCCCCTGTCGAAACATCGGGCCAAGGTTGTGTGTTGAAGGTAGTGACCATATTCTATTGTGCCTTTGTTGACATATCTAAGTCTTCCTTTGCCGCTCCCTAGTATCAAGCAGTATCAAACACCAGTATCATATTAGCCCTCGAACTCGCAAAACTCCGGTTTGTAGACTGATACTCCACTCATTAATGAAGATCAGGATTACTCAATGCATAAAAGGTTTCCGTGGCTAAGCGGTATTTTTTTTCCACCAAATGTGCTGAAAGTTTAAGGTAGCTTCGTGTTCTCTTTCTATAATTGGTGCTATGTATTGTCTAATTTGGTATTGTTTTATAAGTCTTTCTTTTGTATGATACATACAAACCTGCTTGGAAATAAAAATGAATTAACCCCTTCACGAAAGATTTGTTTTGAACCCAATGCACCTTCTTAAGTGAACTGAAAGACGAACAGCTATGCTGTGTTTCCTAGTTGAATAATAAAATATAGCACAAATTAGAAAAAACAGCAGGAAAATATATCCAGGTTTATTACGGGAGTTGGACTTGCTGCCCTCAAGCTTCAGAATGTTTCACAAAAATGTTACATTTTAGTCACGACAGCCCTAAATATATATTTTTTAAAATAAAACAAAAAAAGTTAAAACATAATAGGACTCACTTTCTTGGATAAATGTTACTCCAAGCATTCATTTATTAGAAGGAAAAATGATCTAATTCTTATCAACTAAACGACCAAGTTAGAAATTATAATTAAAATACACGCAACTTAAGCAAAATTTAAAATTCAAAATTATACCAATCTTATCATTTCACGTTCTTAATGCTCGAAATATAAATAGAAATAAACTTTAATTTTCTAAATTTATTATCATCTCCACGCTTCAAAGAATGCTAAAAATGCGGCAACGACGACGGCAATAATTACCATATAGATTGCGAGAATTTTAATATTTTGCGTTAATTTCTCCCACTCTCAAACAAGTGATACGGCCCTCAACGGGATCCGATATTGAAATTTCCAAGAAATAATTGCACTTTAAATGCGGGCATTAAAATGAAAGACTGGCTATCTCCAAATATTTGAGCATTATTATTCCCCCAGTAAATTACATAAGTCATTTGCGTCTATTTTTCCCTTTTCCCCTCATGCAAATTGGGTGTTATTCCCTCACTTCATCTCAAACTTCCCGCAAGCCATTAAGACGTTTAAAATTTAACACATGCAAATTCTTCCCCCTGCTTACGCATCTCATATTTTCTTACTCAGTTATACTTCAATGGCAATTGTAAACGCATTACCTAAAGCCTTTCAGCGTTTATTGTTTGTCATTAAAACATCTTATTATTCCATCGGATACTACGCTTCTTTCTCCGCCATTTTGGATGGAAATATTGAAAAAAAAAAGTATCCGTTGTGGTAACGGATTATGAAAATGAAGGACGGTTCGGGGGTTTTGTTGAGGAGTTATTTCCGATTCGATCAGAACCTTCTGTCGTGGGGTGTGAGTCCTGTGCATAATTCGAATTCAATGGGATAATAAATCATTAATTATTTAAATTTTCTATAGGTTAGAATGCGGCTGTCATATTTTTAGTTCTAATTCTTTACTGTGATTGCGCCTAAAGCATGTAATTTTTCATGAGTATTTTGTATATATATATTTTTTTAATGCTTTTTCTCAAATGTAAGCATTTAGATGAGTTTTGATTTAATTTTCTGCAATTAAGAATGTTTTTCAATGTTTATAATAACCAAAAAAAAAAAAAACAACAGTTTGAGCGTTTGAGTTTCTTAAACTGGAAACGAAACATTAATTCTTAAGTATATAACACGTAAGTTACAAACTTACAATAGTATTTTAAATTAAGTAATAAAATTTTTTTTAACAATCTGCAAAACGTCAAAAAAATATAGCAAAAATTATGTTAAATATATCGGAAATCTAAAGTTTCGAACAACTATTTGCTGAATAAACAATTACACAAATAAATTGATTATTAAAACAAATTAATGAATTTAAAAGCACATAATTCTTCAACTCATTAATTTTCGCTTCATATACTAAATTTAAGTCATAACTAGCCAATAAAGTCCATATTAAGTTCAAAATTATTGCCCATAAAATAATAGAAAAAAGATAGAAACACAGTTCTTTAAATAATAATATACTTAACCCTTTTTTTTACATATCAGAATATTGTCGTTAGAGAAATAATTATAAACCATTATTCATTTGAAACTTGAAATAAAAAATAAAGTTCTGTTTGAATACGGAACATAAACTGCATTCTAAACAAATCTTAATCATAAATACAAGGACTAAAACATAGAACTTCAGTGGAGATGAAGATATCCCGCAATGAAGTAACGAAAAGTAAAGCATATTTGGGAAGCATATTTCAACCCCTTTTGCATCACAAAAATTAGAATTTTTACCATTAATAAAATAGAGTCCAATAAACTAAGACGTAACGAACTTTTTCCCAATCTTTGGCTTATATCATGCATGGGCTTTCATCCATCAACGAGAAGGGAATAAATGTGTAGTCACAAGGGAACGAGAAACCGATACGGAATTCATAAAGAATTCCCGATTTCGGGAAAAAGGAGCCTATCCCGTCTGACACACCTGGTGGACTCGATGGGTAATTTATTGTCCTTTTCCCAAACTGAGAGAAAAGAAAGTCAAAGGAGGAGGAGGTAGCCATGCACGTTTAATAGTTTGGAAAATGAATTTCGAATATAATAAATTGGAATTATTTTCGCTTTGGGAGTCATACATCGCTTAAATTTATTCTGAGAGATGCAATCTAGTTTCGAGCGACTGTTTAAAATTATATGAGAAGTTTTTAAAAAAACCTAGCGATTTTGCAAGAGTTTCGGAATATACGTGAATAGTCTAAGTATATGAAGCATTCTATATTTGTAAAAGCATTCCAAAGTTTTAAAATATTTATGAAAAAAGAATAGTCAGTACTGAATAATAAGCACTGATTGCAAGTGAAAATTTTATACGGAAATTGTATTATTTTGTTGAGCTTTCTCGGCTTCGAAAACTAAGATTGTAAAGGAGGTACAGCGGTGGAAGCAGACGTTTTTTCAAATGACGTAAATGGTTGGTCACTTTATTTGCTATTTCTAATCATTGTCTATGTAACAGAGCTTATACAAAATACACTCAGTGGTAGACACATTGTATTTTGAAATGTCATTACTTTCGGACCAACTAGAATTGTTTCCGTGATCAATCCTCTCCAAATCGGTACCTGCATCTAATCAGATGGCTTTGTCTAATCATGCGGTTGTTCATGGCATGTTAATGTTTCAGCTTTAATACTTGTGTTCATTATCCCTTTGAATCAATTTTTGGATATGAATTTTCAGGCCAGCCTTGTGAGCTAAACAAATTAGTCCCAAAATCTTTAAACAACGTAAAAGTTATTTCTAGTGCCATTTGAATGCACTTTTTGACTATAACTACTAAAAAACATAAATTAGGTAACATGAATTTAAGATTATTTAGATGCATTAAAGCACCAACCAAATACTGCTTCGAACTATTGGAAGCAGTATTTGATATCTTAGAAATAGAGCTTATACAAAATACACTCCAAAGTAGATGCATTGTATTATGAAGTTTCATTACCATCTCGTTAACTTGGGTAATTTCTGTTATAGGTATTCCATATTATGGGAATCCCCTAGAGGCGCACTCTGTCAGTTTCACCTTATTATCACTATTCTTTTTTCAACATTATGATTTGCCTTGCTTTCCTATCAAGTTTGTAATCGATGTTATGAATTGGAGAGGAAAAAAGTCTTTGTTTTCTGATTTTAAGAAAAAACAAAACTTGTTTTATTTTTTTATTAGTTTATCAACATTAGTTTTCATGGACAAGTTCTTCAACCAAGAAGGTTTAGAAGAATCCGCCATCTTCTTGTTTGCAGTTTCGACGAGAGTTCATGAAATCCCAGATTTTCGTATTGCTTCTTTAAAATAAATCCCAGGTTTGAGGTAAGTTTAAGAAAAATTGAATAATCATTTGTAAAATAAATGCTCGTTTTTCACTGATTTTGAATAAAATTATTAAAACAGCATGCATAAACGCTTACATCACACTGATGAGTTGACCCAACACTTATTAGAATCGAAAGCGTCGTTATTTCATAAGCTGCTCAGTCTAGTTAGAAAGTTTAACTTACTGGAGAATCAGTCAATTTTATAGGAAAATAGGCGTGGCAGTAAGCATTTAAATGCTAGAGTATATAATGTATATCTTAAAATCAAGTTTGTAGGAGAGTAAAAATAATCTATCTCATTTTCTTATCAACCCATAAAATATATATATAAATATTGATATAATACATTCATTATTAACAAAATTTGTGAAAAAATGTTGGTTAATACACTAATTGATTAATTTTTCAAATAATTTAGGCAGTTTTATGGCATAACGAGGTTCGGAAATTATCACTTCTAAGAGGTGTTGGGCATCCCCAGTTTCGAATCCGGTTGCTTATTCTGTGTACTGCTCCTAATTTAGTAGAAATATTTAGGGGTCAAAGTCTCACCAATTCTCTCTGCAAAAGTATTTTATTCTTGCATTAAATAACACTGGGGTAAAATATTTTTTGTTTCATTTATACAAAAACTTGATCTTGTCTAATTCGGGTGTGAGTATTTCTGTTCTAAAATTAGTCCTGCTCCTAAAGCAGCAGAGCTTCTTTATAAAGACATTATTAGCCTATTTGTGAAAATGTACAAGTTAGAAAACGTTATAAATAACACCACATCACGTAATTGTTTCAACAAACTACCAGGAAATTTGGGGCACATTATCAGGATTAAAATTGCATAGGGATCCGTGTCCGGGGGTGTCGTCTAGCACAGCTAAGGGCACTTTCCTATTAAGACCTTCTCAGACACACATGAAAAAACAGTTTATGATAAGGAAGTGTTCCTATGCAGTTTTAAACCTGATGATGCTATTTAATTCCCCTTTACAATTTTGACGATATTTATGCTACCCTCTGTTATATGTAAGGTTTTTAAACTTGTACGTTGCAACAACAAAATAGAATAAAATGCCATTTAAGAAAAGTAGCATGCCGAAAGAAACCGATGGCAGATTTAAAATCAGTGATGCCAAAATATCTAAGATCTGTTAAAAATCTCATGTAATAGAAAACAGCTAAAAGATTTCCCTTAGTTTTGCATAAAACTTTGTTCAGATATGAAAAAAAGAAGAAAAGTAAATATAATAAAACTGACAGTCTGAATTCGACGGCTGTGATTGATAGCACTAATGGGGAATATGCTTTGAAATATCATTTGCAGACAGTTGTGCTAAGTTTTCCATACAGTTGAGATAAGTACTCATTATTTATACAAAGCTGTATTCAACCTTCTGAGAGTACCATGTAAATAGCACAGATTTAATATATACCAGAAAAGGAAATAAAGATTTTCCGTTTCTAGGTTAAAAATACATTGACAGGAGCCATTAAACTATTACTGATTGAAGAAACCTAAATTACGTGCGGTGCATCTTAAAAAAAATTGTTGGTTGGGTGATTTGTTATCATGCCTGAATAAAAAGGCCAATGGGATTTGCGCAGGCTTATTCCTTATCCTAAAGTTCCCAATTTTTCCGACGACGTCCCAAAAAGGTGAAATGGCTGTCAAAAGCACCTTTATCGGTCACACTGGCGTGTTGAAAAATGGTGCATAAAATTGAAATATATTTTGAAAGATCGCCTCCCGAGCTGCCGTCACATTTGTTGGCAGTTTTTTTCCTCCTACCTTTTTCTTGCACTTCAACGAATTTTTACATTCTGAATACAGAAAATGCCTCAATATTTCTTCGTAAAATCAGTGTCTCGTATTCGAATACTTAAACTTAAATTTTGACATTATGAAACTGTCTGGATTTTTCATGAGTGCTTAGTATTTTCTGAAAAGAACAAAAATTACAGGAATAAGAGTTTAGAAGAGGAACAGAGTTCTACAAAACAAATATGTACCAGAATTATGTTTTTATGATTACAATATTTTTCTGTCTTACAGTTTTGCTGTAAATTTTTTTGTTTCAAAATGCTATAATTACAAATCACCAGATATCACCGTACCATTGAAGTAACATTAATATAATTTCAGATACACAATGTGCAACCAAAAAAAAAAAAAGAAAATACGGAACATTTTTGATCCTTGAATATCTTTTGATCTAATAATCGAATCTTCATGTTCTGGGACTGAATCTTAATGGCTCGGGAGGGTGACCTCAAATATGCTAAATCTGTTCTATTCCTCAAGGAAGCTGCGATATTTTGAGTTACGAAATCAGGCCTAAACGCGTACTTTCTTAGAATAAAAAGGCCTTTTTTAAACGGGATTCAGATTTCTGATCCCTAAAATACAGAGGTAGTCGCAATCTGGGAAATATGGTCCCAATAGTTTGATCAAGAGAATTCTCCAAAGTTTGGACACCTTAATATTAATTATACTTTGTATACCTTACAATTCAAAATGTTTTTGATCAGTCTAAAATTAAATAATAAATATTTACTAAAAGTTATTTTTGCATGGAAATATCTTTGGATAAAAACATTTTATAATGATGAGTAAAATTGTTTCAATTCACTTAAAATGTTCTTGAAATATAGCGAAATAAATAAAAAATTAAATTAGCATTAAGGGATCTTAACTTTGGAGCACTCTCCTGACCTAACTTTTCAGTCCAGATGTCTCAAATTGCTTCTATCCTCTATAATTTGGGAGTCAGAAATCCGAATCCGTTAAAAAAAGGGTAGGTTTATTCAAACATAGTACGTTTTTGTGTCTGATTTCGTAACTTAAAATATCGTCTGCACCTATTAATTAGCATATTTGAGGTCACACTCTCGAGCCATTAGGATTGAGTCCTAGAATGTGAAAATACGATTATTAGGATCAAAAGTTATTCTGGTTGGTTCATTTTTTTTTGCCCACTGTACACCGGCTATATTAGTTTGGTAAATAATAATATTGTGATTTTCGTTATTCATTCATAAAATAATACATACATTGAAACCAAATTGTATGTTGGATCTACAATTGAATCCATCCTGCTTTCACAAAAGAAATGCAATTCCCTAATAAAAGAAACGTAATTATTGTACACATCTTTTGAGCTTGATACAATAGCTTGTAAAGTATCCTTTTCTATTCGAATTTAATTACCTTTGATCTACATACTTTTGTTCTAATATAAATATTAATTATCCTTATCGCAATGTCTACTCAATCGTTTCTAGTTATAGAAAAAGTAATATTATTTCATTGCTTATTCTTTTAATTATTTTTCTTGACTAGTCTAAGTAAATTAATAATCTGGATCAGATAACATTGGGAAAAGATGCTTGAATTTCCGTGAGACGAAAGCAACTAAGCAAATAAATATTATTCGAGTATTACATAATATAAGAGATGCATTATTATTGTGATTGTTTGGTTATAATAATCCTCTAACTAAGGCTTAACTTCTAAATGAAATGAATTAACCAGAAAATTGTTTTCTTAACTTCGAATAACAAATTTTAATAATTACTAAAAATAAATATGGAAGAAATACAAATCTCATATAATTTGAGGCTTTAAGTTATAAAGCAGTAATCATTAATAATAGTAATTAATTTTCTGTCATCGATTTTTAGCAATAGATATAAGTTTCGAGTTAGAAAAAAACTAAATAAACGCATATTTGTGGAGAATCTGAGTACATTTATTTATGAATATATATATATATATATATATATATATATATATATATATATATATATATATATATATATATATATATATATATATATATATATATATATATATATATATATATATATATTTATATATATGTGCTTTATAAATTACTTTAATATATTAATTACCTTTATATATAGGGTGATCCCGAATTCATGGTACAAACTTTAAAGTTAGATACAGGACATTGCAACAATCATTTATTGTATGGAAATGTATGGGCGCAAGTGACGCGGGGAAAGTGATAAGCAGGGGAAATAAAAGAAAAATGGAGTTTCCGGTAGGTGGCCTTGCCGGTAGAGGGCAGTAGATGTCTAGTCACCGTTCAACATGATGCATCTAAGTAGCGGAAAGCGCAATTCGTAATTGTGCTGACATCTACGATGGTAGACTTTACGTATACCGGAAAAGCAAACATACATTGCATGTACGGCCGTGCAAATGGTAACGCTAGAGCTGCGCTACGAATGTATCATGCGAAGTTTCCTGCTCGTTCCTGACTACGATCTCCCGATTTATCGAGCCTCGATTTCTTTTCATGGGAGCATATTAAGAATCTTTTTTATGCGAATCCACTTGACACTGATGAGGATCTCGTTGCTTGAATTTCCGAAGCTGCTGCACGCGTGCATGAAATACCTGGTATCTTTGAACGTGTACGCCAATAGCTCCACCGACTCTGTCAGGCATATATCGCTACTGGTGGAGGCCATTTTGAACAGCTATTGTAAACATTACACCTGTCAACGACGTTTTCAATGAACATTGTCTTTCCTTTCGTGTCTTATCTTTTGTGTTTGAGTCTTACCGCGTCACTTGTGCCAATACATTCTTGTACAATAAATGATTGTTACAATGTCTTGTACCTTCCCTTAAAGTTTGCACCTTGAATTCCTCACCCCCCTGTAAATAAGTATACATTTTTGTAGTTAACGCAAAATCATTTGGATTTTCCTTAGCAATTTTATTAAAAAATATAAGTCAAAAAACAGGCTCACCGTTAAACCATAGTTCGTTGATAATTTAATATAGTGTAATTTTGAACCATGTTTCCGTTCAAGTTGGACCGTAGTATATTTTAATTATTGATTGTGAGGTACGATAACCCTGGGAAACATTTCTAGTTGCATTTATACAAATACTTGATATTACCTAATTCAGGTGTGAGAATTTTAAATCTAAAATTAGTTTTGTTCCGAAAGATACATTCTTTAAATGCCATTTTTTAGTCACTTTTTGTCGAAATTTACAAGTTTAAAAACGTTATGTTTCTTAAATGTTTCATAAATGTAACAAACTTTTAGGGAAGTTAGGAGACATCATCAGGATTGCAATGTCATAGACGACCATGCTTTTGAAATGTCACAGTGTGCTGCTTGAGGCGCTTCCCTATAATGACATGAAGCACGCGGAGAAATAGTTCACAATAGAAAGCTCTCTTTGCGGCGTCTAACGACAAGCCTTTTTATTCAGTTTTAATCCGGATGATATTACCTAACTACCTCAGAAACTTGTCGCAAATTATTCGTGAGCCGGGCCGCTGTAGCTCAGAGGACAGAGCGTTCGTTTCCCAATCAGGTTCCAATGGTTCGAATAAAAAGGATACATCTTTCGAGCTTGTACAGAATTTGTTGATATGAAATCTGTTCCCAGCTGACACCGACTACAGTGATGATGTAAAATATCCTCAGAGGAAAGCAGATAATTGGTTATTATCCCATTGCCGTCGAGCTGAAGTTTTTCGTGGTTTTCCTCTCCTTGTTACAATAACATGTTATATTAACAGGCATGCTAGTTAGTTTCAATGCTTGATCCCAGAGCTCCTTTTTTTCTGGGTTGGGATCTAACTTAAAAGGCTATGGAGTTGAACATCGTTAGTAAATTCAGAATTGGCTGTTCAGCACTGGTTCTAAACTAAAGTACACTCCCCCCAGCTATATGTAATGCTATTAAGCTCGTACATTGCGACAAAACATGGACTAAAATTTCATTCAAAAAATAAAAAAATCTGTAGTTTGGAGGAAAAAACAGATTGCAGATTTGAAATCAACTCCTAGAAAATATCCAAGATCCGTTAAGAAAATCTCATGCAAAAAAAAAAATGTTATATACAAAAAAAGCTCTGCTCATATATGAGAAAAGACAAAATCTCCAGCGTTATCTGGTTCAATTTAGAAAATATACTAAATTTGCAACAAATTGGGACTCTATTATGATTTAACATGCTCCAAAATTTCTATCAGTATAGCTTTGAAAGTAAACAAATCCTAATTGCCTGAAGATAACCAACTTGATTATTTTGAAATATAATACTTTCGCATACATGCAATTTTATTTAATAATTCATATATTATTGAATCCATTCTAATAGCAAGTTCAATCTACAATTGAATCCATAATTCCTTTCATAAAAAGCAATTCTAGAAATTAGCATATTCCCAATAAAAGAAAAGTAATTAATGTATTTCCTTTCAACTTGTTACAATAGCTCGTGAAGTATCTTCATCTGTTCGAATCTAATTACCTTTGATTTAGATACTTTCATTTCAATAAGGATATTCATTTTCCTCATCACAAAATTTATTCTATCTTTTCAGATTTAAAAAAAAGTACGCTATTGATTCAATTTTTTCTCTTGTAATGATTTTTCTTGAATAATCTGAGAAAATTAGTGATCTGAATCAGATTACGATTGGAAAAGATGTCTGAATTTCCTTCAAACAAAAGTTTCTGAAGAAATGGATATAAATTGAACATTATACCATTTATGCGTTTTTTTCTCTAATAATTTGCCTTTTTTTCTATATAATGCTTAATTACGTCGAAAACAAACTTTTTTATTAAACTGAAAAAAAAAGAATAAATTCTTTCCTAACTTAGAATAATTTATTTTACAAATGTAGGGTATAAATATCAAAAATGGCTAATATCTTATTATTAGATACTGAAAAGTTACAAATAGTAAAAAGTATAGAAATTTTTGTGCCGTATTTCATTAACAAACACTAAAAAATACACTTTTAGGACTTGGAGTTTGGATGTTAGAATTTTACAAATTTGTTTTAATTGATTCAAAAGAAGTATATATATATATATATATATATATATATATATATATATATATATATATATATATATATATATATATATATATATATATATATATATATATATATATATATATATATATATATATATATATATAAATATATATATATATATATATATATATATATATATATATATATATATATATATATATATATATATATATATATATATATATATATATAATAATGATGTAGTCTGATTGGTTCTTTCATTAGTCCAATCACTAACATGTTCTAACAGAATATGTTTACCTTACGGTAACGTCAAAGCTGTACTAAAGTCTTCAAGGCACACTACTATATACGAAAATCACCAATTGAGTCAAACGTAGTTGACGCTAAGGTCTAAAATGTTGTTTACTCAAATCTTCTTTTCGACCACTTTAACCCTACACTGTCCATCATTACCGCTGTTAAGTATAAAAGTCTGGAGAAAGTTTTGAAGGAAAGGGAATCTTCATCTTCTAGTGCAAGACTAAATCTCTTATTTACACGAAACCTTCTCACTGCACCGCTTTCGATAATTGCTATTCTCAAGGAACTAGAAAACGTTCCATCCTAGAACAGTCTTCCGAAAGATTCTAAAGGGGACACTAAATCTAATTTAAACCCTCCCTCTTTCGTTGGAAAACGTTTATTGACAAACCATTGCGAATAGAAGGAATCTTACAATACTTTACTTCTCTCTTCTCTTAATTGCCGACGAACACAGTGGTTAATATTTGCCAGGAAAATCGTTTTATCTCTTACTGGGTAAAAGGAATAAAAAAAAACATTTTCTCTCCCGGAAAATATCCTGAAAGTTTTCTATGGGAAGCAGAGAAATAATTTGCTTTTGCACTTGTTTGTTCATCTTAGCGGATCAATTTTAATTAAATCCTGGAGTTGCATGGAGGGTGGAGTTGCCCAGTTGTTTTCAAAAGTTACCTTAAACGACAAAGTGTTTCAAGTAACCACATTTAATGCGAGGCTAAATCCAGGCTAATAGGAAAGAAAAACTAATCGTACTCGATTGTATTTCCGATAGGCTGCGTTTTTCTTTTCAACACTGTTTTGTGATGCTGCTTCAAGTAATTGAGTTTCTTTCCTTCTTTTGTTTAACCTTCATCTGATGACGTGTACTCTAACAGATAACTGAGGTTTTCTACAAATTGAATAACGATTTCACAACACAGAAAGGAGGAAGGGGTTTTTGTTTGCTTTTTTGAAAGAATCGAGTAATACTTCTCGGTTTTTGCACAGATTAAGATACTCGAAGAAAGAAAATTAAGTTTTAGAAGCTTATAGATTTGGAAACTAATTACACTGTCATAAATAAAATTATGTGAATTTATTTTGTTATCAAAATCCGAAACCTTCTCAGTAGTCTATATCCAGTGCTTACAAATTATAAATAGTTTCGTGTAATATTTTTCAATGTTAAGAATTATCTAAGCTATTTATTTTTTTAAAATAAAATTTCGATAGATGAAAAACTCTTGATGAAAAAATAAAAATTGTTCTTGTAAACGCTATTTTTCAAAGAGGAATCAAGTACTTGAATGGCAAGCATTTAATTTTAAGATAACAGAGATTATAGCTAAAAAAATTATTTTCATACGGAGATTTATTTTAAGAAATTAGATAATTTTTAATTATTTGCCTCCAACCTTCATATTTTGAAGTACATAATTTTTTTTTTTTTAAATATGATTTTTATGAAATTATATTTTACAATTTAAGCATTATTGTAGTTTTTTTTTTAAATCTTCAATAATAAAATGTAGAGTTTATGTGTGTGTTTCCCTTCGATAAATCTAGAATCAGATTTTAAGCAATAGGTAGTAATTGAAATTAAAAATAAGCTTCGCACTAAAAAGTAAAATTGAGAAATGATACAAATATAGTTTCGGGAAGCAATAGATATTGCCATATAGGCATTGACGCTATGCTTAGTAAAGTTTGATAACATTTACTAATTGAAGAAGAAAAGTAATCTACATACTAAAAAGCAAAATTTATGGAGAAAGTTTATTCATTCGTTTAAGAGAAGCATGAAAAATTGCTAAGTTATTATTGACACCGATGATGATTAATTAATTTTGTTGGTAAGTACTAATTAAAGTAAAAAAAAGCTACGTATGTACTCGATAAAGCAAGATTAAGAATGAAAAGGTACGAATTCGCTTAGGAAAAAAATAAAAATCTTTTTTCGATTACTGACGCCAAAATGCTTAATTTTGATAATAGGCACTACTGGTATACGATAAGCACTACTGGTTTGTGCAGTTTTAATAGACTCCAAAAAACAAATATAGGTACTATGTATCATCTTAGTATATTTGATAACTATTAAAATTGCATCAATACAGGGCAATATTAAAATAGATACTGTGTAAAAATTTTACTCTCATGAGTAAGCCTCAAGCAACGGCATCATTTTAAACGATATTAAATGCAATTGTTTATTTTAAGGGGATGCACTACTAAATGTTCAGTACTAATTTATTAATTATTTTCTCCTTCAACCTGTACGAAGAATGGCATTTATTTAGTTGAAAAGAATTTTAAATCAAAGTCAATGCTAAGCTGAAGCCTAAATAATAAAATAAAGTTTGAACTTATCGCAGACATTTACATTTTTGATACTTTCTTTGGAATGCACGCAAAAGTAAGGCAGGGTTCACAGCGAGCAAAGACTCCCCCATCTTTGAGTATAGTGCTTTCTGCGCAAACGTAGAACACAGATTTTCAAGAATCTAACCGGCGCTCATTGGGAATCCAGCTTGACTGAGTTTTGCTTATCATTAAATTTTAATATAAGGCTTATCATACACGAAGGAATAAATTGATGTGTTCTATAAATCATGCAATTTTCAAAAAAATGTTGTTATTCGAAACTAAAGCTTTTTCATTAAAATGAATTGCATTTTATTATATTTATGCAGACTATTTTCGAATTGACTAAAAATATTTTTTCTTGTTCAAACAAATGTTTTGTAATTGTACAATGAAGCATTCAGAAAAGTTACTTTAGACAACAAGTAACCTTGAAGTGTCCCAAATCACCATTCATTTAATTAAAGTCACCATGTTTAATTCAGTCATTTCATTGAAAACTAGACGTTGCATTTCAGACAAATTACTTTCTTTCCGATGTACCTTCAGTTATTTGAAATAAATATCTTCTGTGCCTGTCTTTTGTTTCGTGTAGGGGAGAGTTGAACATAACTAGATTGACAGATAAAGCCGGTATGTTGTCATTTATCTTAAATCTCGTGAAACTACTTGTAAACAGATACCGTGTTATTCAGTGATAAATTAGAGACAGTATTCGAATTTTAATTCCCGTGTTTTATAATATACTACCTGAATACATTTTTCTATTTCAAGTACCATTAATTTTAAATAATTTGCTCTTATAGAAAATCATAATGAATAACTATAAACAAAATCAACAAATGGTTTAAGACTATTGCATACTAATTCAATATCGTGATCCTGCCATGCTAGCAAGCTAACATTGCTCATACAATTTATCTGAGTCCCGCAGTGGACTGATCGTTAAGACACGGTTCTCAGCAGATCACCGAAGTCGAGTATCACAGGCTACGGCCAGTGTGCGGGTGGGTGACCACTTGGATCAGCCTGCGTAGGGACCGAGGGTGTGCGGTATGGGTCCTCGTTAAACTGTTCTACCGTAAAGTGCTCGACTTCGCGTGCAGGTCGTCGGGTTACCGAAGC
Organism: Parasteatoda tepidariorum; assembly: GCF_982258835.1. Taxonomy (NCBI): domain Eukaryota; kingdom Metazoa; phylum Arthropoda; class Arachnida; order Araneae; family Theridiidae; genus Parasteatoda; species Parasteatoda tepidariorum. Next base: position 40,084,818 of record NC_141762.1, on the reverse strand, counting down.
GGGGGTGCCATCCCCTCTGTAGAGGATCAAAATTGCGATGGCATTTCTTCGGATCATCCTCAGGGATGTTTCCCAGACCGTCGCCAATATCCCATTGTGCAGCTCTAGTGCGACGTAAATGAACAACAACAACAAGCAATTTATCTGATAATCAATTATCTGCAAATAAAATAAAAAAGTGCAAAAAAATATTTCTAAAATAGAGCTATAAGCTTGAAAATCAGTGATGTTATCTGAAAAATTTGAATTTAAAAAAAATCCTTTATTAATTTAAAACAATAATTTCCGCTTAACTAACTAGAAAATTTCATTCAGATTTTCGCTCAAACGGTTCACTTGATTGACTTGATATAATATGTAACGAAGTATCTGCCAGCAACAGCGGGCACTTCACTTCTTCATCTGGTAAATTTGCCCATGGGCAACTATGACTAATGGCTTTGAAAGTGGTGGGAATTTCCACAGGAGGGCTGTGGACGTCTTGGTGGGAGTAGAGACTTGGAGGATGATCTCTGCGTCTATGGCTTTCCGTCGAGTAGAGATCGGAGTAGGCTAACTAGTTCTTGATCCTTCAGTAACTGCAGCATCTCCTTGAAGAGTAGCAGGTATCTTGTAGCTGGGTGGGAGGTTTTCCTTAGCTTGGCTGGTTTTCCTCCCTTTTTTTCTTTTAGGTCTGGCACTGCAGCCTGAGAAACAGGCTGGGTGCTCAACATGACAATTTATGCACTTAGCCGGTTCGCATATCGATTTTGTACATAAGTATGTAAAATGTGAGCCTGCATTTCATGCAAGCCAGCTCTGCACTGCAGAACTTCTGCGTGAGGTCAAATTTCTGGAATCTGTATCATTGGATCTCGTGACGGCAGCAGCGAAATCTTTTTATCCGAACTGGTGTTATCAGGAGCTGATCCATGTTGTAGATCTCACGATGCTTGATGTTATCTGTGAATGAATATGAAGAGGGAGAGGAGCTTGTACTCTTGGTCACGTCTCTTTCTCCCTGCTCGATATTGATTGGTCGTAGTCCAAAATTTAGTAAGGCTTTTTCGATGTCTGAAGTATCAGCGTTGATTTTATGTCCTCTGATAAGAATTTTGAGTTTTCTACTGGGTTGTAGATCCCCTTTCTGTTCAGGTAATCTGGGGAAGTCTCATCTGTTAACCGGGGCTGTAGGTGTAGCTTCTCGATGTATAATAGTAGTAGTGCAGTCTTTATCAGTCTTTCTAGGTCTTTGGTAAGATTGCTTTTCTTTTTCCATCTCTTGGACAGAGGTGCTTTTAAGTCGGATTATTTCTCTTTCTGTTGTTTGGTTTCTGGTTCTGGATCGTGATCCGTCTCTATGTTGACGGAATCAACAACTGGATCAGGAGATCCACTGTCCCAGAATCGGAGGTAGGTGCTGCCTCTGAGGTCTCTGCAGGCGTATCGGAGTCTGCTGTCATTTCTGTTTCAAATGGCGTCGTTGTTTCTAAGGCAGTGTCCTCAGGTAAAAGCTCGTGCCCTCTTTTCCGATCGGCTTTGAGATGTAACTCATTATCATGGGCTGTTGCAGGCTCATCTCGATTACGATTTGTAAAGAAATCAATCCTCTTATCTAAATCCTTCTTAGTGTTGAATTGTTGGACCATTTTTCTCAAGTATTCAATTCGTTCCTCATCTGTAGTCAGGTCGTGGTAGGGGAGTCTTATCTAAATGTACCCTTAGGGCTGCCGCTTTCCTCCCCGGCCGTATCGCTGATAAGAAGCCATGATAGCTCAGAGCACAGTTATGGTGTGCTCGAACGGTTCATAGTAAAATGCTCTAGTGTCTATGGTGACCTTTCTCGCTCTTTGAACCATCAGTATGCAACATTTCATAGCTCTCGGTCGGATGTTTTAGTAGTCTACATGGCACCAACAGACAGAATTGGAGGCCTCTTGGTTTTAAAATAAAATTTTTTCAGTTTTGCTGAAACACCATTTCTGGACATCATGATATTCTTTGTCGCATTTGCTTTCAATGACGTCACCTAACGTTACCGTTTTAACTTTTGTTTACCTTTATCGCGATCGAAATTTTTATTTTAAAATAGCCAAATTTGCGAGGGACCTCTGATTGTAGACTGTTATTATTATTATTATATAAACAATATTGATTAGAAAAAGATTTGATTTTCATCTGCACATTTTTCTCAGTGGTTTTCATTTGCTCGACGATATATTTTCGACCAGCTCTATATCTTACACCGCTTCTTTTAGCAGTTATTTTAAATTATAAGACAAGTTTAGCATATTAATATATTTTTAGTCTTTAATTTAAATGTTTTTTTTTTTGGGTAAAACAGGGATTTTCAATTATGACAAAGTCGTGTAAAATAAAAGGCTATAAAGGGTAGGGGGAGTAAGACATTCCCAAGACGATTGAACACATGCCTCATCTATAAAGGATGGGCCTCGTGAAGTGTTTTTTTTTTTTTTTTTTGAATTTTCTGTTCTTAAATATGATAAACTTAGTTGACAGAAAGTTACATACATATTAAAGTGAAAATTGCTAGGACTTTTTTATTTAAAAATGCACTATACTTTTTCGATAGAGTGATCGATTAATTTACTTAATGATCTAAATATTTCAGTAGGTTAAATGACATTTTTTTCGCTATTTTAATATCTGGTTATATAATTGGTTGTATAAATCTCGACACATGTGTACTTCCAAAAATTAATTTAACTTCAATAATATAATTTTTATTATCATTTTTAGAATTATTCGGCTAATTTATCTTCAAAATGAAAATTTAAGATATTTGATGCAGGAAGATAAAACTTCAGGACTAGTTTTGTCAATTGTTTCAAATAGTTTACATTAAAAAAAAGTCTAGTGATTAATAAAAATGAAAACATATTTTGATACACATTTATTTTATTTCAAAAGCAAATTAATAAATCATACACATATACAAAAACAGATTTAAAATGTTTGGTATTGATTAAGGACAATAAAATAATCCCTAATTTATATTCATATAATTGCACGATTTTACCACGAAACTCATCACGTTCAGCTAAATTCTTTTAGTCGAATTATATGATATACAAATAAAATGTTGTACAATCAATCAAAAAGATAGAAGTTGGATACAGGCTTCTAATTAAGGCTAAAATTTCGTGTTATGAAATTGATTACATTCAAATTGCATGCCGGAAATTCTGCCTTGAATTTCTTACTGATTTGCAAAATTTAAGGACTTTTACTCTGTTAGCATTAAAAGAAAAAGCAATTTTAGAATTTTGAAACGAAATTTTTTCCGTAATAAAAGTCTTTAAACTTTGCACGCCAGCGTACAAAACGGGAATGGCAAATATGTTTGTTTTATATACGATTGCATAACAAAACCGGTATCTATTTATTCTTAATTATTTAGTACTTTTTCAATATGTTTTAAAGCGTGCAATTCCAGAAACTTTTATTCATGCTACTTCAAGATGAGAAATTAGCCAGTCATCAGCCAACTTAATCTTTTTCACACATTGGTCACCAACCTTCATATCGGTTTTTTCGAACACTTGTAGTTGTTTTAGATCTTTAAGCAGTGTTGGCCTTATCTTTTTCGATTTTCTCTTATTCGGTTGCTGTTGCAGAATTTCTTTATTTTCATCTGAAATATAAATTTCGATTGGATTGAAAACATCGAACGTGTTTTTCGAATTTTCTGGAACAACAGTTGGTCGAATTCTTTTAACGGAAGGAGAAAACTGCAACTTTCTGGAAATGCATTGACACTTTCGTCTAAAAGCATCACGTTTCGTCAAACTCACAAGTTGGACGATTGCCCCATGGATGTCTTTCCCACTGCGTGCTAAAGCCTTGACGCAGTCCTCCTTGTTGGTGACAACAACAAATGCATCTTTACAATAAATGGATACGCCACCTGGCGGTATTGTAATTCCATCGAAAAATTTCAAGACATCTTGGTGGCACGCCGACCATGGTAAGTTTTCAAGATGAATGTAATACCTACAAGAAATAGTAAATGAAAATTATTCACAAAATATTATGCAAAGCTTAAAATACCTTAAACATATGCTATACTGGGAGGAAAAAAACCTCCCTGAATAACTTTTGAACTAATGTCCTTTTCTTCACATTCTAGGACTCCATGTTTAAATCTTTTTATTCAACTATCTAACAAAAAACCTAATTTTAAGACTTTAATTGATAAAATGATGCGAGGAATAATTTCATTTTTCTCAATAGATGTTGACACGATTATTAATAGTTTTTTGTTCAAAAATATACACACAATGGCAACTTAACTTTAATCCTAATGTTTAGGGCTTCCGCCAAAATAAGATCGATCATTTCGGGCTCCATAACAAAACAAAAAAAACTTGGAAACTACTGTTCCATTGTATGCCGTTATTTTATAAATTTCCAGTAAATTTTACAAATTGTTTATTATTAAAATAGAAAGCATTATGCCCCCTTTTAAGTTAACACTTGTGTGGCTTGTGTGACACTGCCCCATTTTGCTACAAATTTTTAAATTGATATTTTAACCTTTATCTATTGTCCAGATTTGTACTAAATTAATAATCTATCTAATAAACTCGATGTGAACTCAAAAGAGGTTTACAAGGGATACTGTTGAAGTTAAGTGAATTGATAAATAGCACACTATTGACTGGAACGGTGATAAAATGTCTATTTGTTTTTAAGCAGAATGGAATTCGATCAACTGATTAGTTCTGCATTGCAAAAATATTTTTTTTTAAAGTGGCCTCTTAACTTGACTAAAGATAATCTTCCTTTAAACACCATTAAGTGTTCCTAAGTTGAAACTTTTATGGAAATCAAACTTCGTTTTAACTAAGTCCTTTAAAAGCAGTCAAAGAGATCACTAGGATACTTTTTGGTACATGGAAATTTATCAGTCACAGAATAAAATGCAATTTAGCAATGAGCTGTCTTTGTGATAGACTGAGGTTTGAACCTTAGCGGAGGCTCGAAACTCAAGCTTCAAATCTTTAGGTATCAGCTTGAGAAGTTTATCATGCTTTTGGCCACATAATTGTTGAGCCTTAACCCTTTCTGGACCTTTACGGTTGACAAACTAAAGCAAACAACGTTAAAGAGCACAAAAATATTTTTAAAAATATTTTTGCCCTCTTTAACGTTGTTTGCCTTAGTTTGCATTTTAACACAAAGGTTGCCCACTTGCGTCTTTAAAGTTGAGTTGGCTTTATATTGAGTTTCATCATAATAGATAATTTTATTGCATTACCTTATAAGTAAGACAGTATTATCTTGCAAAATTGTTTAAAACACAAGAATATAGCAGTAAAGCAAAATTTGTCTTTAATTTAGTTGTCATCAAAGAAAAGCTGTCTTATCGAGAAAACAATTTCGGTTGAAGACAATGATATTCAATTTACCATAAATACGATATGAATCATATAATGCATAATTATGATGCAACTCATTATCTTGTAAGTAAGCAACGTATTATCTTGCGATATCGTTGAAAGCACTTTAATGTAACAGTGAAAAAATTGCCTTTATTTACTAACTATTTTAGTCAATAATCAAATAAAAGCTTTGTCGTATCCATTACAAAGAAATAGGTAAAAAAAAAGACAATGAAATTCATTTTACCAAAATTGTATTCATTCAAGTCAATGTTAGCTTCGCGTGCATAAAGGGCATATTTCTATTAAGCGGATATAAATGCACGATTCCACTTGTAGTTTACAATTATTTAATATGAAGGTGAAATAGAAATATGGGTGGAACCCTAATTATGATGGATTGAGATGAGACTAAATGAAAGTGAGAACAATAAGCATGTTTTGCATAGAAAAGGAAACACCAATTTTGTTTTGCCAAAATCACCCACCACACCCTACTTAACTATTCTCTCAGAAAAAAAACAGGTTAGCTTATATTGGGCAGTTTCTGATTTTCGGAACAGTATGTTTCTATGCTAATAACATAAAAATTAAAACAGTTTCCTCAATTTAGAGATTAATTCAAAGAATTTTGCGCTTAGTATACGAAAGTCTTTCATTAGTTAAAACTGTACTTAGATATTTGGTAAAAAATTATAAAGTGCATTAAGATTTTATGATATATTCCAAAAACAATATTCCCAGAAAAAAAGCTCTTTTTCTTTCTTAATCTAAGTTATCAAAGTCAGCCTTATTTTAAGATGAAAGTAAAAGTAGATATTAATATTGGAATAAAACAAACCTTACTCCAAAATAGTGATTGTGCTTCCATACACTTTAGTATAATTTAGAAAACTGGTAAAAACATTCTGAATTGATCTTATAATTTTATTTTTCGAAATATCACTTAAAATTTTCAAGAAACTTAAATAATTAAGCTAAAATTAAGCTAGTTAGCAAAAGAGTTATAGCTAGATAGCAAAACAATAGCCAACAGTTATATACATTGACAAAATTCCTTTATGAACAGCGTGCATTTTTTAAGATTTAAAATTATGAAACATTCCATTTTGTCATATTTTCAGGTTGTAGGGCATATCAGTATGATTTTTTAGAGAAGATTTTTTTCATGTATATTTCGGATACTATTCTGTTAAAAAAAATAACTCTAAAGAAATATTTTTGGCACCGAATATTTCTTTGATATAAATTAAAGATTTAGAGATAAATTCTTAGCATTATTAAAATTTATATAATTTACCTTTTCAACATGAAATCTTTTAAAATTAAATTACTCGTCTAACTTTAAAATTAACTTTAGTAAGATTATAATGAACATTCAGTCATTTTCAAAAACTTTTAGACAGTTTTCCAATTGTTTATTAATTTTCTCTTGATTTTTGCTAATTTTAAAGCAAAGTGAGTTCTTTCTTAGAATCTGAATGATGTACGGTTTTACTTGAATAAATTAATCGAAAATCGAATCGAAATTTGCAAATTAGTTAATAATATCATGTGATTAAATCGAGACTTTAAACTGAAATTTATGCTACTCTTGACTATTATATTAGAGTTATTTTATAGAATAATGATAATTTTTATGCATTATCAAAATTATTATGGCACTTTTAATATAACTAGAAGGCTCTACTCCTTGTTCATTTAACTCTCTCATACTAATATTTTCTCATTCATCATTATTTGTTTTTAAAGTTGATTTAGAAAGATCAATTTGTTTATTAAATAAACAATTACTAAAACTTGATGTAAGCACATTTTGTTAATAGTCCATCCATAACGAGCTGAATGGATACCTAGATTTAAAAAATAATTACCTGCAAATTGAAGAAAAAATATTTAAAATTAGAAATACAGAACGTGCTTAAAAAGAAGCTCTAACAAAGGAGAAGTAGTTTCACTTATTAACAACGATAACATTGTATAACGATAACTTATATAACAGTTCGAATTGGAAATAGTTTTTCATCTCTAAAGTTGTTATATTTTTAAAAATATCTGCCCAAATGTAAAGATTTAAGGGTCCACATCAAAAGGGAAAATGATTATGATTTTTCTATGGTAACCTATGAAGGATTTTATTCCAAGAATTCCTTATTTACTAGATTACAATTTTAAAATATTTTATTCCAATTTTTGCATTGAATTCCGTTCTATTGATCCTGATTAAAGGATTCTAAATGTTAAGGTTTTAAGTATTCTTAAAGCTTGGAATATGAGAAATCTTAAAATTTGAAAAAGTTTTCAAAATACTTGCAGCATTAAAATTTCTTTACTCATGCAACATTAAAATTTCTTTACTCAAGATCAACTGAGCACTGTTCAGCTAATAAATGGAATCCAAAATTATTCAGAAATATTAACCAGTTGCTACATAAATAAGAAAATTCTGTACACATTATTTCCCGTAGGTAAGCATGGAAGTAAAATCTTTTTTTCGATCTGACGAAAAGAGCTTTTAATTTTGGTCAAGATCTAATCTGTCAGTATTATATTTTTTCAGTTATTTGTTACTTTTATCATCAAGTCAAGCACGAGCTCAGAAAATAAAAAGCTCTCAATAGGTAAAATCTCCTACAACAACGAATCTTTATTTAAAACAAATGAGCATTATCAGGAATATTTAATTGATATATTTGAATTGCAAATGAGCAATATTCAAAGCATTATTTAAAACAATGAATCATTATTTGAATAATGAGACATTATTTAAAGCAAAATATGTGAAAAAAATCAATAAAAAAGCACTTTAAATTGCAATAGTGTGTAAAATGTATCATGAATGTAGCTTTTGAAAATATTTCAAAGCATATTTTTGGTTTTTTGATTTGATGTGTATTTAGTTACTCTAGTAATCTAGAGATTACTTTAGATATTTGGCCTAAATTTTCTAAAATTTTTTTACTCACGGTATTTTCTTAAACCTGAGCAGTTTATTTATATCACATTATCTTAAAATGACTTGCAATGTATTTATATGGACACATTTCGTAGAAAAGGATATGTTTATTTACTATTTAATATACCATGCGCAAATTGGCACTTACATACACTCTATTCATTTATAACCCGTGACCCAATTCTGAGTTAACGACTACCAATGCTCAACTCCGTGGCCTTGTAATTTTGAACCCAATACAGAAGACAAGGGACCAATCATTGGGCGAAAATTGCCTTCGTGTAGGATTCCTTGATGGAACTAACCCGTATTTGCGTTACATGGTGAGGAAAACCACGAATGCCTCTTACGGTTAACTTGGTAGCTAGGGGATTCTGACCGATGATCCTTCTACCTCAGGCGATTATTTTACGCCATCACTGTGGTTGGTGGGTGCTGGGTGTAGAATTCATATCAGCCTGCCATTTCTGGGATTTGAACCCGGTTCACCTCATTGGGAGGCGAGCGTTGTCGCCTTGACTCTCTAACATTTTGTTTCTTATTATGAGAGCTGCGTTTGTGGTTATTATTTTCAACTGAGCTTATTGCTAAGCATTAAATAACTAATAGAACTAAGAGCTAGCCCGATAAGTAAATCCCACTTTCATCATGATTAAAGCCATTTACTAAAGCCTGCTTTTTTTTTTAAATTTCACAAATTTTACTTACAGAATAGCGTTATAAAAATGCATATTTTTTTAATATAAATAAAAAAAACTATAAAGTAAAATTTATGTAAAAATACATGTCACAAACCATTGATTTCATAATCAATGAATATCGTCAAAATTCATTTCATGCTGCCAACTCCTTAACCAATAATGATAAAAAATAATTGCTTTATTACAAAATAAAAACGCGTAATTGATAAAAATAGAAATTTAAAGTGGGAGTAAAAAGTTAATCGAATTCAACTGATGACTATAAAAGTCATCCCAAAACAAATCTAAGGCAGCAAAGAGGCATAGAATTCCTACTAATTAGCCAATGCGAACGTAATGAAGTCCCCCTCAACCTTCCAGAACACAAAATGAGACAAGACTTTTCGCTAGCAAGAGAGAAGTCTGTCCTTTGCTATAATGAGATCATTATTGTTGAAGCGCACAATAATGATCGTTGCAGCTACCATGCAGTAAGGGAGAATGTGATCTCTTCGTCTGCAACCTCACCCCTTCTTTTCCAGGGAACAGGACTTCGGAAAACAACTCTTTCTAAGTCTCTGATATATAATTAATAGCAGACGTAACTGTACACCCAATGCTAGGAGAGGGGATCGTCGTAGTCAAAATATCGAGGCTATAAAGACATGGAAGTCAGACGAGTTTACAAAGAGATGCCAAGGAGTATGCGAAATTAATGAATCGAGTGAATCGATATGATTGGGGACTCATATTTTTACTTTTACTATGGACATTCATTTAAATATTCTATGACATGGCATATGTATCATCATTTTGTTTTGGCTATCATCTGGTTAAATAGAGATTCAGTTCACATATTTCTGGAGGGGAAAAAAACAATACAGCAGAAATACAATAAACTGGATTGCCAGCAGAATCTGGAATAAAATATATTGAACGCATTAAGTTAACGCTTAATTAATCACCCAATCAGCTGCAAATGCAGTTTAAATTGGTGTTTAAATCGTGTCTTAGAGGAAAACACCATGCAATGCTTAAGGCACATATTATAAATGATAGTTTTGGGTCAAGGCAATTTAAATTCTGATGTTAAAATATCAATCTGAGGTCAAAATATCGATGACAAATTTCTGGTGAGGAATAAAAAAAAAACAATGCAACAGAAACACAACAAACCGGATTACTGTCAGTATGCAGGATAATATATTGAGCACATAAGAGTTAATACTTAATTTCACCCACAATTTGCTGCAAATGAAGTTTAAATTGGTATTTAAATCGATAGCCCTCAATGGATTGAACAAAATTAATGACACAAGATTGTCTTTTCAAGGAAACACTTTGTTGTTTTGGGAAAATGTTTTACAATATTTCATTGTTAAAAGGAAATTTAAATACCATGATCAAAATATCGAGATTATAAATACTCAGAATCAGACAAATTTAGAAATACTAATTATTGCTACAGCCAAAGACTAAACGGAAACATTTTATAAAATGTCAAACCAATTATGTACAAAACAACTCATGTATTTTATAATTTACTGATTTGTAATTGACATTCTATAAGATTTTTTGACGTTTTACGAAATGCTGGATTTAATTTTTTTTTTTTAACTTTTGAAGATTAAACAAATAGAATCTACCTCTCTATCGATTAGATTTTATTTTTTCTTAATAAAAAATCAATTATAAAACATTTTATCGGTATATAGTTTTACACGATTTTTGCTAAAAGAGAAAAAATGTCTGCAGGTAAACATTGCCAATTAACGAAACAACGTCTCTTTTACTTTTAAAAGGCTGCCTGTAAATGATGTGAATCAGAGTTTTCTTGTAAATTTAATTACCCTATTGCGTGCAGGACTGACATTTCTTTCAGAATATCAGGGAGAAAAAAAAAACGATCTGATGCATTCGAAGAATCATTGAAAAGTTGTTCTAGAAACTAATTCGATTCCATATCCCACCGAGACGAACGCTGAAGGAGGGGTCTCTAAAACAGAACAAAAGAAGGGGAAATAAAATCTTAAAAGAAATGAATTGCTTTTACTGTTGAAAAACGTTCTATTTTCACCCCCATCCCCTAACGTATTTCTGAAATTGAATCTATACACGTTTCTCATATTAACGCCTTTTTCGAAATAGCCACACCCTATTTTAGATAGAAAACGCATTTTTGAGAGATGCTGAAAAGGTTCTTTCATTTGGTTTTAGTTTCTTTTTTTCTTTCAATTTCATTTTCTCGATCTGTTCGTTTGGTTGGAACAAGTTTAGTATACAAGATTGTTTAGTTTTGCTCAAGTAAAAAAGCAGAGTTTTCTTGTTTGAAAAATAAAGTGAAATGGTGAGCTAAAATAGGGTTTGGAATTAAAAAGGTGACTTTATTTAACTTATGTGTTGCTTAATATAGTCTATTTTGTTGAGGTGTTTATTCTTATAAATTAAGACTGGAATTTTTTTCTGCCTTTACGTTTTATGAATAGGTTTTTTTACATCAATTATAAGCTAATTAACCCTTGAGGAAAAAAAATAAAAAAAGAAACTGTTTCTTTATTAAACAAATCAAAGTTATACTTTATGCATACCACATTTTAGTATATGTTCATTTTACTGAGAACATTGTATATATGTGTAAAACATGAAACATATTGAATGAAAAACAAGAGAAAATAACTGGAAGCATGAATAAATATCTCTGCGAATAAAGAAATTCAATGTTTTTCACTGAGGAAAAAACTTATGGTCAAAACTATTAACTTACCTTGTTTTTTGCTCTTTGAACACATTAAAAAGCAATAATTTTCACAGAGATGCGTTTTAGTAATGACCCTTGGTAAGAAATTTACGAAAAAAATGATTTAATAATCATGCTGTTTGGTAACAATTTTGATACAATTTATTAATTTTATCATTAGAGGATAGCATAAAAACCATTTTTTCATATAGATTTATTTTCCGGTTTTATACTTTTAATAATGGTGTCTGTGTGATGACACGAGGTATAATTTTGAGAACCAGAATTTCCAGTTCACATTTACTACACGAACGAAGAATTACCAAATTGTTTAAATATCGTATACTTTGATTTCATTGCTAGAAATGTCAGAATCATACAAGTATGGTAATTTTGCCAGAATTTCTTTTTATCCGTACTGGATAATTTAAAATTAAAACAGTTCAGCAGCTTTATTATTAAAAATGCGAGTATGCAAAGTAAATCGGTTATTTACAGTTTCTGAGAACTTGCTCTTTTGCATACTTATTCTCAAAGTAAAGAAGAAAAAATTCTAAATTTAAATATTTTACAGCCAAAATAAAACTTCCTTTAATATTAGAACGATTAAACATTGCTGTAAATCTTAGAAAACCAGATTAGCCCTTTTCAGTTTGTTGTTATGTAGAAACATTAGACGTCCAGAATCTTGAAATATATTCATAATTTAATGAAAACATATTATAAACTTGATCATCAAAATTTTATGGCATTTTATTCGATTTGATTAACGAAAATATTTGATTAAACGGAACGCTGAATTTTCAATTATACGTACACAATAGTTTCTTAGATAATTTAGTTTCTTTTTTTCTATTAATAATTATTGTTAAGTTGAAATGTTTTTAATTTTTTTAACGAAAATTGCATACCAAATGCGTATAAAAGGGTACTTTATATCCAAAACTACTTGGGGTCTTGCGATACCAACGAAAATATCAATGGGCCATTTTGGCCCCTCCGTCAATTCTACCTCTAAGGTATATATATATACGTTTCTGTAAAATTAATTCATGAATGATTAAATAACCACTTAAACACTTCATTAGGATCAAATTATAAAGTCAGAAATACTGAGCACTTTTAATAAGTTATTTTTTGAATAACAGGGCAACAAAACTCTGGAGATACAGCAACTCTGTAGCAATTGGCCAAAGTATATAGGGCCAAACTAAACCTGTACGTCTTTCCAGTGCTAATGTCTGAAATTCAATAGCCCGACAAAATTTAAGTATGTCAGACATCTAAACATGAAAGAAATGCTTACAACTTGTTAAAACTTGCGCACATACATTGCTTCTACTTATGTTAAGCCTTAAGGTAATCGACCCTATCCCTATTATAGGGCATACAAGAGAGAGTCTGTCCCGTCTCCCGGAAGGACCTCCTCCTTAGTTAACTTGTGTTAAAAATAATTTTAAGAAAAATATAATGTAGACGAGCAAAAGATGCGTCCCTGGATGGACCTGGTGTAGAGATGAACAAGCGAAGACTCTTGTTTCTAAAACTCATGCAATACAATTTCAAATTCCAATAAATGGGTGATTAATTCTATACCTCTCGGCCAACACTTCTCATAGTTGGAAACGCTAACTGTAGTTTAAAAAAACAGTAGTTTGAAATCTAATACAAAATAAATTCATATTAGTTCCATGCAATAAGTATTGCCTATTCTTGTCTTGATTTATTAGCTTTTTTTCCACTGAATTCCATTTGAAATTGTGAAGACATGGATTGTAAGGGTAACCGTTTTCTTACAAATTCCTAAATAGGTATCGTCATCTTATATGTGTAAGAAGATTTTATCGACTGATAAAATCTGTTAATAATTTTAATCAAATGATAAAAGGTTTTAAAAGCAATTCCTAGTTTATACAAAGACATGTTCTTAACATTAAACAAAATCATGAACTTTAATTTTCAATTAAAGTTGCCGTTAACCTTCTGGTAGAAAAAAGTAACAGAGATCTTTCAATTTTCAGTGGTAAAAATCTCAGATAACATCACATTAAATTATGTCATCATTCACTGAATAAATTTCCCTTCAAACGACAGAGAAAAAAAATTTACTCCACAGAATGGAGACTCAGATTTATAAATCTGTAGTCGAACGTTCAATTCATCGATCACCAATGATTACAGAATGGCAGGTCGCAAATTATTGGCGGTAAACTCCTTGAAGTTTCCGGAGGAATTGAAGATAAATTGCTGAGGACTTATGGTTTCCTTCCTGGTCCACGAAGGAAGGGAAAAAATATCAAAGTAAATAGAAGATTTACCCCTACTTCCTCCTGATGCATTACAGCTGTTTATCATATAGATGTACCGCAACTTAGCCAAAAGATTATTTTATTTACGGGATTTATAGCAGCTTCATGACAACTAGTGTTAAAGGCAATGAAACGAGACATTAATTTTATGACGCCTGTCGCCGTCTTTCCCCAATTTATTCTTCATCCTGAAGACAACTTGATAACTATGATGATTCCGATTCAATCTAAATTTCCACCGACGATACTTTTAATTATATTGGATCAAAATAATTTTACATGCCATGGCATTCATGGTTATTATTGAGAGAGCTAATTAAAAGTTCTTAACTGATAATGCTAAAAGCATCAATACAAAAAAGCGTAACTATTGCAAAAATTTTTTTGTTATAATGATAGTTATTTTTACAATAAAGATAAGTGTTGGTATTAAATTACTACTGATTACTTAAAATAGTAACAGATCAATGTTAGTACACTCACGCACAATATTTCAAAGAATAATTTATAACTCCCTGACGTGTACTGTTAAATACAACAAACAGGAAGCCAATCAAAGTTTTTCCTCATTATAAAGTAAAAAATTTGGATATATTTGCCTCAATCTTAGTAATATTTATTGTACTTCTATTTATGATGGATAAGAATTATTGGACTGATACGACGTCATAACTTTCACGTATAATTTTGAAACCTTTGGATCACTAATATCTTCAATCATGTTTCGTTATCATTCTTATTGGGCGTAATAGTCAAATACCTATCACAACATTAGCCATATACCATATTCTTTAATCTCCTTTACATTATATTTATAATTCTCTGATAAAAAATCTATTGCACTGGAATATAAGATTTTTTTTAACAGATCTAAGATAATTTTATATCGCTGATTTCAAATCTGCAATCGGTTTTTGTCTTCAAGCTACAGATTTTTTTAAATGACATTTTTAGTCCATTTTGTATCGAAATGTACAGGTTTAAAATTTTTTACATATAACAAGGATCACGAGAAACTTCTGCAGAGTTAGAGCACATCATTAGGATTAAATTTGCATAGGAACGCATTCCTGGAAAGGTCGAAGGAGGAGTGCTTCCCTATTATGAAGTGTTTCTTCTTGTGCTTCTGAAAAAGTGATGACGGAAAGCCCTCCTAGCCACGAATGACATTTCCGGGCACAGTTTCCTATGCTATTTTAATCCTGATTCAGTGCCTTTTCTTTCCTATAAGTTTGTCGCAACCTTTACGCAACCCCCTTTATATATTACGTTTTCAAACTTGTACATTTCGATGAAAAATGATTTAAAATGTTATTTTAAAAAGAATCTCTAGCCTTAGGAACAAAACAAATTTCAAATTTGAATTCTCCACACCCGAATCAGTCAATATGAAGTACATCATTGATTATATTTTACATCCTTGTAGAGTGATTTTAATAAGAGGATAGACTTATATAGTTTGATAATAGATTAGATTATAAAATAATGGATTTTGTCCAGGGGAATCCTAACAATGACAAGTCTATAACAAAGGCAAATTTCTCCCAATTCTTAATCAAGGAGTTCCCCTGTCTTCTGAATATGGTTCAAAATTACCAGTCTGCGGATCAGAACATTGGTAGTCAAATTTAAAATGATCATTAAGTATTGTTGATTGTCAGGAATTTGTTGAGAAAATATAAATTTTGTTTCGCAGAAGAAGCTTTAAAGTGTTGGATAACTTTGAAATCATTAAATGAAATTATTGTGTGGTATACCCTCCCACAATGCTGCGAGACTGAAGTAAAGATGATCTAAAAATCACTTCGCAATTCTGGCACCATGTCCGTTAGAGAAATACCAGTATTTCGCTGCCACTCCCAGGCTATGGAAAGATGTGTCGAATTTGTTAGAGCCTTCGAATTAAATATATTAAAATTAAATACCACAAACTCTATATGAATGTATTAGAGAAACAGTAAGATCTGAATCAGTTAAACATCTTTTCCCCAAAAAAATTAGACTTTAAAGGCGTGGCAAACGTATATAAAAAAAATCTTAGCAATACAAAGTCAGATATTTCTCGGATAAAATGGTAAAATAACAATTTAGTAAATTGTTTTACCATATTCAAACAAAAGAGTCAAATAACCATAAATAAAATGTTATTCAAATTGTTAGCTGCGAAAAAAACCCATTTATTAACTGCTTTAACCTAATACGGTTAAACAAGTAGAATTTTATCTAACTAGGACCACCAACTGAAGCCAACTTTCCCTGCAGTTGGGTACAAATTGTAGCAGAGAGGGCTAATCTGCCAATCTCGTGACCGACAGAACGGGTGCTCCAGTCCCAACGTTGACACCACAATATCTCCTCCATTCCTTTCAACTGAGGAAGAACTTCCAGTATACTGCACACCCCAGATAACGATACTCTAATTTACTCATAGTTGGAAATACAATAAAACTGCTAAACTATTTACAAATCCAGTTAAATTTTTTTACAGTTTCGAAAAGATGCTAGTTGTAAATGGTTGAATAACTGTATAGTTTTGTATTCATGATTTTCTTAACCATAATAGTTGCAAACGGTTTCAAAACTGAAAAGGTTAAAAAAATGTTTTTTCACAGTAAATTTTAGGGTTATTTTGATGGACAGACTGCCGATGGTTATTTTACCATAATTTTAGAAAGAAAATTCTAATAGTGTACAGTAAGCCATAGAATCCTACTCCATTGAAATTTCTTGCTGCTAGCTGTGCGTATAATGTAAAAACTACAAAAAATTAGATGGTTTCTTGGGTATGGGTGTAGGTGGAACTCAAAGTGTAATAGCTTTCTCGTCAGGAGTTTTGTGTTATTCTTGTCTAATATAATAAAAGAAATGGAAATTACGAAAATTGGTTAACTTTTTTTTTTCTAAGCTAAAGTTTGATCATTTAAATATTTTTGCTGATTTAAAATTTCAAAAAGGCGTGTGTTTTTTCAATTTCTCATTAATTTTTATACGCGAACGGAAGATATTAACCGAATTTAAATTTTTTATGCTGTTTTTATTTGTATAACAGTACGCAGATGAGCATCAAAGCGTTCCTAAATTCAAATTTGATTTTTTTCTCCACTCTATGGTACATATTTCAAAAACAACAAATTTTAATTAATTTTTTTGCATGACATTTTTTGCACCTTAAATGATTTTCTTATTTCAGATAGTAATCCTTTTCGTATTTTATGCTTCAAACATAGATTTACTGCCTATCTGAGAGACTTCCACGAAATTTAAACTTAAAGCTTATCTTCTTTAATATATTTTTTTTCCATACCACCACCAGTTTTGTACTTCAAATCAATTAAAATTATAAATGTTTCATTTCTCAGAAATCTTTTCTTATAAATCTGTTTTGTACAGAGTTGCATTATGTTTCAAATGATGAAATTGTATACACCATTTAACCTTTTAATTTTTTATACATTTGTGATTCAAAAACTTGTCAAGCATTAATGATACCGCATTTAAAATCTCAGTTTTTTTCTTTTCTCTAATGTTTAAAAAAATAAAACTTTTCAACAATTTAAAGCGTTTTTAGAAAACAATAAGAAATACATTAATTTCAAAGAAACGCATCTACATTGTAAAATAAAATAAAAAATTACTGAAATTTTACTGTACTTAAAATTTGAATTTCTACGCTTAATATGTAGGAAATATCGTATTATAAAAAAATTAAAAATATTATTTTAATAATAACGCAATGGAATAAGATTAATATTACGCTTAACTAAAAAATAATTCCAGACTAGCTCCAAATAAACACATTTTGTACAGAGTTATTCTATCCAATTTTACTGTACTTAAAATTTGAATTTCTACGCTTAATATGTAGGAAATATCGTATTATAAAAAAATTAAAAATATTATTTTAATAATAACGCAATGGAATAAGATTAATATTACGCTTAACTAAAAAATAATTCCAGACTAGCTCCAAATAAACACATTTTGTACAGAGTTATTCTATCACAAGTCAAAAAATAATTGAAAAGTTTTTCTACGATCGATTACTTCCATCTCATTTTCTCTTGGCAAGTTATTAGAAAGCTTCATTTTTGGCAACATAACAATAGCATTGTGTTCTTTGAAATAGTGAAAGTCAAAAGTTTCAATTACACATTCAAGAAAGTGAGTCTCTCACAAAAGGCATTGTGTGAGGGGAAAAAAAAGTCAGTACATTCAATGACTCAATCCGTTAGAAATAAACTTGTCGAAGCTATTGAAAAGAAATAAATATTTTGGACAAAAGCATATGAAAAATCACCTTGTATCATATAACTATATGAACGAGAACGATGACAAATATCTACTTTGTTCTGTTAGTTCTATCAGTTTGGAGGAAGATAATTTCGAAATGCAAAATAAATATTGAAGCAATTTTCTGATAGCGTGTTTCAAATGCTTTAGAATAAGATTGAAATGTCATATTTACTAACTTTAAGTTAGTATGCACCTATCTTTATTGACAAAGAAGACATCAAGTATTTTCTGTAGTAGTATATGTTATAAGATGAACTTAAATAATGATTGGTATTTATAAACTATAACTTAAATTTTCAAATATATATATAGGCGCTTCCTATGTTTCTTTTTTTCTAAATAAAGGTGAAATAAATACTAACAATAAAGAGTATTACAAATCGTAAATATGTATTTATTTTATTATGAGAAGGTGACCAAGTGCGCTTTTGTAGTATTAAGACAATATAGTAGCACTTCACATAACCTATCAACTTTAATCTGAAGCAGAGATTGGTTGGTTTATTGAAGTTTAATGGTACAAGAGTCAAAATTGGCTATATAGCAGTTACAAAATTAGAGAGTTATATACATTTTTTAAAATTAATGAGTATAGTCCTATTTTTCGATTAGTAGATTCTAAGATTGTTTGAAGCACATATATACAAGGATGGCTGAAATAATTTTTCAATACATGAATACAGAAATTTATCGTTGAATAATACATATTTTTTAATTAAGCACCGTCTACACTGTTAGAGTTTTCATTCTAAAATTATAGTAATAATTATAGTCGACAGTCTGTCCATCCAGTTAACAGTAAAGTTTAAGGTAAAAAAACATAGTTTATCTTTACGGTTTCTAAACCATTTACAACTAATATGGTTTCAAATCCGTAAAAAATAATTTTAACTGTATATTGGAGATAGTTTAGCAACTCTTCTTTGCTGCTATCTATGTGTGAATGATAGTATCGTATTCTAATAGCCCAGTATCACAAATTAGGGAGAGCAGGACACTGGAAACTCTTCTTGTGGCGAAGGGAATGGAGGGAATATTGTGTTGTCAACGCTGGGACTCGAACTCCCGATCTGTTGGTCATGAGATTGACAGAATAGCTGTCTTGGCTATATTATGCACCCATTTACAAGGAACTAAGAGGTTTTATTAGAAGGGCCTAGTTAGTATGATAAAATTCTGTTTGTCTAAGTGAAAGCAGTTAATACACTGTTCTTCTCACAGCTAACAGTTTGAATACCATCCTATTTAGAGTATTTTAACTGTTTTGTTTGAATATGGTAAAATAACAGTTAAGCAAATTGTTATTCTAACATTTTTCAAGGAAATTTCTAACAATGTAGAGTTTTGCCAGAAAGGTAAAATTTTTACTTTTTTTAAACAAGAAAGTATTCTTTTAAATTACTCTATTTTTGGTTGTAAGAACAAAATAAAAGTGGCAAATATTAAATAGTATCCCTATTTGTTTCATTAAAATCTTACTATTTCCCTGTTTATCAAACTGAAAAAAAAACATTTTTTGTATATAATTTTTTAGTTTTTGCCAAAATTTCTTATAAAATGGTAAAAATTCTGTTTGGAGTAGACTATAAGTTAAGCTTGTAGTGTCAAATTATAATAAATTTTATATAGTAATTTATAACAGAGCTTTTAAAATTTGAGCACTTCTGCGAGTAGCGGATAGATGGATATGTTAGTTGCATGATTTGGTCTCTGAGATTAATGTTTTCGAGTAAAATTTAATAAATCTACACCCTTCAAAACAATATATTTAAGAAAAAAATTTCTTCTAATAATCAGAAGTGGACGATCTGGCACAAAGGAGGAAAAACAAGAGTTTTAATTTGAAACAAAAAAAGTTATTTAATAGGGATTAAAATCGAACTTGTGATCAATTTTAATTTTTTCCTAATGAGAAAGAAGTTTTCAGAAAAATCTACTTTTAAGTTGAATAGGTTTCATAATTTGAAAAATTTTAAAATATCGATTTACAGTGTGCGAAAAAAAATTCAATGTATAGTGTACGAATTTAAAAAAAAATTAACAACTTATAATCTAATGACTGGATCACTACTTACTAAAACTAAGTTTAATGGTTTGAAGAGTTAACTAAAATTTATTACTTTTCTTCAGTAATTTTTAAATTTCAAAATCAGACTCAAAAACTCTTTCTAAATAAATATATCCTTTTTTGATAGATCTGAGTTCAATGCGAGGACGATGAAGAAAAAAATGACTGTCTCTCTATGGGGTTTTAGCCCAAGTCTACCCCTATACTTTAGGTGTAAATAACCCAAATTCATCACTACTATATAAATTCATTCAGAGAAAGTGAGTTTTTGAGTCTGAATATGTTTTATAAAATTAACGTCTGCTCTGAATGTCAAAATAGTATTTGCATTTCGTGTTAAAATATCATCTGCTCTAATTTATTAGCAGATAAATTCTTCAACATTTTAGTCCGCATTTTAATGATTGATTATTGAATATTATTATATTAGTTAAAGTGTTCCTTTATTTTGTACGCAGTGCATAATCTTTTTTCTTCTACAAATTCACTTTTATAATTTTCCCAACAACTTACATTCCGCCAACACAGCAAAATAATTTTTTAAACTTAAAATGTTGTCATAACTAGTTATATGCTTAATTAAGCTGTAGTTAAATATTGAAAAAAAATAAATTTGATATGTAGCTAATAAAAGAACTTTCTCACGTATGTCAAAATATCACACAGAATTGGAGGACAAAGGTGAATTTTCCATTTATGAAACGTTTTTGTGTTTATCACTTTCTAATTTTAATAAAAATAGAACTTATTAATTAAAAAGGTGCAGTTTAAATAATTCTAAACTATACTCCATATACATTGCAATACTTATCATAGTTTGTAACAAAGAAGACAATGTATTGTATAGCATTTATTCTAAATAAAGAAGCGATGTAATATGAAAATCTAACTATTAGCTAATTTTTCAATTTGTTACCAGCAGTGAAGATTATTGAACTTTTCTTAAAGGAATGCAAAGAGCCGAAATTATTTTGTCGGATAATCATTTTGCATTTGAACTAATTGAATTTAAAATTAATTGATGAGCTAAAAATGTTTATCAAAAATTGCTAATCATGTTCTGCTGGAGTAGCAAAGTTTCGCATAATCAATAAAAACTTTCATAAGCTTTCCTTATTTACTAATTTTCTGAATTCTAAAATAGTGAATCAATTACTAAAATATTTCTTTTAAAATGCATTTTATTTCAATTCCGAGCAAATTAAGAATGAATAAACAGTAAAATTGAAATGAGTCGGATTGTGTAGAGGTTTATATGCTCTATAATGAATGAGTTTTAAATAGTATAGATTGTTTATTGAGAAATATGACTTTTAAAATAAGTTATAAATATGTTGTGAATGTTGAATATGTTTTTATATTTTAAAAATGTGAGCACTTTTTAAAATAAATTGCAGTTAAATAAGGTTTTATAGTTTAATAATTAAGTTTCACTTTTATTGTTATATGAGTATATTATAATCTTGAATATTTAGCCATAGAGCTCTCGCCTCCCAATGAGGTGAAATGGATTCGAATCCCAGCGATGGTAGGTCGATACAAATACCCGACTCGCACCGACCACAGTTCTGTCGTAAAATATCCTCCATGGTAGACGAATCATGGTATAAAATCCCCTTACTATCAGACTAATCATGGATGGTTTTCGCGGTTTTCTTTTCCGTGTAACGCAAATGCGGGTTAGTTCCCTCAAAAAATCCTCCAATGAGACAAATTTCTCCCAATACTTGACCCAGGAGCTTCCTTGTCTTCTGGGTTGGGCTCAAAACTACGAGGCTATAGAGTTGTAACGTAATTTGCATTTAACACGCTCACTTCTTTGAACGGCTGTATTCTTGTTCGAAAACCAAGTCCTCTCCCTGTTCCTTTTGAAATGCGTATTAAAGAGAATTCTCTATACAAAGTTGTATATATTCAAAATGCTCGGCAATTTAAAAAAAAATCAAGTAATCCAAATAGACTTAGTGGCTATGCATCAAGAATATTGGTTATGGTAAACCTTCACTATCATGTGCTGGTATTATTAGTAGGGGAGAGTGGGGTCAATTGTAACAGGGTACGATTGTAACAGAGCAAACATTTCGAGTATCGGGTTCTAGATTTGGTTCCTAGGTGGCGCACAAGGTGTATTTAATAAATCTACATGTACACCCCTGATGGCAACCATTTTTATGTACTTTTGAAAGAGTTACATCACAAAAGATATTTTCACGCCCCGAAAGTACTTTTTTTGGTATTAGAATATTATATTGTAACAAAGTAATTTTGTTTAAACAAATAAAAGTTTTTAACCGAATATGTAAGTGGACACCTTAATTAACATTTCAATAAAAAAAAAGATTAGTTTTACTAATTAACTAGCATTGTTTTTAACAAATGAAGCTGAAATGGCGTCTTGGGGACGAATGTAACAATATGTAAAGGGACGAATGTAACAGCTGAAAATAATTAATCTTAGGTTTACAAACCATTACTTAACTCTTTAAGAACCACCAATAGTTTCCTATAGCATTTATATTATGTTGCATGTGCATTATTTTATTTGTCACCTTTCACAGCATAAATTAAAATTTTTAACCCCTTAAAGTTAAAAGTTTAACCCTTTAGGTCTCTGCTCATTATTATTTTTACTCCTAAAATATCACTACTATTTTGATCAATAAAAAAATATATCACAACTATGATAATATGTATAATTAACTATGTTTTAGTTGAATTTATGAACTGTTACAATTGACCCCGTAAGTGGGGACAATTGTAACAAGTGTACGACTGTCAAAATTTGTTAATAACTAATATAATAACATTTAAAATGAGGTATTTTTTTTCCTAGTAGAGGATAGTCTACTTTACTCGTCTGTCAATTAATACTAATAATATATAGGATTTTTTGTTAGTTAAAAATAGTTAAGTAAAAAATGTTACAATTGACCCCACTCTCCCCTACCATTCCCAGAACGCAATTAATTTTTTGAGTTAATTTTTTTTTTTGAAATTAGTACAGTTTTCTTTCTTTCGTTGAGTTGAAATTGTAATAATTTTGAAAACTTATTAGATTGAAATTCTTTTAATGAAGTGAAATTCTTAGTCTAATCATCTAAACTCATCGAGAGGGACAAAAAATAACAAAAGAATGAAATGATTTATAACTTTTATTTGTGTCACTTTTGCAATTAAGTTTTGTGTATTATTGCGCAGCACTAATGATAGAATTTTTGTACTCATCTGGTGGAAAACATTTTAGTCCAAACTATTAGATAGGTTTTTCAGACATGATCCCGTTTGAAAATGATAAAAACCAACAAATAAAAGATTTTCTTTAAAACACAACAAAATTGATTAAAGGCAACCATCTTAAAAGATCTTTTGACTCGTTTAATTTGAATTTAAAAAGAAAAGAAAAAGAAATCTTATAATTCAACAACTGGGGTAATTTTAATAAACATTAATTTATATGCAAAGTAAACTTAATAATTTGTTTTTTAAAACCGTAATTTAAATTGAGAGAAATATTACTTAAAAAGGTTTAAGAGTAATTAATAAAAACATAATATAAAATAAAAACAATGATATGAAACAATAAAAACACATTTAAAATAATCAAAATTGCAAAGACGATCGCATAGAGTTTATTCGAATTCAACACAATTTTACTCCGAACTAACAAAATTCGATTAAAATATACATATTTATAATCGAAATTCATTAAAAGTTTTGAAATAAACTCTGCAAGAATTTATAAACTAATGATGCTTTAAAAGTAAATGCCTAATAACTTTTGTAATCAATTTCCAACCTTTCAGAACAGATCAAATGTACAGTTTTCTTTATAGAATACAATGGTTTTGAAAAAAAATTTAAACATTTTAGCAAATAAATAATAAATTTCTTTTAACTTATAATTTTTGAGAAGAGTGTTTATAGAGCTTCTGATTTTAACTGTCATTGAAAACCTATTAAGCATTAAAAGTTAAAGATTTCAGAAAATTCATTCCTCGAGTAATGTGATTTTAAATCTAATAAAAGGAGAACTATGTGCAAAAATAATTGTAAAGTTTTAAAAGGATATTTCTCCCATACGTATGAATGACATATTGATTTCGTAAATGTGGAAAAAAGTTTGCATAGCAAGGGAATATAAAACGTGAAGAAAAAAAAATACTCCTCTAAGCACCGTCAGTAATTATTTTTTAACAATGATCATCTTACAGCACTCAAATTATTTTTTTCTTCATTATATGTCCTATTTTTTCCATCATTATATACCTATGTTTGATTAAGAACATATCAGATTCAGAAACATAAATGAACCCCATTTCTGTATTATAGATTTATAAAAATAATATATTATCATAGACTTATAATTTTATGAAATTTGATTTTAAACTTGAATTTTATTTTCGAATTTTTCATGTTCGAATTAAATTTACGTTAAATTCCCATAACATCGAAAACTTATTCAGATAAAATACAGTCGTTTTCATTTTAAGATTAATTTTAATGTGTTTTATTTTACATTACATACAATAAGTGTGTTTTTACTTTATATTTTTTGTTTTAAAGTAATATTTTTCTAAAAATTAAGTTCTCGTTTTGATTTAAATAAATTAACCAATTTACTTTTTATATTAGTTAATTATTAAAAGAAACCAAATTATTAAATCACATTTTTTTTAATATTTTTTGAAAAAATATCGATTTAACCGATATAAAAAAATATTTTAATATGGATACTTTAAATCTAGCTCGTAATGTTTTTGATGAAATCAAATCTTTTAAATAGGATAATGCCTAAAAAAATTATTAAATTTTTACTGTTTTCTAATGTGACTCAAATGCTATACATTAAAAATGTTTAACATCAGCTAAATACTTATTTTTTGTGGGTTACAATATTGTAACATATGAAATAATTATTAATTAACGCTACGCAATCAAGTACAAAACCAAGACATTACAGTTATAGGGCAAAAAATTATTTTTATATTCTTATTTGTTGCTTTTCTCAAAGACTCTTTAATGATTAGTTTATGCAGGATATTTTTAGAATTTCAACTGAAAAGAAGGAATTATCTAGGATAGTACTAATTTTAAAAAATAATAACTGAAAAAAATGATAATAGTTAACAGTACAAATAATTTTTTTAATAGTTGTCAGCCTATGGTAGTCAAGATTTACCACAATCAGTGATCTCATTAAATTTGCACTAAGTATTTAATTTTTTTTTTCATTTGGACTAATCTGTAAAGAAATTTATATTTAATACACATTTCATACTGGGTTAAGAGAAAATTATTTTTTCGACAGGAAAAACAGGCGTTGAAAGAACTAAGTACTGCTTTAATTATTACCTAGTATTTAGGAACTTAAAAACACTTTTAGGTTGCTTAAAATATTTTAAAAAGTAAACATTTACGAATTTTCCATATAAAGAGTTTTTTTTGGAGTCATTTACTTCGTTAAATAGTGGTCTGAATATATTTGTCTACATTTTATTTCAACCATATAATATTTGAAAATAACTCTTTAAATGTCCTTAAGTACAATTACGAATTCAATCAATTATTATAAGAGAGTAGCCAAATTTAGATCAAATTATCAGTATACTATGCAACTTGTATACATAGTATCCTAGTAAACCATTGCATTATAAATAAAAAGAAGTGATTCATTACTATTTAAAAAACTAATTAATTTTTTTCTAATTGTTGGTTCTGACTTAAACTTTTTCAATCATCAAACTAGAATAATACAAGAATATTTATAAATGAAATTATAAGATCATGAATAATATTTTCCCAGTCATTCACAAAAGTTTTTGTCTACAGTAAATTTGCTAACATATACTTTCAAAGAGTCATAATACAAGAATAAAATTAATAAAAAATTAACATTATTTAAGTAATAAAACTTTGTCTTCTCTTTCTAAGCATTTGATATTACAAAAAAATTTCTTAGTAAGCAAAACTTCAAAATAGAAGACCATTGGTAATTTGCAGATCGCTTAAGGTCCGAGTACAGTCAACGTTTTCAATTTAACTATTTGCATAATTTAATACTTAAATCTATTAATTAAAATAAATTCATCTGTCAATTGAACTTGATAACTGAACTCTAATAATTTAATTAATCTATTAATTAAAACTAATCTGACAGACATGGTGCTTAAAATTATTTTTTTCTTTATTTTCGAATATCATACAACTGTAATAGTTAATGGAAGTAAAAAAGAACTTACAGTTCCCCGTCAGCTAATTTTATTTCTTTTTCTTCATATGGCATTTTTCTTGAAAATTTGTATCCGCGTGAAATACTGTGTACTAAAACTACGTTTTAACTATAGCTGAACACAAATCAAATTTTAAAAAAAAATATCTGGCAACCTTACCCCTTGAGGTTATTCTCGCCAAAAGGTATCGCTTGCGTCTACAATCTTCAATGTACAATTGCTGACCTTACCAAGAATTGTAAGGTTTGGGGGGGGGGGGGGGAATACAAAAAAAGTAGGTGGGAGGGAGGTCGTCATCTTTCATTACGCCTAGTTTTCTTATCATTGAACACAAAGGGGTAGCAAACAAATACAATAAGGGTACTAGCTATTTATTACCTGAAGCAATGACGGACCTAAACAAGGCTTGGCTTAAAATCATAATACAATATTAAGAGGAGATATTCAACTCCACGTGTGTTGATATTTCTCTCTTTATTCTCAAAAAGAAAATTAAAACAAGTTACCCTTAAAATCAATAAACGCATTTGAGAAGCAATCGTTTAGCTGCTACCGTAATTCAAACAGAGATTTTATATTCTTTGATAATACATATACATGTGAATTTTTTCATGGAACCTATTTTTCCTAGGGAGGACATTACGCTGACAGATTTTTTCATTATATCATAAATTTCACAGGATTTGTCTTAGAAAATAAACAATTTCTGTTCTTATAGATGGAAAAGTTCAGCTTCAGATTTTAATTATAAATTAAAATCGATATTAATTATTGATTTTAATCATGAATTTAATCAGAGAAGTTATAAAATTTCCAATTTCAATCGATTAATAAAATCAAGTCGTAACTATGCTTTTAAAATTTATAATTTCCCTCCTACTCCAATAACAAAGAAGTCAATTGATTTATAATAAGCTGCCGTTTTAAATCAATTAAAAGGACTTTGAAAGTTTTAAAGCAGTCTTTAGAGGCAATGGACAAGTTCCTTTTCACAATGCTTACTTGCTGTTGTTGGTTTACGTCAATCTAGAACTGCAGGGACGTCAATCTAGAACTCTAGGCTGTTTGCGATTGTCTGGGAAACATTCTTGAAGACGATCCACAGACATGTCATCACAATTTTAATCCTCTGCAGAGGGAATGGCTGCCCTACATCGGTTGACTATCAACTTGTGCTCGAAGTCGTGCATTTCACGGTAGAAGAGTTTAACGAGGACCAATAACGCACATCCTTGGTCCCCCTTGCAGGCTAGTAAAAGTGGCATCACCCACTGATTGCAGCCAGTAATGCTTGACTTCGGTGTTCTACTTGAAACCGTGCTTTAACAATCGGTCCACTGAGGGACCACTGTTAAAAATCATTCATCTATACTTTTTAAATTTAGAAAAAAATGGCTAAACAATTCTAACATATTTATTGCGTTTGAAGGAATGATAAAAGCGAATAATCAATAGTTTTTTCATGATAAATATTTATTGAAAGTCTATTTCTTTACATTTTGTACTTTCAAAACTTGAAGGACATTTTCAGAAATTTTATTAAATTTTTTGGAAAGAAAATTATACATTTTATGGGTTAATATATAATATTCAACAAAATAATCAATGAAATTAATGAGATTAGTTAAGAAACTCAAAATAAAAATGACTGACACCGTGAGACTTCAGAGTTCGCGATGGTAGGCTAAAAGACTACGTTCTTTTTTTTCTCTTTTTTTTGAAAATTTTCGAAGGTGGTAAAATGGAGTTTTGTCCTATCACAACTAGTTTTATACTTCATATGAAATACAGAGGGCAGGAGCTTACTGTCATACTTATTTGTTTTGAAATTTGAGATTAGTTAGGATCTGCCGATTTTATTTTAAGTGTTGAATTATGTATTTGTACTACAACCATTTTTTTTTATTACCTAACTTAGGTTATTTCATTCATCCAAAGTAAAATTGTTCTGGAGGAGAAAGAAATTTATAATAAGTTTAAATTTGTCCTGAAAATCAAAGCAGTTCTTTCCTTCCAATGCAATTACAATAAGAATATGTATAATGTATTATAATAATCAATTCTTTGCAGGATAGAAACTACGGGAGCTCAGTTTTATTAAATTCCATGAGGAAGTGAATGAAGAGCTTTTTTTGGTGTGTTTTACAGTCGCGATTAGCACAATAACAATGATTAGTATAAGGTGAAGCTCATTATAATTTAAATAATACATAATTTTTATACGATTCCTTCTAAGTAATAAGTTAAAAATTTCAGCTTCATAGACAAAAACTCTTGGTTCTGTAGCATTGAATAAATTATTGAAACTATTTGTAAGAAATTATAATGTACACACCGAAAAATATCAAGCAGGATTGTAAAAAGATATATTTATGCACATTTTCTAACCATATAAATGCAAATTTTATCTAGGTGCACTCGGTGGAAAAATTTTCACTGAAGCACCTGTGCGCCAAGTCTTATATGCGTGAGTATCCAGGAAATGGAGATAAATATTTTACTATGGTGCCCTTGCTCCAAAACTTGTTTGGCGATCGCAAAGAAGCGATAAATGCAGCCAGTTATAAGCAGGGGATTAGAAACCTTATCATAGACAGGGGTGGTAATCGCAGACTGGTTTGAGGGATCAAACTTTTCAGATAACGAAATCCTTTTAACTTTTTGAACCACCCACAGTGCATTGTGCTTTTGGGAAGAGGTGTTTGGTGTGACTTATTGATTTTGTATTGTTGATTTTCTAAGAAATTCGTTCATTAAGAATACTCTCCAAATTACAATATTCAAAGTAAAATAGAATGAAGGCAAAGATTACTCTTTAGGTAAGTTAGGAAAAATAAATTTAGAAATAAGATCGCATATATATGAAAAATATATATATGAAATACATATATATGAAAAAGCCAGTCAGTGTTCGGATAATGGGTTAATATCGTTAAACATGAAAAAAGTTATCAGAATAGTAAAATTAAGCATAGTTTTGATATGAATTACTGATTACTTTGGAAAATCCATGGTCAAATGAATATTTTGGGATAAATATCTCAAAGTTTTAATTTTAAGAATAGTATCCTTTTCTCGAGTTCTAATATTAAAAAGTTAAGATGCTTCCCTAACATTAGCCCTTTAAAATCAAATAAATTTACTAGCGAAGACATTGCAGAAAGGAATAATTTGTAAAAGTTGAAGAACATTAATCAAATAATAAAGCAAAAGGTAATTTGTTTGGAAACTTTTTTTAAGGAGACTAATTGAGAAAAATGAAGGTAAAACCGGATCAAATATTCAGTATGCAAACCATCTGTCAAACACTAAATTCGATAACATAATTAATTGGTAATATTATTTATTATTTAAGATGATTATTAATTAGCGTCAAACATAAATAAATGCTATTAACAGAATTAATCTTAGTATAGATTTTATGTAAAATGCTGATTCTTGGTGAAATCAAATGAATGTCAGAAGCATAATTTTTGAACAAATTTTGCTTTTCTTTTTTCTGTGCCTTTATGATGCGAAGCTATGTTTGCTTTACTTTAGCAGATTGATATCAAGTAAATAAGTCTGAAAATGTTCTATACTGACGGTAAGGAAAATTAAAAAGACTCTACACAAATTTAATCAAATATTGTCTATGCGAAAGAAATAAAAAATTAATAAAATAAGAATTGTAAAAATAAATACTCGGAAGTAAAAAAGAAATGCATGGAAATGGAGTACTTAATTCAATTAGAAGTTGAGTTTAATATCGGAAGAGCCAGATTAACCTACATTGCGCCCAACTTAAATGATATTTCGCAATCAACGTCAGTGTTAAAAATTCTTTTTAGAGAGAGTGGAGTGATATAAGTTTCTCAAACTTTTTATGCTATTACGCATATAAAAGTAGATTGCGCTTGTAAATTATCACCACTTTATAGCAGACCGATATACTTTTGTAACAAACCGATTTGTCATACAAAGTTAACACCTAAGAATTATTACTTTAATATTTGACAAGCAAATAGTACTCCCTATTATTTTCAGTTTTTTTGTTATCTACTGGCTAATTAGTCTATGAAATGAAGAAAAAAAAATATTGTTAAATATATAGAATTAAAAATTTCATACCCCTATTTCTGTTTGCATTGTTTAGCAGTTTATGCAAAATTCATGCTACAATCGACATCGAAGTATGAAAGGAGACCCTTCACAACACAATATGAGAAGAACATCGAAATGCCGATTACGAAGTAAAGCTAATAGTTGTTCTATATTGAGTTACGAAGCCTCTTTCACAAGAAGCTGTAGTTATTGTCACAATAAGAGCAATTAAATTTAGAATACCCACCAATTTAAAATATCAATCATTGATTGATATTTTGAAGGGGTTATTTTTTCAAGAACAAAAAAACTATGATTTGAACAGCAATTTTACGTAGTATTTTTCAATCTCGGTAAATGTTTTAATTAGCAAAATTCAAATCCGATACGGAAGATATGCGTGGTTGGTTGGTTCTAATGCTAATTGCCACACGGGCAAGTCTGCTTGGTGCAACCGAGCAAATTTAAGGCAGAGTGTGCGATTCTTCTTTTCAGTGGCGCCATCTATGACCAAGAATTCAACTTCTGCCACATCATACGTCACACCTGCTGATAAGGTGGACCCATTCATACATCCATTCATTCATCCACAGATCGTAATTTTGACCTGAATCAGAGAACGATCGGCCTCCAATTTTGGATTAACTACTACTAATGTTCAACACCGTAGCCTTGTAATTTTGAACCAATCCAGAAGACAAGAAGACTCCTGTATCAGAACCCCCAGAGTTATTGATCTGTTATGGGAACATGGAGGACTTTACGACTCGACAGAATTTTAGCGTGCATCAGTCACCAACCACACTGGGAGTCTTTGGCCGGCGGGATTCGAACCCATGAACTCTCGGACATGGGCCTAGTGCCCTACCGACCAGGCTATCCCGGGCCTGGGATATGCGTTTAGATGCGTATTGATGAATTCTGCTGTCTAGATACAGATTGAGGAATTGTGTTCCCTGGGTATATAAATATAAACTTTGGTCCTTGGATATAAACTTTGACAAAAAGGGGGACAATTCACAAGAGTGTCTTTGTCTCATAGAACCTGTTCTAAGCTGAGAAAAATGAATCCTACACTAAAAGCCATTTTCCTAAGATGGTGGATATGCAATACTGAATTACGCTTCTCTCAGTTATTTACAATTAAATGTTTTGTTGTGTTATTTAAAAGAATTTCAACTGTTAACTATTATTGAATTATATAAGCAATGCGTGCATCCTTAACTATTAATAAGCATAAGAATTTTAGTATTATTAAATTTTGGGGAAAAATACAATTTGAATTTCAAAATGCTTGAAACGAATAAATATCCTTAATTTTACTTATTAGTTCATAGAATAAGCTTAGCACGCAGAAAAAAAATGCTTCGTTTTAAATCCATCAACTTGAAACAAAGAAGCAAAGCACAAATTATCTAAAAAAATATAAAATATCTTATAAAAATCAAACAAGTTTGTAAGGATTCTAAATCAACTTAATTGAAATTTTGCTGCTATTCTATTTTTTACACATTCCAATGAAAACTAAAAACAAATTATCACAGTATTCATCTCAATGAAACTAAAAAGTTGACTTTATTAATTATACTCAATAATAAAAATTTTTTAAGGAAGAAAAATACTTCAGTAGATAAATATTCCTCTTCTTAATTAGGTGAATAAAAACACAGCACACAAATCGAATTTCAGTTTTAGATATAATTAGCATAGGAATTTCAGAAACAGATTTATAATCCACAAATTCGTTTTTCATTTTCTATTTAACAAAGATACCAAACTTTAATTAAAAATACCGAGCTCTAATAATCTTGAAATTCGCAGTGTCTCATGGGAAATATATCTCAATCCATAATGACTATGTCAACAAATTCCATTAAATGAACTCAAAATAAAATAAAAAGCTGCGTAACATGAAACAACCATAGTTATTAGTCTAATGTTTTAACCGCCCGAGTTTTTAGCATGAAAAAAGTATTTTTCAGTTTTCCCGAAACGAATAAACGAACGAATATTATTTGTCGGGTAATCATACTGCGATGAACAAATTAGTTTTGAAATAAATTAATGCGCTGAATAAGCTGAAAAAGAAAATAAATGTGTTCCAATGAGATATATAAGACTGAAAATTTTCGAATTTAGTGTCTCATTCGTTACTTTTTTTAATTAATGAAACTATAATTTAAGATTCCGTAACAAAATGTTATTTCATTTAATTTTACTTAATAACTCAAAACTTAATTGAAGTTAAAAATATGCTTAAATTGTTTTAGAAATAATGAGGTAGCTTTTCTTAAAATTTTTATTACAATTCATTTTAATAATCAAGCATAAAACTTTTAATCAAGCTTTTGTTCAAGTATTAATCTAATCAAACTTTGAATAATCATTCCAATTTTAAAAGGCGTAGGTCTTTTAAAAAATTAGTTTTTTAATAAAAGTAGATTTCCTTAAACTGTAAAGAATTGTTTAATAAATAATTATTCTTTAAATTAAGTTTTAATTAAAAGAATTCTCAATAATTTTTTATTAAGTTTTTGATTATATCTTTTTTTTTAAACCGCAAACGCTTAGAGTAAAATATCTTTAATAATTGAGTAAAATATCTTTAATAATTATTAAGAAGTTGAAAGGAAATAAAGGACTAATATTCCTCTAGAAAATTGATTAAAAATTTAAATTAAATTTATCTTAATTCTCTAAGCGTATTTTTATGCTTGCTGTATAATTATCTACAGGTGATCTCTCAACCCGAAAAGCTAGTTCTTAATGGCGCCTATTCGGTTCCTATTTTGATTTTGTTTAATAAATATATTTAAGTATAAATACATCTTTAGACTGATGATAAAATATGGTACAAAAAAATTCTGCACAGAGTTCCAAAAAGCACTGAACTCGTTCGTAAAGCATGTATCTATCGCATTATGAGCCAGTTCATTTCCTTTTACATTATTTACTTTATCCCAAAATTTGTTTATCTACATTTCTTATAACACAGCAACATATTTGAAAGTAATTAGTGCTCAGACCAGTTTTAGACAATAAATGACTTGCAGTTGTCCAAAAATGAAAAAAAAAATGGTTCATTCTGGACTTTTTTTTTAATGAAATATGATGACACAATGTGCTTACATAAAATATAATTAGCATAAAAATTCTATTAGTAAACAATCCATCATTAAATAATTCTGTCAAGTGATCTTGCTGTTGAGTTTAAAATTTGAAATAAAATTGTATACCTTTTATAAGATTTTGATATCTGTTATATTTATTAATTTTCAATATTGAACAAGAATTTTTTTTTTCTAAAACCCTTCGGATAAGATTTTTAAACATCATTTTCTCATGCTACAAAATTGCTGAAATTAGTTACCTGTAAAGAAATATTGATTGATTGATCAGGTAATATGTGGTATAAATTTTTAAGAAATAGATTGAAAGTTTTAAGTTTTCTTTTAAAAAAAAAGAAAAAAGCATAAATTCAGTTAGTATTTTCTAGAGCTTATGTAACATAATTAATTATAAATTTAAAGCTCCCTTATGAAACTTAGATAGATTTCAAACAATTTTAGTATTTCCGTCTGGGTTCGACACAAAATTTTTCAAAACAGTCTTAATTAAAACTTTAATTTTAGTTTTGGTAAACTTAAAAAATTTAAATTTTTTTTTCAAAATAAAGACAAATTTGAGCATGAAAACTTTCTTTTTAAGTAAAGCTATCAACTCTGCAACAAATTTTATTTTATTTTATAACCGTCGTTGAACAGCCGACCCAATTTCATGGGTTTACAACTACTTACGATCAACTCCGTAGCCTTGTAATTTTGAACCAATCCAGAAGACAAGGAAACTCCTGGATCAGTACCCCCAGAGGTATTGATTTGTTGTGGGAACATGGAGGACTTTGAGACTCGACAGATTTAACGTGCATCAGTCACCATTTACTACACGGGGAGTCTTCGGCCGGTGAGGATCGAACCCACGACCTCTTAGATATTGGCCCAGCGCCCTACCGACCAGGCTATACCGGCCCTCTGCAACAAATTGCAGTACTAAATTAAAAAAAATTTCTAGATCTATAGTATAGTTATTTTTGTTTAGAACTAAAATGTTTATAAGATTTCAAATGCACAATGAAATAGAATTAAATATATTGTTCAGTATTGATATTTTTAAGGGTAAATTCTAAACATTCTTACTTAAAGCGTGATACAAATAATAAATTCTCTCTTAGACTATAGGTTTAGTGTGAATAGTATATTAGGTGTATAACATAACTAACATTATGCAAAATTTACATTCAAAGTTTCAAAAAATTCTATTATAAGCTTTTCTTGTAAACAGGTTTTCTTAAAATCATTATTATTCTGAAAATGCATTTTAAGTAAGTGTAACTTCTGTTCTGTTTTGTCTCTCAGCATGCAAATAAACAACTATAACTTCCTTCTAAAGACATTAGAACGAAAATTAAAGAAACTAATTAACAAAAATTCTCATTTGACAAAAAAAAGTAAGAAGTTTCATAAAAACTGCAGATTTTCTGTCAGACGAATACCTTAAAACATTTAATTATTAACAAAATCAATGTTAAACGTCTATCCTAACATTTGATTGAACAAATTTTTAAATTGCTTGCAATGTTTTTAAATCAAATGTGCAATTGTAGAATTATAGTCGCAAATTTACCAGAGAAATCATAGATTAACTGAAGAATGGGTACCACGTTGAAAAAGAGGGATAAATTTTTGTACATTTCCTTCGCTTAAGTGACTGTATAAAATTAAAATATTGTTATAACCAAACATAAATAAACTTAAATTACAATAATAAAAGTAAAAGAACAATTGAATTGAAGTTAAGGATTTTCTGAGTTGTTACACAATTTATTAAACGCCAAATAAAATATTGAGTTCTTTGAAACCCAATTAGTTTGTAGTGAATTTATTTACGCAGCTGTTTTTTGACTTTAAAAAATTGTTAATTTAAAATATGTAATTTAAAAAATAGCGTAAAAGGACTTACAATTCATCCGAAGTTTCGTTTTTATATTCGGGCATCTTTACGATTAATCCTCGTTAAACAGAGTCTTGTCTCACTATTGACAAATTCAGAAAATAAAACGTCACTTTTGCTAACAGTGCATTCGTTTCAAGTACTTGTTTACAATTCAACATTTTGATTTAATTCTATATGCTTCGAAATGTACACCAGCGCAATAGGACCTGCGCAGAAACTACTTATAGGTTCAAATGTTGTTTAAATGGAAAACTTCTAACTTAGAACGTTATCTTTAAAGAAGTATTTTTTCTTTGTATAGTGGAAATATAGCGGAAGTTTCGAGTATAGCGGAATCATTACATTAACATTTGGTCAAAAATTATAGCATCTTTATCTAATACGTTGGATTAAAGGTATTTTTCACAAAAAAATTAGCGTTATAAGAGATTTCATTATTCACTTGATACTAGAATACTTAAAAAATAAGGAATTCTAAATAAATCAAAAAAACAAACATGAACATACCTTTATGAGGATTTTTCTTCATATTTGTGTGAATTTTACTTACTCAATCACTTAGTCTATCATTTTTCAGTTTTTGTTAATTATTAATACTATTCTGTGTTTTTAGAAAAGTCGGCGCCTATTAAATTCATAATGGTGAGTTTTGTGAGTATGTTAAACTCTGAATTCAAACTTGCTAGAAACAATTTCTAATCAAATAAAATTTTCCAATAATAACAATAATCTTTTTTAAATTAAAAAAAGCTATGAAGAACACCACACTTGCGGCTTAGGGTGTTCAACTTATCGTTACAATCTGTTTTGTGAGCAAAAACTATACGACTTAATCTTTTTTTTTACTAAGATGTGCATAAAGGTGTACAAAGGTTACAATGAAATAAAAGAGTAGTTTTGATAATTAGCAACTGTTAAACTTGTTAGAAAAAATATCTTCCAGGCCTAAGGTATACAAATTTGAAGTTAAGCATGTTAGAAAGACTATATTTGTTTATTGTACTCAACATAGTTTTTATTTATTTATTTTAAAATTTCTATTTGCTCAACAGTTATTGCAATCTTAAGTTCTTTCTTGGGGATTTTTCTTGCTTTTTCTGTTGCTTTGCTTACAATTTGCTTGGCTGCTACGAATCTATAATACTTAGTAATTTAAAATTACGAAAGTGTGTAGGAAACTGTATAAAAAGTGAGATGGAGTAAAAAAAAGAAAGAATGCGATTTGATTTAAAATTGCGAGAATTATAAACTGTTAAACTTCTAGTAAAGAAAACATGTTGGTCCGTTGAAATGTAATTTAAGAGTTGAAATTAGACTTGCTGATGGTACCATTTTGAATTAGGCTCAAAACAAAAGCTCATCTTTCTTCAAAATTTCTATCCATTCTGATTCGCGTGCAGGTCGTCGGGCTACTGAAGCGGGGGAGCAACTCCTCCGCAGAGGATCAAAATTGTGATGGCGTGTCTTCGGATCATCCTCAGGGATGTTTCCCAGACCGTCGCCAATAGCCCATTGTGCAGCTCTAGTGTGTCCCGCAGTGGACTGATCGTTAAGACACGGTTCCCAGCAGATCACCGAAGTCAAGCATCACTGGCTACGGTCAGTGTGCTTGAGTGTGCCAAGTGTGTCAGTGTGCCAAGTGGGTGACCACTTGGATCAGTCTGCGTAGGGACCGAGGGTGTGCGGTATTGGTCCTCGTTAAACTGTGCTACCGTAAAGTGCTCGACTTCGCGCGCAGGTCGTCGAGCTACCGAAGCTG
Organism: Parasteatoda tepidariorum; assembly: GCF_982258835.1. NCBI lineage: Eukaryota > Metazoa > Arthropoda > Arachnida > Araneae > Theridiidae > Parasteatoda > Parasteatoda tepidariorum. Next base: position 40,047,306 of record NC_141762.1, on the reverse strand, counting down.
GGGTGCCATCCCGTCCGCAGAGGATCAAAATTGTGATGGCATGTCTTCGGATCATCCTCCGGGATGTTTCCCAGACCGTCGCCAATAGCCCATTGTGCAGCTCTAGTGCGACGTAAAGTAACAACAACAGCAGCAGCTCTAGTGTGACGTAAATGAACTACAACTACAACTATTCATTCTGAATTTATTTTAATTTTAAGTGTTTTTTTAATTTTTAGTTTGTTTTATCCGTCGTTGAACAGCCGACCCAATTTTGGGTTTACAACTACTAATGTTCAGCTCCGTAGCCTTGTAGTTTTGAACCAATACAGAAGGCAAGGAAACTCCTGGATCAGTATCCCCAGAGGTATTGATTTGTTATGGGCACATGGAAGACTTTGTGACTCGACAAATTTAACGTGCATGAGTCACCATTTACTACACGGGGAGTCTTCGGCCTGTGGGGATCAAACCCACAAACTTCTGGACATGGGCTCAGTGCCCTACCAACCAGGCTATCCCGGCCAAAGTAGGGATTTCTGCAATGGAAAACAATTGAAAAATAATAATTATTTTATTATTTAACGAAAAAAATTGCAAAGAGTGATGGATTTGCAATTTTTTTCCTTAAATAGTAATTATTTTTCCATTGTTGTATAAAAATTTGTGTATTACGTGATTTTTAATTTCTCAGCTAGCGCTTGGTTTGATATCAAGTTTAAAAAAATGAAAAAATAAGAAATAAGAAAGAGATTATATGTTGCCAGATATAAATTTTAACATTTATATCAAAATCGATAGAAATAGAAAGACTGAAGAGAGATATGAACTGCATCTAATAGTTATATGAAATAGGGTTTTAGTTATATATCGTTAGCAAGTAAAATTACTTCTAATTTATTATTTATTATTAAATATCGCATTCCGTTTTCTTAAGTTTTTCATGTATGGTTGATAATTTTTCAAATCCAAATATCCTACCATTTCGTTGCGATTAACATATTTTCAAAATACGCTTGTATAATATTTTAATAATTATAAATTCCCTTAACAAAATGGTCTTTTTTTATCGAATTTAAAGAGAAAAAAAAACACTTTTAAGAAAATCAAAGGGGACGAACGGTTTATGTCCATGTAAGCTTATTATGAAAAAAAAAACTAATATTCGAGCAAACAGACTGTTTAGACAGAAAAACCTATTTCCACTCTGTAAGGGCACTTAATTTACGGCAACCCAGGCCCATACACCAAATGCATTTGGATACTGTAATCGGAGCACCAGAAGACCAAGGAGTTCGTGGACTCTCAAGCACAAGGCCCCAAGGTGTGTTGTGGTGCCTAGTTAAGAGCACCACAACACACTACCAATTCAGCTGCAGACATTAGGGCCGACAGCAGAGAGACCCCCCACCGTGACCCACGGAGCAAACCTCTGAGTAGAAGGCCAACGAACCACTAAAACTTTATTTCCAGAATTTTGAAACAGTTAAAAGCAGAATAAAATCACATCAGATTGAAGAGTCACCCGAAAGCTTTCATTGCGCAATAACCTCGGGAGGAACCGATTTTCTATATTATTGATTTGACAAAACTTATTTTCAAAATATAACAGGTGGTAATCTGGTCGTAATTTGTCAAAAAATTGACATAAACCGTTCTTCCCTTTTGTTGTTGTTGTTCATTTACGTCGCACTAGATCTGCACAATGGGCTATTGGCGACGTCTTCTCTTTTGATCTTATGATGCATGAGAAGCAACTACTAGGGTTGGTGAGTGTAGAAAACAGGGTATGGAATAAATTTTAAATATATAGGGTTCATGATATAATTTTTAAAAAATTCATGATGTAATTCATAAATTATAAATTTAAATATATTTTTGCGCTTTAATTTTTCTCTGTTCTCTTAAAAGGATTCAACCCAAAAGTAGTATTTTTCAACAGATCGAAGAGCCAGATAGTTTGGATGGTAAGGCATTGGGACCGTCTCCGACAGGTCGTGAGTTCGATCTTCGACAGCTGCAGTTTCCCCGTGTACAAAATTGTGACTTGTGTACACTAAATCCTCTGGGGTTCACAAACTCCTTTAAGTTCCCACAGCAAATTAATACCTCTGGGGCTGCCAGATCGGAGATGGACCGTGCTCTGGTTCAGGTCAAAATTGTGATCTGCGGCTGGATGGAGTGGGAATGCGTTCCTTCCTGTAAACCGGGATGTGACGTAAGTATGTTGTCTCCGACTCATCTTTAGGAATGTTTAACAGACAGACGCCAATAGCCCATTGCGCATCTCTAGCTTGACGTAAATAAAAAGTGCCGAAGCCAACAGGTCGAAACTTAAGTTTCAAAAACCCACACGTGAGCCGACATACTTATTTGCATGCATGAACTAGTTTTAGTAACTGAACTGAAGTGAAAAGAAGATTGGTTGAATCCATGAAACAATGAAATTGTGTTTTTATTTGTATTAATTCTCTTTATTCGTAAATATATATGATCATCATTAAATATTTTCTTTTTATTAAATTTATGCACAGTTTATATGTCTCTTCAGTTTAAGCATCAGAAAAACAAAGAATCATTCAGCTTTTCATAAGAAATCAAGACCTGGATCATCGAGCTTATGTAGTTTATCTGGGGTATCTGAAAAGAGCAGGTATTTTTTGACGAAGCTATCTATATAAATAATGAACTATTTCACTTATTATAAGTTATATACTAAGCTATATACTTCGTACTAAATTAAAATAATAGAATTCAATTATAAGTCTGCTTGTAGAGTCAATACAAAGAACGACACGTACGCCCTTTAAATATGAGAAAAAAACGTCATTAAAAATAGCCATCACTTAAAGGATAATGAATACCTGGAGTTACTACAGGAATTGAATCTTCAGCCTTTACACTTAAAAATAATTGACAAAAGGACAGTGTACCTTTACCAAAAAAGCCATATCTATTTTTATTAGATCTAAGAACTGACCAGACCACCTAAAATGGCTTTGAAGGGAACACACATACTCTCCAGTATGACAAAAAATGAACTATATGTTCATCAACCTGACAAGGCAGTATAAGCAATACTTGTAATGAGCAGGTGTGTAACAATAGTATAAATAACTTCCCCTTCCCCTTGTCATCATTTATGTTTTTGTTTATTTATTATCATACATATCCGGGAGTTTGAGCTAAATGCAAATGATGGCTTGTAAACTTCTGTCATTCAAAGGACAAGATCGCAGGATTGAAAAAAAAAATACACAAAGATAAACCCGTAATAACTCGAACCCTCTACCTCCATACTTCTGAACAATTGGCGGAAATGCTGCAACCCGCGATCTCGGAGAGACTCTTATTTTCTGAAATAATGTTTTTGATAACATAAAAATCCTTTTTAAAAATGTACAAAAAGCAAAGCATCATAATAAGAAGAGCAAATCTATGGGCGGTTAACGATCCTAGATTAGTCATGGGATCTATTAATCTTTAACCACACGTGCTCTAAATTTCTTTACATCTCTATTATCTGATAATTGTCAACTTATGCAAGATAAAGTTTCATTTCATTCTAAATGTGAATTTATTGGAAAAGATCGTTTTATTTACTGATTACAGAACTACTTAAAAAAATAAAAAAGGTATCTCACGTGTTCACTGACTAGAAAATTATTGTTAAACTTTCTCTAGATTTTAATAAACATATAGCGTTTAAAAATAAAATAAATAAATAAAAATATAAATAAAATTAAATTTTTGTTGCAATGTGTAAACTCTCTTTTTGTACTGCCGAATTAGCAGAATTGATCTTGGATTATTTCCCGCAAAAAAGACGAGGTTCCCAGTAGAACACCTAAGCCAAGCATCACTAGCTGCAGTCAGTAAGTGGGTGAAGGAACACTTAGATCAGTCTGCATAAGGACCGTGGGTGCTCCGTATCGATCTTTAATAATCTGTTCTATCGTTAAAGTGCTCGATTTTAAGCGTAGGTCGTCAGGTACCAAAACGGGAAGGCCATCACGTCTGCTAAAGATTAAAATTGTGATGACAAGTCATCAGATCATCCTCAAGAATATTTCTCAGACCGTCGCCAATAGTTCATTGCGCAGCACTTCTTCTTCTTTTTCTTAGGTACTACAGCCGGCCAAGGCCGTTTCACTCACTTCACTCCATTTAGATATATTCGATTCTATATTTATCCTTAACTCCCAAGCCCTTTAACCACTTCTACTTTATCTAACCATCTTGTTCTAGGTATCACTTTTTCTTTTCCACTCTGGTGATTGGAGGGTTATTTTTTTAACAAGAGTTTCATCGCTATATGAAATATGCGCCCTAGCTTGAGAAAACTTGATAACTTTTACTACGTTAGGTTCTTTGTACTTTGATTGCAATTCATGAATGCAACAAATTCTCCAGGTTCCATTGTCTCTCACTGCATCAAAAAATTTTATTAATATTATTCTCTCAAAAGTCATCAGTTTCTCTTTGTCTGCTTTGTTAATTATTATTGTTTACTATAGTACCGAAATATTTCAATTGAGCCACTTGGCTGTTCAGCTCTAGTGGTACGTAAATAAACTACCTGCCTACTAACTTGTCTAAGGAGTAAAAGGGAAGACTTGTTAATTGTTTTTAATACGCTAAAATATTTAATGATATAAATTACTTGAATAACAAAAAAAGCTGCCTCATGCGTTGACTGATGAAATCATTATTTTTCAAAAAATAAAACCTGATAATTGGTAACTGCATAACACGTAACAGGACCGTTATTTTGCCAATATATTTTATTCTGTTTATAATATTTCGGTTACAATTTCATCTGCCGCTCAAATTATTGACCAGAAAAATAGGATGCGTGGTTGTATATTTTAAGAATATACTCACAAATTGGAGAAAAAAAAAGACTTCATTAAATTTAATATGTTTTATACCTATATCTATTAACAAGTAAAAGTTTTAATTTTTAAAAGTGAATTTTAAACGTTATAGTATCAATTTAATTTTAAATTTATAATATTTACATTGAAATGTACGTAGAAATTTTAAAAGCAAAAGTTTTTCATACCTTGAGGGAGAATAATCGTAATAAAATAAATTTTTTTATCAAAAGAAATAAGTTTAGAATTTTACTACAATAACTAGACCCTGACTTGCCTATAACTCTTTTTCATTTATGGAGAAAAAAAATATTTACTTTGGATATTCCATTTGCTTAATGCTTTCTTTCAGAAAGCAAACGTTTCGTAATACATTCGAAAAAGTTCCAGACGATTTCCATTTTCATATTCTAATTAAATACATGACCAAACACGTAAAGTCCATACCATTATGCGGAACTGATGCATTCGTAACGGATTTCTTTTTCTGGAATAAATTGCGCGGAAGCTTACAATGATATCTAAAGAACAAATATTTATTCGCAACATGGTCTTTCCCTTGACAATATTTCCCGAGATGTAATAATCCTTATTAGACGGCAAAAATTTTTATCGCAGCTTCAATTTTTTCCAGCTTTTACGAAGCCAATTTTGAATCTTTTTTTTTTCAAACAATTTTATGATTTAAATATTTTATTATTTTTGTATTTTATATTTTGCTAGAAAGGTATTTAAATCATCTAGATTAGCCATGAAGATATTTTTCAAATTATTTTTCTTAATGGAAATGTTTTCGTAAACAGTTTATGTCAAAATATTTTAACACATAAATTAATACGAAGCAAACTGAATATCTACTTTTATTTCGTACTTTAAGATGGTAGCAAAAAAATGCGTTCGACACGTTTGTTTCGTAGATATTTTCTTATGAATATTTAATTTCATTTCTTCAGAATTAAAAGAATTTCTCCGGTATTTTTTTCATCTTTTGAATATCTCGTGTGACTTTGTTTGCTTTTTAAGAAATGATTGATATTAAAGTATAGTTACATGCGAGAATTTTAAATTTTTTTGGAAGAAAATTAAATTTATACACAATAATAAAAATGAATATATAAATAATATATACTTTTCTTAAATGTAATTATGAGTTCCTCGGCTTACTTCATCAAATATTGTCAGTTTAAATAATTTTCCTTCAAAAATCACATTTATGGAGAAATTATTTAATGAATTAAATAATTTCTCCATAAATGGAAGACATTTATTATAGTATTATATAGGTTAAGTAATTCTAAATTATAGTCCTGAAATTGTAATTAAATTTCTGAAACAAAAGAAGCAATAAAAAACATAAAAATTGCAAGTTATTATTTCTTTGTTCCATCAAATTGAAAGTAAACTATTTTCTTTCATGTGAAATATAAGTAAAAATAGACATTGTCTTCCATTTCGGTAAATAATTGCATCTTTTTGTGGAGGTTGAGAAAAAATCTTTATGGTATTTCTAAGTTAACTGAGGGCTATATTTAAGAAAAGAATGATGTTTTAAAATCATGAGATAAAAATCACGAAAAAGTGAGGTACTAAAAAACATATATTTCTTTTGTTCTTGTCTTTACGGGAGTGAATGACATTATAGCTTCTTACTAGGAATTTCTAAATATTTGGGGGAGGGGAGAATTTTTTTTCTTCGATACGTCATAAGCTTCCCTGACTAATATGACTTCTAGGAAAATATTTAATTAATTTTTTTATTGTTTAGGATTATACGGGAGGTTCTCTTTTAAACTGCAAAATTCCGATAAAAAATCTAAAACTTGAATTTGGTTGATTTTGCGGATCAAATTAAAGTAAAATTACAGCTTTTACTTTTCCCAATCATAACAAGTAATAAAATTAACTGCATCATTTTTCAAAACTAGATGTATCGACTGTAGAATTGGTGAAAAAATCAAATTTATTTCAGAGTTCCATGATGCTGTTTGACATATATTATAAAATCATAATTAAATGGCAATAGTAAAGATAATCTGAATCACTATAATAAGAATATTCAAATAAAACAAAAATATTGTGACTATTGTTAATTAATTTGCTAGACCCTAGGGTTTAGTAATCCAGAGCAAAGTTTATAATGAACAATAATTTGCATAGATGCATTTACACCGTGATTGCATGAATTCTTTAAATCGGTAGGGGTATCGGTTATTTCTAATGTGTAAATTTACTCTTAAAATTTACCCTTTATTTTGACAATTGTATCAACTATTCTCATACGTTTTTCAATGTCCCTCCTTATTGATAGAAAATTAAGCTACTCAAGATAATTGGTTTATAGTTACATTAAAATCTACCTAGTTTCAAATAGCAATTATTTATTTTCAGAAAGTTAATATCATTATCTATGACACTTTTGATAAGTTGGGTTTGGAAAAAAAAATTATAAAATAAAAGAGCGCCATCTTGTCATGCAAAATACACCATCGCTTATTTTCTATCGCGTAAAAATTTAATTATTTTATCGTTTTAGAATTTCCTCTTTAAACTAAACCATTAATGTTATCGTTTATCTTTTTGCTGAATAACCTTGATATATAAATGGAATTCAATCTATTTTTTGAGTTTTCTATAAATCTGCGTGGATACCTTAGCTTAGAATTCAGAAACCGTTGCGTGGTAGCTAAAATATTTTGTCGTTATTAAAACAAATACATTATTGTTTTCTCATAACGTCTTCGCTGTCATCGCATTTTAAATTCGAAAGCCAAGACCTGGATACAAGTCTTTAAACAAAAACTATGGCAATAATTTGCTGCAATTAATAATTAGCCAATCATGGATTCCTTACTGCTTTGGCGAAATTTATTAGCATCTAAAAATTGCCACTTACATTTCCGGATTTTATGATGGATGGACGTGTCATGTGAACCTTAAGCCTTGCACTCATACTCTCTAGTAATGTCATTTTAAAAATTTATTGTTTAGAAATTCAGAGATCTATGCTTTCTAATTTATTCAAAGCAATACATATTTCGTTTTACCATCTGACAATTATATTACCTTGTAACCATTTGATCATCTTACCATCTTATTATCATCTTATAATTTTACTGTCTCATATCTTTACCATCTGACGTTCATAAATAATACTCATTGCTATGACCTAGATTCTCCCTTTTGCAATAAAGTCCCTAGTAGTATCAATGTTTGCTCTTTCTCTACGTTTATTAATTAAAATATTTAAAGTTATGAACTTTATTATCCCTTTAGTAAAGAGTAGTAAAGTCTCAAGTAATGGCAATGGTAATGCCTTTTGGATTCTACACTGAAAATTTTTAATGCACGCATGTAGTACATTAAGAATTGAAGAATCACTGCTATTGTGTGGGAGCTCTATATATATCAGCAAATTATGAGAGAGCACTATATATTAGTAAACTGTGAGAGAGCTCTAAATAATAGCAGAAATTAAGTATTTACTACTTATCCAACCACATGTCTCCTTAAAACAGTTTACAATTTTATTATGTTTGTTTATTTTCTTTACTATGAAGAATGAAAAGTGGACAGCTGGTTTCTTACATGTAACATTGACAAGAGAATCTTCTGCTAGTACTTCCTTAAGTTTAAAGCCACAACATTTCGTCCTCCAATCACAAGCAATGCTTTCCCTGTGCAGTTGGTCATAATCCTATAATTTTAGTACAACTCAGAGGGTATCAGCACTCTTACTAATGTGAGCTTTACTACTGATTAGAGGTGATTGGTCAAAGCAAGAGATATTATTTATCGATGTAGAACCCAGAAGTTATCAACTCTGTCATTATTATAGACTTTACTACTTAATGGAGAATAGAAGTCGTACTTCGAGATATTATAATTAATCAACAGCCCGAAAGAGCAAACATTGTTACTACTAGTGACTTCACTACTAACGGGAGAATATAGGTCATAACAATGAGCATTATTTACCAAAGTCAAAGAGAAATCTATACTGTTTTGAATAAATTTGAAAGCTTAGATCTCTGAATTTTAATCAACGCCCATTGTCAAGCAATTAGTAAATTTATACTGGGATCAAATTAAGCAAATATTGAGTATCAAACTAAAGTTTGAAATTAAAAACTAGGTTATATGTTAACTGTTCTAAAAGAAAGGTGGTAAAAAGGTGATAAAAAAGACGGTAAAAATACGGATACACAAAAGAGAACAGAGCAGTGTTATAGATGACATCTTTCAATATTTATTTCTTTAGAAATTACTCAAAAATGAAAATAATTTATTATTTTTACATTTAAACATCAAATAAAAGTTAAAAAGGAAAAATTCCTTAAAAAATTTAAGGAAAAAAAATTAACTCTAAAAATAACTTTTGACTTGTTTTTCAATTTCAAGCATTATTTTTTTCTGATTTCTATGAAATTTAATTTATGTATCAACAAATATTTCTTAACAATTTTCAAAAGTTTGCTTCACAATTGTAAATGAAATCTAAAAATAAGGTATTAAAAGTGTATTTTCATTAAAAGCTAATTTTCTTTATGATTCTTTAAAAGATCGTGATCATAAATCTCTTTAGGAAAGTTCTAAACTCAAACTATTTATTAATCTTGTTACACTTTATTTCAATTTTCTTTATTTCAATTTCAGAAGGTGAACCAAAGTTCTACTCAAACCAATATAAAAATAAAAACCAAATGACGTTTGCAAATCGGTTTGTTTTGCTTCTTCAAAGAGAGTTAAGAAAAAAAAAATGTCATTTCAAAACTCATAAAAAGCAGTTTATCATTATCAATATAAATCATCGAAATAAAACTAAAACGACAAAAATATAAGGTTTTCTCTTTTTCATCGCCATTACTTTCGAGAATAAGAAGAAAAAAAATTAAAATTTTAGAATGACTGTCATCACGTGGTAAAGATAAAGAAACAAAAGAAAAAAAAGTAAATTGGATACCTTTTTAAGTTACATTTCAGGTGAGTAGTTTTGGAAATAAACTTATCTTAAGGCAGTGAAGCAGAGCAAATGAGTATCTTGGCCTAGATTGCTCTTGGATCAAGCCCAAGATCTACACAGATTAATTTATGCAAATTTCCATTCCTTCTCCGTGGAAATTAATGTTTTGTGAGATATCTAATTTTTTTTTACCCGCATGTGGTTTGCGATTAAAAATTATCTGAAGTTGCAGATTGATTGAATTTTTTTTCTCTTTACTGCTTCTTTATTTCTGGATATTAAATATCTTTAATGGTTTCATAGCTTATTTTTTCTAGATCTTAAAAATAATTATTCCATAGATGACTTGCAATTTTTGTAACTGTATTAGCAAATTATGCTTTAAAAAAACTAAATTGATAATTTTATTATTATTTTATTGAACTAAATAATTATTTGAATATTTTTTAAATTAATTTGATGGTAATTGATTTAACCCACATAAAATTTGCTATTAAGCATTTATGAAAGTTATCGATTGATTGAATTTTTTCAGCTGCACTTTTTTTTTCTGGTATTGAATTGGCTTCAATTTTTTTCTAAAAATCTTTTAGAAATTATATCTAATTTTTTCTGCACAACGCTGGGCCGATATCGATCGAATCGATATCAGTGGTATTGAATCTTTAGGTAGAATAAATAGTTTATCTAAAGTACAACAGAAAATCCCTTTCTAAATAGTGGATCCTTATTTGGAGTTTAGAATAGGAAATATTCTTAGATATGGGAGGATTGTTTCATGAATGAAATTTATTAATCATTCTCCGATGTTTGTTTAAATTTGATATTTTACCATAAATAATTTTGCAACATTATTTTTTGTATCCCATCTAATTCCTTAATTTCGACTTTTTCTGTTTTTTAAATAAATCTTTCCCATTTTAAAAAAAAATATAAATAATTCTGTCAAAAAATAGAAGATTCTCTCGACTTCAATACAGGAAGTTTCTGTTCTTTAAAACTGTAAAATGTAACCGAAAAATTACTTCTCGATCTTACTTCAGATCTTACTTAATACAAATAGTTTTTTTTTTTTCAAATCCGAAAAAGTTTAATATCAAAACAACAAACAATACATTTTGATATTGTTATCTTCACCCTCAAAACATTTCTGTATACTTAATTTACTATTTCATCTTTACAAACGTGAATCGTAGCGGTGATTCTATGGTTGCAACCACATGAAGCATCCTAACACATCTTTTTTCCATGGTGTTTAGAGTATCCGCGTACAGCTTCTGCTAACCATAGTTTGTTTCTAATCGGTGGCCAACGGTTCATTTTGTCCACAACTACCGACAGATGGCAAAACTACATCCTTCTACGTTTCTCTCTCATATGATAAACATAATTTCCTAGGTCACAATTAACTTCAATTTTTTTTACATTAACTTTTTTAGAGATTCTTACTGTACTTACTCTATAAATATATTTTTGAAAAATTTCTGTTTTGAGTTATTTTTTTTAATCGGTTCAATTATAAAAGTTTTGCTAACATGTGTTTTTCTGTAGAATACCGAACTTTATAACCAGACATTATATGTCATATTGCAAGATTTTTTTTTCTCAGTGCAAATTTAGTTACGTTAAATACTTTTTTTTCAAAAAACTTCTTCCACGATGCAAACTTGTTAGTTAAGAATTTATGCAATTTAAAACTGAGAAAAATCCCAAAAAGCATTCTCTCCGACACCGTATTGCAAAATGGCACAAACACTTAGTTTGTTCTTAAGTTGAAAACCTAACTTTGAGTCTGCTTAAGTATTTTTATTAGTTTTATAAACTTCTTTTTAAACTCCTTCAATTATAAGTTCACTCTCTTATGCAGGAACAAATGTTTTGCTGTACGGCTGATTTCTGCTTTGTAACAAAAAACACTGACTAAAACGTGCTCCATTATTACTATGATTTCTGTATAAAATAAATATTCTTTTGAATGTTTTCTCCTTTTAATTGATGATCAGTACTTTAATTTGCATACGATTACTTGCTACTAAACAATTTTTGAAAAGTTTGTGGAATTAATTAGATAAATCTAGAAAATTATTTATTAGATTTTTTTTTAATTTTGTCATATAACATTAACGATTTTGCATATTTTCCTTGTCAATCGGGGGTAGGTAGACTTCCGGGCAATTTGTAAAAATAGAAGAATATCCATGCAAATTCCAACTTTTCCAACAAACTAAAACATTTTAGAAAATTTGAAAGGAAAAGTTTTTTTTATATGCTGAAAAGGGAGTTTTAATAGCTTAGTTTGTATTCTTTTAGTAACTGGGGGTAAAAAATTTAAATAAATAATGTAATGAACAAAAATAAAATACCAACTTTGGTTTAATCGTTAATAAGCATTTAAAATTCAGTAGTTTATATTATGTATAAAATAGAAACGAATGCCTTTTAAATTATTTAATAATTCATAATAATTCTTACCCAGATAATAATTTAAGTGACTTTTATAATTTTTTTTACAAAGTCATCTACTATAAGATTACTTCTTAAAGTTGCTTATAAATTTAAGCAGTTTATGTACACTGAGAAAAAATGTATAGGGAAAACTAACATAATATGAAAAAATTTACTTGGCTATATGGAGTAATTCTGGTTATATGGGAACACCAAAAAATTCAATAGTTTTTACGGAAGAGCTTTGATAATAATTTCGGTAAAACTAATGATAAAACTTTAACGATAATTAGTTTTATCATTATTAATAATTGGTAATATGTAATAAAATTTGATAAATGTAAAATTCGATATTTTCTTTCATGATACCTTAGAGCATGTCATAAAACTATTTATTTGGTTAAATTTACTTTACAATTTTGTATTTTTCTTACTAAGTGTGTGGTAGTAAAAACTATTTTGAAAAACAGAATTTCTGGTAATCTGCTACTATATGAAGGGGAAATTTACCAAATGAATGATTTAAATACCATATATTTTTATTTTTTCATACCAGAATTATGGTTTTCTTTACCTGAAAAACCATTACCATCGAGTAAAGTAATTTTTTCAGAAATTTCTACTCCGTGTGCATATTAGTTAATCCTAAGTGATAATTTGCTTTCATAAAAATAATTTGATTTTACTAAATATATTTTTTCAAAAACATACGTTTATTCACTATTTGACTGTCAAATCTTTAAAATTTGGATAGTTGCTTATTGATGATAATGAAATTTTCCATTATTCAATATAATTTGAAGAGAAGGTTTTTTTTTTTTTTTTTTTTAGATTTCAACTGGATTTCAAAGGCATTTAGGATTCTGAAGACAATATTAATATTTCGGAGCAATTAATTTAATTTTAAATTCTGTTCTCGAGTGCCTTTGCTAAATATTTGAAGTGCAACACTATGTCGAAGAATATACATAGAAGAAGAAGGCTAGCTTCCATAGATATAATGTAAACTAGTCTCTCAAGATTTGGTGAAGTATAAAGTAAAAAAAAATTTAAGGGAGCATTAGCAGAGGTTCTTCTCTTCTCCTGCCAACCATACTGGTGATTGAAAGGAGAAGAAAAACTCTTTTTATTTATTGTTGGTTTGTTTTGCCTTTGTACATTATTCATATACAGCACTATACTATTAATTAAGATATTTCGTTGAGAATACATTGATATTCCATATTGATGATTCCATATTGATTATATCTGCCAACACAATTTGATATAGGAAGAAAGAATAAAATGGTGGCAGATGAGAGGCTGCGTACCTAACCACGCATGTAGAATTGTCTAACAAACGGTACCCGGGTGACGTACCTATTGACTGCCACTCTTCTTTGAATGCGCATGCGCTGGATCTTTATGATGTTCTTCTTAGTTGAGTATGTTCCTCACCCTGTAAATTGTTTGTCTGATGCAACATACCATACCGAGCAGTTCCTCGCGTGAGTTACCTATTTGACAAGCTAGATTTCTTCTCTTTTCTATATTCCTTGACTGTAACACACGTGTCGGGGAAAATTATCCAAGCTCAAGAATCATTTTGCAGATGATATGCAAATTATATGTTTGATGACCACATTTATTTTGGCTATTGCAGTTCTTTGTAGATGGAAGTTTGGAGGGTCATTTTAATAATTTAAGAAACACCAATTCAAAAAAAAAATATGTGGACAACAAGATATGCTTACGATACCTTTTTCTTCCAATAACTATCTTGCATGAATGCCGTGGAGAATAAAAAACAGCTTTCACACTGTTGAGCATAGCATCTTTTTTAACTTAAAATATTGCACTTTTTTAGAATATAAATATTTTAGGTAGTATCTTCAATGATTTTGTAGCTTATTTCTATAAATTCTAAAACAAGTAATATTCTAAAAACAATATGCTTTCTTCTGTAAATAAATTTTATGGTGTTTGAAATTAATAGGTCTTCGGAAATAAAACATTATTATTGTCGTAATTTATATTATTAATATCAATAGCAATTTTATAATTTAAGGCCCTCAAACACTCATGATAAAGTATAAATGAATTCTGCTTATTTTTTTCTATAAAAGCGCATATTAAAATTTAATTCAAGAAATAATTAATTTTAACATTTATTCCATTTGTAAAGTTCGCTTTCAAAATGTGTTACCGAAAATTCAACATTCGTTAAAGTATTTATTCTGTCTTATTAAATTGAGATTGAAAAATCATTAAAATGCTTTGTACACCAAGACTAAGAAATAATAATAACAGCTTAATAAAGTGTGTTAAAATAACATTTCATTAACTTTGTGAAATTTAAATTTAGTTCTTAGCCAATTTAGAAAGTAATATACACAAAAGTTCATTTTTTTGTTGAAAATTATACAAGTCTAACACTTGTCACAGTAAATGTTTTTTACAACCTTTTTAACCAAGAATAATATAATTAGAATCCAAAAAGTTCAGTTATTTTTAAAACATCACAAAACAATACTTTTCAGCATCTAATATATTTTTACTACAATTCATTTCCCCAAAAGATTTTATAAGACAATAATGTATAAAGCAAAAATTAAAATAATCCAATCCTTTTTGTTTGCGTTAAAAATATAGTATATTTTCATTAACATTTAAACAGTTCATTGATTAAAAAAAACCTTCAATAAACACTGTTTCCGAAAATGCGCATTGAAAGTTAGTCATTAAGCTTCGAAGAAAGTTTTTCACCCCATAAAATTTGAAAACTTTGCCCTTGAGGATGCTTTATATTTTTAAAGCAACACTTGGCGACTTTTTTTCCTCATTTCATTTCAGAAATGGTGCACAAAAATTATATTTATGAGAAAACCCTCTTCCCTTATGGCATGTGCTTTTCTTCATTATCCTTTTCTTTAAGCCAAGTGTAGCATTAAAAGGCAAGGGGATACAAGAGTTTCGTCTTAATTTCTAGTCTTTGTTCCTTTTTGCAGCTCGCAGGTAAAGAGTCATAAAAGTTAGTAAGGGAAAAGTGCTCCTATTTTTTTTTCTTTATCAAGAAAGAATTTTTTTTTTCTTACTTTAATCTTGTGGAAGAATAGCTGACATGAAAGAAGTCGTTTAACATGCCAGATATCAAATGGAGTGAAAAATAGTACAGCTGGATTGAATTGAATAATTTTAGACTTCAGTGCAGATAAAAGTTCTCTTAAAAAACGTTTAAAGATATTTCTGTTAAAAAAAAAGCTATATTTGAATTAATTGCTTAGCATTTGTATCAAATCTGAAGGAATATCTTAGAAATTTTGAAATCAAAAAGATGTTATTTATTAAAGAGGCAATTAAAATTATTGATAACAAAAAAAGTGAAAAAAAGCATATATAGAGTCATTATTTGTAATAATATATGATATGAAGATATTCAGATGATTTATATAGTGTTTGTAATTTTTTTCCAGCTTACTGTATAACCGATGATTCTAAAATGTTAACTATCAACCGTGAAAACAAAAATTTATCCATTTATATCGAGTGTTCTGTAATCATTGCTCCTTAAATCTTCAAACTTTAAGAGTTTTAAATTGATATATAAGTGAAAATAAAATAAAATGCTTATAAAAAGTGATAAATAATTTATGACTGAAGGCAAATTAAAAGATTAAAAATCAAATAAATTAAATCTGGTAAAAGAAGATTGCATAGGAAACGCACTACAGTTTTATTTTACAATCTAACAGATTTTAATTGTTTTAATGAATCCTTCACTTGATAATAATTCGTCGTATTTTGATAAATTAATCAGTATTTTTACACTTGAATAATAATTTTAAAGACTAATTTCGAAATTTTTTTTGCTTAATTTTTGTCGAGTTCAAAAATTATATTAAAGTGCATGAGAAAAATATGTATAATATTTGAAAATAAAGTTTATGAAACTATCTTTCCATATGAGGTAATGTTTAAATGCTAATTTTGATGTTTTAGATAGATGTTTCATTATGTTTTGATTAAATGTTTGATTGAAACATAAGTGTTGTGAAAAGTATACCAACAAATGAAAGCCCTTTTTTATAAATAAATACCAAAGCATATCACTTTTCAAAGCGTGATTGCGGCTGATAATCAATATTTTGAAAATAGTTAAAAGGAAATTTTATTAGCTAAAAACATTAACAAATATTATTATTTTGAAAATTGCAAAAAAATTTTTTTCTATTTTTCTTGTGTTTTATATGCCCCGCCATCTACTAGAACTATCTTGAACTAAAATGAAAAACTCTGGGAGAAAATCATTTATGCTCAGTAACATGAATTTACTGCAGGAATAGCTTTTTTTTATAAAAAAAAAAAACTAAATCCACGCAAATAGTGACAGTTATCCTGGTATAACTGTTTTCTCCTGGTTCTAACTAGTTAGAATTAGTTGAAAACTATAACATATCCAAATATAAAACAAACAAAAAAATACAAAAAGGTTAATAAATGTTCCCTTCATGAAAAGTTATTTAAAGTCACAAATGAAATGAACATTTAATATATTTTTTCACTCTTAATTTTACCGAAATCTTTATTTTTCTGCAAAACGTTTAACTCATTCTGCATAAAGATATAAAAGTCCTTCTATAGAGCAGCTAAATATGTTTGTGAAGGCACTTATCTGAATCGCAACAATTCTGGCGATAATTTCAGCAGATTTCTCCTGATCTTGTAATAAGCAGTAATGATCATTAAAAGAATTGCTTGCAATCAAGGAATTGCTCGAAATCTCCGAAATTTTAACAGAAACATTCTCCAAAGTCTTAAATGCCAGTTTTATGAGAGGCAATGTGAAAATGGTCTCATTTACCCGGAATTTGATGAGTGCCTTTCAAAAATTGGTCCTCAGCGAGCAAGCTTTGGAAAATCTTGAGCACTTGTGAGTCTGGGTAATATCATCAGTTGGAAGGAGAGTTTTGCGAATTTACTTTTGGTGCTATAACAAAGAACATTTAATTCAAATGTAAAGCTGCTGATAAGGATTTCATTTCAGGCATTAAAAAATAACTATTTCACTATTTTAATAAACTCTCACTAGACTCTATAATGATTATTACTGCCCGGAAATATCTTGTCTTGGATAATTAAGTTCATGCAAATTCAGTTGAGAATTTCCATGAAATTAGGCATAATTGGATTTATTATAAAATTGGCTATTATTATTTAGCTAACGCAGTGTAGGTTAAAAACTTCCTTTTCTTCAATATATACACATTGGAAAAAACAGTCAACATGTTTCAAGCATTTTAAACAGGTGCCCGTCTGAAAATGCAAATTAATCATATTATTTCATATATATTATTTCATAAGAGAGCTGCATAAAAAAGTTTAGCTTCGTTTGCAAGTGACACTTTAGAGTCTTTTCGTTGTAAATAAAAAAGTTATTCGTTAAATATGGAAGTACTTTAGACACTTTTGAATGCTATTCACTGACAAAATGAATTAAGAGACGAAAATGAATGTACGCTGTTAGTTAATTTTAATTAAATATTTTAAATCTCAATTAATTCTGGGATCAAAAATTTATACGTTATCATTTTGCGTCCCCAGCAGTATCAATGAAGTTATTGCTTTACCAACAATACTAAGGAACTATACGAACTATTGGGAAATTAAATTTCGATTTATTTAAAACAAACTAATTTCAATATATCAATACGGTGCATATATCTACAGCTAAGTTTCGTAATTATTGATTTTAAACTGTAACTAACTGGTTTAATAAATATTTTTAAATAATATCTCATTAATTTAAAGATAATTAATTTTAAATACTAACTAACTCTTGTTTAAAAATGTAAATTTAAAAATTACCAATAATTTTAATAAAAAAGGATTTTAATAAGACAGAATATTACTTAATTGAAATAATAACTCATTTGTTTACTGCTACTTTATTTGAATAAATCACTTGTTTGCTTAAATATTAATTTATTTAAAATAATTAGTGGGTAAATAATTGTTAATTTGAAAAAATTACTAACTACTTCAAAAATAATTATCTTGAAAACTATCAACTGATTTAATAATATAATGCTTTGATTTGTTTTAATAATAATTAATTTTAACGAATTACTAAATAGTTTAAAAATAATAAATTTTATTTGGCAAACAAATTTTGGATAAAATTATTTTCAGAAATGCTTTGACAATATACAAAATGTATAAAAAAAGTTAACGAATCTTTTAAAAAAATTTAAAATTGCATCTTGTATTGCAATTTTTTTAACTGTTTGATATTTTAATAAAATTTTTCTTACCATATCACTTTTTGAAATGGAAAATCCTAATAAAATTATGTATATTTTTGCTTCATTGCGTGCCACTGTTTTATACTGAATCTGTCAATAAAGCAAAAAAAAAGCAAAACCAAGAAAATAAAATCAACATGCTTAAGTCATTTTCTTATTGTTATAAGAAGAGGTAGAACACGCAGTAAATCTTTCGTCGGCAGTGGTATGACAGGAATATAAAATATGTAAATATTCGAAAGTATAATAAAATTCTTCCAGCTCTTTCCATCGTTCTATCTTTAATAGAAAAAAATAAATAACGCACTTTAGAGCAACGTTACTAAGGAAAATATATGCAAATGTAACTCATCCATCACTCCTGAGTGATGCGATGTTAAGGAAATAATGGCTGGATAAAGTGAGTTACAAGCGCGCTACATCAGAAAGCAAAAGGTTTCAGGCTCGTGAAATTTTCGGATGTGTTTCATTTAATCGAAAAGCGGGCTACTAGCCAAACTAATGGGATCGAATAATTCATTTCAATGAGAAAGAATTAAGATGCTGCATTATTCTTCGAAATATTAATACAAAAATAAAAGCAAGCCTTTTTTCCCAACAGGCCTAAAATGCCTCTAAAAATAGAAAAATTTACCTATAAAAGAAGGAATAAATCTGATAGAAAGCTCTTCAAGTTTGTCAATTCAACCCGGCTAAAGAGATGATTAACGATTCAATGGATTAAAGGTTCCTACATATTTCAAGATCTCTTTACAAGGAAAACTAAATGTTGCTGTATGGTTTATTGTTTATTTATAATGTTGCATTTTCTATGAATCAGGCGGCTTCGTTAGGCAAAATCATTAATTTAAAAACACGACAGGGTGAAGTCTCTTATACTCTTCCATTCTTTTTTTTTAATTTTTAAATATTTCATTTTAATAAAAAGATGAAAGCCTGTAAAGTGAAAGAATAAAAGTTATCCTTTCACTTACTGATTTATCGCGTATTGATAAAAACGACGACGCGTCTTTTTTATCAATACGCCTCAAAATGGCAATACTCTGGCCCTAACGTTTTAAGGATACGCTACGACAAAAATCTTGCTCAATAGCTAGATTGATGAGTTTATCATTTTCTTTTAATAACTTTTAATTGAATTTGTAATGTTATTAGAAGTCGTTTGGTTGTTTTTGTTCTCTGAAATGCTTAGATGTTTATTCTTTAAGGATGGACTGTTGTTAATGAAGGCAAAAATACAATTTACAAAGTATGTTACTATTTATTTCGAATATTTTAATTTTGCACCATTTTTCCTGCTCCCAAATTTATTTCAATGTCTTATAAAGTTCATATTTATATGAATACAATCACCCTTACACTTTTTAAACTAAATAACTTCCGAAAATTGTTATTTTTTATTTTCTCTATATAGAAGAATTTATTATATGACAGAATGAAATAAACACGCATAAATAAAATTATTACAGGAACACTTTTTGTAAATAATAGAACCAATTTCTAAAATAAAAGATTTGCAAGTTATTTGAATGTTTCCACATAACTGCATAATATGCACAATATGATTTGCAAGTTATTAGAATGTTTCTACTTAACTGCACAATATGAAATAATTTCGAAAAACGAGCAAAATTTCATTTCACTTTCAGAGAAGTAAGGGTAATCACATCATTCCTTCATATTACATATGTAATCATCGTTCTTTGTATAATAATTTAGAATCAAAAAATATTACGACGGATGCACTAAAGTATAACCGTAGAATGTTAATTATATAAATCAAATAACTACATCAACTAACCGTTTCCGAGGCTTATTTAACAAAATTTATTTTGTCGTTTCAAAAGATATGGAGAAAAAAAATTACAAATTAAGATTTTGACTTATTTTAGTCAGGGTTTTGGCTATTCATTACAGAATATTTCTAATCCCCCAATCAATTTTCATAAAATCTGAAGAATACATTTACACTTCTAATGTTGCTGCAAAACATTTTTTGTGTAGTATTTTAGATTCAAATATTATTGACAATTATTTCTAATATATTAATTAATTATTAAAAAAATTTCATTAATTGTGAAGTTTAAGAAAAAAGCAACAGTTTATTTAATTTTTATAAACATAATGCAAACTATAGCTTTTGACAAAGTGTGAATTGATGTCAGTGTTTAATTTCTCTGTATAAACCATGCGACTTTATTTACTCAATTGTATCAATGTTTTATTTTCCCAATCAGAGCAGTTCACTAACCTTCCTGTATCAAAATGTAGTACCTCACTATACTTGTGTCAAAAATAAATCGCTGCACCATCCCGGTATACTGGGCGCAGTACAGTGATACTGGGTTCAATATTATACTGGAATAAATTTGATACCGGCTCATGAAACACCGGTTCTGGTATGATTCTGGATCCGGTATAATACCGGATCCAGTATCATACCGGAACCGGTGTTTCATAAGCCGGTATAAATTATTTTATACCGGGAATATTTTCCAATAGGGATATGATTCCATATTTCAGAAATAAAAAATTTTCATTTTTTTTTGTCGTATGCCTGTTTAGGCAGTGGGGGTGCGATTGTTCCTGTTTTGCAGTGGCGCCATCTATGGCCAGAAATACGACTTCTGCCACGCCATTCACACAACCACAACCCGCTTATAGGGCGGGTCACATTCACACACAAAGAAGAAAGGACATAGAACACACACAGAGAGAAAGAAGCATCCATGCCTTGGCCGGGATTCGAACCCAGGACCTTTCTGATGCAAGGACAGTTCCCTGCCCCCTACACAGCCGGTCGCAATATTTTCATCGAATTTAATTCTTCATTAAAGCAGCTCCTAATGTTTAATATCAACGTCACTCTTGCCAACATCACTGTGGAATAATATATGGACAGATGAGAATACACCAACCAACATCAGCTTCAACTTACGGTTAATGCACCAATTCCTTCAATCAGTAAATATTTCTTGGTAATCAACATAGATTGATTGAATAATAACTTGGTACGAAAACATAGCAGATAACTTAAACCTTCAACGACTGCGCAATCATATTTTTACTCGCTACTCATAACTCCATTCATAAAAAGCAATTATTTGAAGATGATTCACTTAGCAATCTGGAAATGAGTAATAGCTAGAATAGCAATCCTAAAACATTCATGATAGACGAAATGATAGAGGTCTCAGAAAAGAAGCTAATCCTTTCTGGAAAAGACTAATACCTTCCTGTCCAAAAACATGACGTAATGGGAGCAACTCATTCCCTCTCATTCGATGAACTACTGGACAGTGGTCATCTCCAACTCTAGGTCAGAAAAAGTCGCATATTTCATTCCGCTTCTCTTATTCTTTGACATGCCTATTCTTCTTCTAAACGTAGAAATGGCTTCTATTATATCCCATAAAATGAAGAGCTGAGGTTATTATTTTCTTCATTCTGTCTTTTAATATACACAGCAGCATTCTCAGAGAATCTCAATAATACGTTAAATATTCCAATGCTCCGTTTCGATTTTGTTTGAGTAAGTTTGTTTAAATCTTATCCTATATGTAAATAGCTAAAATGGAAAGTTTAAGTTATAACTTTTTTAATTTTGTCAAATTATATATTACTAGCCGCCTAAGGCGGCCAGCTGTCCGCCACGCTGAAGGTTTTCACAAATAAAGTTTTTTAAAACGTAGCAGGAAATCTGAAGATTAGTGGACAATTAAAGTGTTCCTGTCCTGCAATTTTGTCTTCATATCCAGTTCTGCTGCAGATGTGTTATAGCTCTTGAGGATGTTTGAAATTATATAGCTACAACGCTTAAGAAAAAAAAAACTAAAATGCATGAAAAGAATGCATGAAATACATGAAAAGAACACGAAAACGAATAAATTTTTTATGGTATCAATTTCTATTTCTATATAATTTTTTATGGTATCAAATTCTATTTCTATATCTGTTACGTCAAGCACTCAGGTATTATAATTTGATCTAGTTGTGCTTGTATAATTTTGATCTAGTTGCGCTTTCTACGTCATTTTGTTAACATCGTTTGGTTTGTTATTTAACATCGTTTGGTTTGTTATTTCTAAGTTAACTTTCAAAAAATTGGCTGGCATCAGCATTTTTATTCTTTAAGTTGCTTATTTTTTCTTTTGGAATTCGTTCCTTTTTAGCAAAATGTTTTTCAACCTAATCGAATTCTTTGCCGACTGTTCTCTGTATATATAAAGAAAATAAAGTAAATATTTTTAAAGTGTTGTGAAAAGAATTTTTAGTTGTACAAAGTACTACAATATCGCTACAAAAATTATCGTCTTCGCTTAAGAAAAAAAAAAATAGAGCGTGGAAAGAAGAAGAAAAACTTATTATAACAATTATGAACAGCGACAAATATATCAAAGCGAAGCGTTCTATTTACGTATCGAATATGTTGCCACATTTTTAATACAAAAGTTAAACTTTTCTCCACTTTAATAAATGTAAACTAATGCGAACTTTACAATTAAATTATTAATTCCTTCGTATATCATTGGTTTAAGTTGTCGAAAATTAATATTTCAATTGTAAGGTTCGCATTAGCATACATTTATAAGAGTGGGGAAAAGTATATGCATTTTTTAATAGTTTTTTGAATATGGCTCTTTGAAGACGAAAAAGCAGACGAAAAGCATAGACTTACAAAATGACTGATAACTAAATAACTAATCCAAATTTTTAAAAAAGAAAAAAAATACTTCTTCATTATGTCAAAACACAATTAAGTGCCGAGTTTCGTGCCTGGGCGAGGCTTCTGGGGCGATATATTGTGATTACAGACACACACACACACACACAGCCGCTTTTATTATTATGTATAGATGACTTTCCCAGAGTATACAAATATTAAATTAATTATTCCAGTATATTACTCTGATGTTTTGAGATTGTTAGTGAAATATAATAATAATAAAGTAAAATATTCCAGTGCGTTATTATTATTACCAGGTAGTTTGGGAGGATTTGTTTAAATCATATCATATAAATAAATAGCTAATATGAATATATAAAGCTAAACTTGTCTTCATTCGATCAAAATATACTCTGTGACATTTTTAGAATATCCAAATATTAAATTAAATATTCCAGTGTATTGCTTTTCTAATTCAAGATCGTTAGGGTAATATAATAAAGTAAAAAAATATTATGTGTTTTCAGAGAAATTCGAGGACACTTTTATGTTAAAATTTGAAGTCATTTTCTGTCCTCAAAGAGTTATAAAATTTTTCAAACGAGTGATGAAATTCGAAGGTTGTCTTTATGATTTGAGGACGTCTCATCTCCTTACGTTATCGCATTAAAAGTACCTATTGTCTTTGAAACAATTCACCAAATTAACAGAGAGGTCAAATCCCACCCCAATATTTAAGTACGATGTCATATTATAACTACCATGCACGTGAAATGATAATTCTAAAAAATTCTAAAACTACACAAGCTTTAGAACAAACGCCGTGACATTATAGTTTATTTTCAGAAAACTTGTAGTTGATCATAATGCAAGCTACAATTTTACAATAAAAGTTGAAGGAATTTCAGTAAAGTTGGGGCATAGATATTGTTAACTTATAATTTAAACAAACATGTTTATTCATTTATTATAAGAGACCCAATCTAAACTGTCCAGTTTTGTTTAAAATGTTCATTACTATAATTTATCTATGACATAAAATATTTATCAAAATAGAACTGAAAATTCAGGCTATGTTTTAGTCTTATATTAATTTAATGCGACAAACAATATTTTTTTAATCAATATTTTATCATACTTCTATTTTAAATATAACATGAATCAATGCATAAACTGCGCTCTTTTTGAATAACGCTTTAAAAATTTAATTTATCACTTCCAAACATGGGGGTTGAGGGAAGAATTTAATGAAAATTAACTTCGTCTTCCAGTAAATCAAAATAAATTTTAAACGCTGTAAAGTGTTTTTGGTAGGAAGAATATTTATTGAAAGGTTTCTTCTTTCTTTTCAAAATATTCCATAATTACTGAAACTTTCTACGACTTAATAATTTTCGGAAACACTCATTTATGAGGGACTTTGAAGAATAAAAGAATGTATGTATGATGCCTTTTCAATTATAAATTCTTTAATATAGGGAAAGATGAGGCAATATTTTACAGAAAGTTGATTAATATTCATCAAATTTTCAAACAAAAACGATTAAAGCCCTTAACGAGGGCTTATATGCAATCTCATAAATAAGGATGCGAAAATTGCATTTAAAGAATAAATTATTCACCAATATATATTTTTTTTATGTTAATCAAGTTCATTGTATATTTTGACTGTCTAAAATTTATATTTAAAAATATAAAATGGTTGGTTTATTAAAAATGTGTAATAAATTAACAATTAAAATTTTTTGATCGGTAGAAAATGTGCTCGAAATTGATAAGCTAGTTACTAAATTTTTAGTTCAAACTCATATTTCTTTTAAAATAATTCATATAGTATTATTAAATGTATATATTAATACAATATTAGTTAGATAAATAGCAAGAAAATGCGAATTTATTAGGATTTTTTAACTCATCGGCCATCTATCTCGGCTTCTTCACATTGAGTAGAATAGTTTTAGATAATAAGAGAGCATACGTAGCTTGACCATCAAAATTAAAACAATAAAAATTGAATTAATACAGAACAAATGATAGGAAAAAGTAAGCATCCCTCTAAGCTCTAATCCTTTATTGTTGACTGTGTGTTTTATTTTTACGAAAATTAATTAATTTTACCAAATTTATTGGATAATTCCCTGGATTCCACAATTGCATTGAAAATTATAATATGAAAAGAAATTTTAATCCTTCATTGCTAACTCAATTTTGTAAATATATGTTGTTTTACAAAAGTGAAATTAATTTGCCAATTATATCGGATGCCTCCGTAATTCCACAACTACATCACAAAAGAGTAACCTTCAATGCTTACTCATTTTTATGAATGTGTGCTGTTTTACAAAAGTAAATTTATTTAACAAAATAAATTGGATTTTGTTCCAGGATTTCCCACAATTACACTACAGTTTTTTGTCTTTATATATATATATATATATATATATATGTAATAACAGGGCTCCAACCCTGTTATTAGTGTTGTATTTAGCTTGAAATAATTGCAGTCATAAGCCATCAGACGTTCTAAACAGGTTTATTTAAATATAAGCTGGTATTGATTACAGTTGACGTCCACACTCCCTACGGGAGGGGAATGGAAAAGACTTCTGGCAATTCCGGCACAGCTTATCAGGATCACATTATGATGAAAAGGACACACAAAACTATGCGCTCTTACGTTTTATACCAACATAGATTTGGAGTAAAAAGGCACATTCGTACATTCCTTGTATCCTTACGCATTAAGGAAAATCATTTCTGCTTCCTTATATGGAATTGAAAAAGGGAACGATTCTGAAAATAACTCTTCCCTTGAAATATAAATCTATTTATATTTCAATGGTATGTTTTCAGCCTTGAATTCCCAAAATAGAATCTCTCTACGCTTATTCTTTAACAAAGACATTTTATGAAACCGAAAGAGTTTTAATTCTTTTATTAATACAAAAGTATTTAATTCTTGTATAACATATATATATATATATATATATATATATATATATATATATATATATATATATATATATATATATATATATATATATATATATATATATATATATATATATATATATATATATATATATATATATATATATATATATATATATATATCAGGGAAACTTTAATCCATCATCACTAACTGATTTCTCTAAATATGTGTTGTTTTACAAAAGAAAATTTATTTTACCAAATATATTGGGTTTTTCCCAGAACTTCACTACAAATTTAGTAGAGAAATAACGGAATGAAATTTTGTAAAATAAAAAAATTAATACAACAAGCAGTCAAAATTAAATCTATATGAAAAATAATTAAATTAAATGAAGAAATACAAGAAATAAACAAAAATCAATAAATATTGAATTTTAACAGAAAACGGCCTCCTTTAAATTCACGAATATTTTACACCACATTTGCTGCACCCGTTTAGGCGCCTGAAAGATGCTTCAGTAACAGGCAGCCAGCATCCATCATCAGTACCGAATCTAATTTAAATCAAGCCCTGTCTGCGTACCTTGCACATTATCACCTGATCCTGGTATATTCTCGCTTGTCCTCCTCCATTTCTCCCATGCTGTATTGTTAACACTCCAGGGCATTAAAATCCTCCCTATAGCTTTGTACTCTTCCCCTCTAAAGCTACACCCTCAACTGGTAAACGTTGTCTCTTTTCCATTGTAGCGGGTCATAGTAGGCGCGTGTCCCCAATCGCCTTTACGCCCGCATCACAATTAGTCAGTGTCTGTTTGTCCCCCAACAGTGTCCTCAAAGCCTTTGTCCTTTTGGGTTTGCGGTTGTCCGTTCCATCTGGCCCCAAAACTTTCACTTTTCGTCACGGAATAGGGGTAGCTGAAATTGTTCTCTTGGGAAAAAAACACTTTTATGTCTAGTTTTGTTTGTAAAGAATTCCTGGGAGATGCCATCTATAGTCCTATTATCATGTAATATGAATTTTTTTTTATTATTTTAGTATAAATAAGTGAGTAAAAAGTCATCAAAAACTATCTAAAAATTCCATATTCGAATTTAATTCACATTTTAAATTTCGCTTTATGAATTCCTTTTAAAAATAAAATACAACGTGGATTTCTTTTTTAATGAATGAAAAAGGTTTACTTTCATTGTAAATTGATATGGTAATTTTCTTGGCAATGTCTTTTTGTTTCGTAATTGATTTTTTTTAATCCCTTAACGATCAGTTAATTTCCAACAAAACTGTGATAAAAGTGCCTGTTTTTTTTATTCCTGTATCTCTGATTAGTGCTGGCATCTATTTTAAAATAAACTAACTATCTACAATTGCCTTTAAAATATCCTGGTACTGCCATCTGGTGTGTAAAATGAGAAATAAAATGTTTACCGGGCAAAAGAAATGGATTAGTTTTGTTTTTATTGGCGCGTTTCTACTGAGCACATCAGCCCGGAAATATCACGGGAGCGAGAAATGGAGAGCGAAACCTCACCCCGTCATTTTCCCGGGAGCGAGATAGAAGGGGTTAATATCTTTTTATTTATTTATGCTTATAAATAAATAAATGTTTCTATTATAAAACTATTATTAGAACGGAAGTCACTAAAGTCTCGCTCGTTAAACTCTCGTACCTCGGAAGTGTAGCTCTTTTAATGGTACCTGGTGGGCACCTGTGAATCTAAGTCACGGAGGTGAGCAGCATTATCCATGCCACACTGCCACAAATACCTGCCATAGAGTAGGCCACATTCACGCATCACACAACAACTCACAGAGCGAAACATTCATGACCTGAGCGGAATTGGACACCCGCAACCATTAGCTTCACAAACAAATTTTCCTAATTTTTCTTGAGAAACTTGAGTCTACAAGTATAGGTTCAAACAAATATTGCTTTTCATGATAAATATCTGGATTCTTTTTTTGTTAGAATATTTTATGCTATGTTTTTTTTTATTATTCTAAATGCACCCAAAAAATCTGTATATTTCTCAATATTGTATATTTTTATCATCCTTAGTTTTATTATATTCAAGTATAGAAAGTTTAATCTTTTTACTCGTGTTAAAGGCATCTGCATATTTGCCATTGTAAGTCAAATAAGAGAAAATTCACATGTTAACATACTTAATAAAAAGCAATTTTTTTCCCAAATGTTAGGTGCTGTTAAATCCGAAAAATACTGAAGAGAAATTACATTTATAATGTTAGATGTCTTAAAAAAGTCTGCAGATATTTAAAACAAAAATTAAGTATTAAAAACGACTGCGAAATTTTTACAAACAATCTGCAGATATTTTAAGGAAAACGTAAAATCTTCAAAATATCTTAAGATTTCTGAAGAAGCTCTTAAGAAATAATTTCTTATGAAGACATTCTTATGATTTCTTTCTGTGGGGGTTTAGGTATGCAAATTTGTAGCATAGTTTATCTTTCCACCCTTTTCAATGCCATGCTTCAAATTTAAAAAGTAAAAAAAAAAAATAAACAATTAAAATCGGCAACTTAGAGTGGCTAAGATATGCGTGAGCTCCAGTTCTGTCTTCTCTTCTTCTCTCACTTCTGGATAAATTAATAACACAAGTTTTTTGTACCAAACGTGCACACAATTTCAGTAGACAAAATATGTTAACTAATTTTGCTTCGCTGACATAACTTTCTTAAACCATAAATGGCGCTTTAAATAAATAATATTATGCTTTACATAGTATTACGCTTTAAATAGGTGGATTGAAATGGTTTGAAAATCACCATTTACGGGTGAGTACACTATAAATACTTTTTAAGTCATTAACGAAATATTTACCGAAAAACAAAAAATCAATTTTCATTACTTCTTTCCGTTTATTCAATATTGCATGCAAAAATTTGTCATGTAGACGAAGACACTGGTACAAAATCACTCCAAGAATCTGTGCAATTTATGAAAAAATGCAACGCAAAATTGGTGCGTATGTTTCCAAGTTATCATGAAACTCATATTTTTTGGGAAGATTTCTAAATACATTTTTCATTACTTAATATATAAGGAATTACATTATATACTGGTTAAACACTGGTATAGTTTACCAGGGTTCATTTAAGTAGTTATTTTATGTAACAGTTATTTTACGCATAACAGATTTTAACTGCCCCGATTTCCGATCGCATATCCATTATTTTATATTAAAACATGTAGAACTTTTCAAGTAACAAGAATCGCAGCCATATTTTTTTAAAAAAGAAAAACTTAAATTAGATCCTAAAAGCTGAAATATTATGCTGCTGTTTGTCACTTATTCACTTAATATTTCCACCGGTAGGAAGACGAACTCAGTTCTTTTCCTGAGGCTACATTACAGCAGTGGCGTATCT
This sequence comes from Parasteatoda tepidariorum, assembly GCF_982258835.1. Lineage (NCBI taxonomy): Eukaryota > Metazoa > Arthropoda > Arachnida > Araneae > Theridiidae > Parasteatoda > Parasteatoda tepidariorum. Next base: position 40,017,770 of record NC_141762.1, on the reverse strand, counting down.
AGGGTATGGCAAGTATGGCGAATGCCATGGGCGCATTATTTCAAAAAGGCGCAAAATCAATCAACATCAACGATTATTTTTTTAATTAAAAATTTTACTAATTTTTTTTTCAAGTTATGGCAGAATTAAAAAAAGCATCCAACATTTAACCTTTCCTCGAGGGCTCGAAAAGAAGACATCGAGGTCTTTCGAGGAACTCTTTTTATAACTGGGGGAGTGAAATATGAAAGGGAACCGCTAATAATAAAAACAAAGTAGGTGACGAGCGTTAAACAATTTTAACCTCCCACTGTTTTTCATTTTTTTAATAACTTCGTTTGAAAACTCATAGACCACCTCAGTTAGGGATAATAGGAGGGCCAAGGTTTCCAGCGCTTTTACATAACTCGAAAAGCGCGGGAAATCTAAGTTGTTATATTGATTCAACATTTAAAAAAAATGGGGGAAATAAGAAAAAAAAAAACATTCCACATACCCCCTCTTTTTAAACAACTTGACGTCTGTGTAATAACAATTCATACACGTTTCTGCATTCATTCACTAGACACTTTTTCTTTCATTATACTTTCAAGTTGAGCAACAGAGGATTCGAAATAAATAAAAAAAACTTTATATTCATGAATACATTCAAGATAAATACTAAAATAAATCAGTAATTAAAAGTAGCTTTTTCTTTTCTACTATTATATTTACGATGATTTCGGCAAAAACCAAATTTTAATTATAATATCGTAATTTAAAGAATAATGCAGAGTTTTTAATAATTATAATTATAACTCTCTTTACTAACTTTTTGATACTTTCCAATAAAAATATTTTTAATTTCAGAGAATTTCCTAAATATTTAACATTTAATGTCGATCAAAATCCTTTGACAAAAAGACTTTTAGCCCCATATTTAATTTTATAACCGTCGTTGAACAGCCGCCCTAATTCCGTAGCCTTGTAATTTTGAACCCAATCCAGAAGACAAGGGAACTCCTATATCGAGAAATAGGAGAAATTTGCCTTCGTGGAGCTAACCCGCATTTGCGTTACATGGAGAGGAAGACCACGAGAATCTCCCACGGTTAGCCTGACGGGAAGGGAACTGTAACCCATGATCCGTCTACAACTGAGGATATTTCCATGATATTTCACGTCAGCACTGTGGTCGGTGCAAGCCGGGTGCGGAATTCGTATCAACTGGGATTCGAACTCGGTTCGCCTCATTGCAAGGCGAACGCTCTATCCCCTGAGCCATCGCGGCTCCCATATTTAAATTAAAAGGAATTTAAACTTATTTTTTTCTAAAATGTAACTTCTTATTGCTTCACGATACGTCAAAGCTGTAATAGAAAGAATTTAAGTTATCGCTGATAAAATGAAAAGACAAAATGTAAGCTCATTATTTATTATAGAAAATTACAGGGAATTTTATTTATTTTATTGTTTTAGTGCATTATTAATTTCATTTTTTCTACTAAAAACGAAAAATAAAGCACAAACTTAACGTGAAATTTTTTGAGGGAAACGAAAAAAAAAAAATTTTTTTTTTCCAGGTATAAACGATGATAAAATAAACAGTTTAATAATGTTCATTCAGAAGGGTTATTCACGAGTAAGAGTTATAAATATTGAAGTTCCCAATATTATAAACAAGCAAGACATTATTTATAAGACTTTATTGAAACTGTAACTCAGAGTCAAACTATAATATTGCACAAGGGAAAAAAAAACACTAAAATAGCCACAAAAAATCATGGTTACATATAAAAGTAAAATAATTAACTTAATAACATAATTTAGATTACAAAAGTATGGAATATGTACTAGCATTAAGAATGTATATTGTAGAATTGTATTGAATGTGTATTGTAGTACTATGTATGATGTTATAGCTCTTGAGTAGCAAATATACAGATATAAGTCAATGCCTTTTTCCTCGGCAATACATAACGTATTTGTTTAAAATCGTGTCCTTTTTTATAATAAGATGATAAAAACAGAAAACAAATCCTAAAAATAATATTTATTGATTTCGTTTATCTAAAATAGTTTACTTAGACAGTCAATTAAATTTAAAATAATTTATTTGGAAAAAATGCTTTTCTACTTAGATTATTTGATATTATTTATGTATAATTGAAAATGCTATACGTTAAATATAAATTATAATAATATAAGCTGAATCTTTAAATTTAAAATATTTATCTATATGAAAAAATTAGTAGTACAACAGACTAAAAAAATGAAAGGCGAACGAAAGAAACTTTGGAAGTTCAAAAGTTGGTGACAAACGTAAAGGAATTTTTCTCCCCTTATCTTAAGGAAAGTGAGACCTCCAGTTAAAAGAACGATTTTCGGGGGAGGAAATGAATGGAACCCCTTCAGGCAGAAAAACCAGATGGTGATGACCAGAGGACAGAGAGATGTGAAAACCATGGGGTGTCCCAGTCTTGCTTAGACTAATTATTCTGTAGTAAAATGCTTGTAAATCTTAAATTTTATCAGGGGTTAAAATCTCTTTGAAAAACGTTTTCGGAATTTGCTGAATAGATTTCAAGTAGAGCCCCTTCTATAAATTAGCGTAAATTCTTCCTCAACAGGAGATTTTTACCACCCATGGTGGGAATCACCGCCACTAAAGTGTGAAATACTAAAAATAGGAGGTTCCTCTGATGACTCGCTCTACAAATAATTTAAACCAATGGAACGATTTAATAATGAATACTTTCCACTATTTTGAAAAATAAAGGGCAGGCGTTATAAGTAGTTAGGTGCTCATACAAAAAATTCTGCTCGTTTTAGTTAATGTTTCAAGGTTTAAGCCAAGAAAATCAAATATTTAAAGTCTTTAGATTTTTATAATCTATTTTGATGCAGCTTCTGGACTTTTATAGTTGGTTCATAGATTTAAGACAACAACGATTAATGGATTCAAGGATATTCTTTGATTGTAAGTAATCATTTCCTAAATATTTAAATTAATGCATTATACTTAAATTATTAATACCATTATATGCGTTTGTTATATTTTCTAGAAATGATGTCGATATGCAGGGATGTAAGATTTCTCCGAAACATTTTATTAAGTGGTAGAGAGTTAAAAACTAAACCTTGCAAAATTTTAGATGATATTGGTAAAATTTGAAATTCTTACCACAAGGTAACTGGTGTAAAATTGTATTTCATGGAAAATTTCGAATTATACATACGTAGTGGCGGAAAATATAATTTTAAATCAGATTTACATAAACCAAGAATAAAACATCAAAACATAAATTTTGCTACCACTAGAAAGAAGTTCCCCATTAAGTTGCAAGTTAGCATCTCTGTATGTGTAGATCGAGTGGGACATTTGCTCTCCCTCCTTTTAATGCTATAAATTCGAATTTATAATATTTTTCAGTTTTTATTGTTACTGTTTTATGACAGTACATTTAATATGCACATAGATTTTTTGTATTAATAATTATATATTGTATAATTAAATACTCGTTAATGCATTATAATTATGAATAATATGTAATAAAAAAATCAACGAATGTTAAAATTTCTAATGTTAGTGGGAATATATTTTCTTAATTTTCCTGAAAAATAATTGCGATAAGTAAATAATTTTGTGTTTATTACGTAACATTCATTACGTTCAGCAAATAGTTTCCAACAACCGATAAATGTTTCTCTTTCTATTCATAAATAGATAGATTTTGAGTTTAACCACTTGTTTTTTTTCCTTCTTTTCTTTGAAGGGTTATATTAAGGAACAATGCTTTTAGTGTAAGTTTCAATAATCCTTTTACTTACAAATTGATTTTTTTAAATTCATAAAGACATGTTTGTTTTGTACTTTCAAATTACATTTATTTAATATTTATCACCCTTTCTTCGAGTTATGGAACACGCTTCCATAGCATCTCGGGTGCAAAATTTTGTCATCTTTCTTTCCCCTATATCTTTTATTTTATTTCAGATTACAATTTTCTTCCCTTTTCAAAAAAAAAAGAAAAGAAAAATTAGATTAAATAATTACTTTTTTTTTAATTTTATAAGTCTTTTACAATACATATCACTTACATTATGTTTATATCACTACATATTATATTACTTGAAAAAAATCAATAAAGTAACAATCACAATAATTATTTTTCATTAAATAATTATCCTTATTTTAAGAATATAAAAAAACAATAAGCATTTTAAATATTGAAAAATTAGACCTTGTTAAATAATGAAGTATACGCATTCTTATAATGTATTTTCATAAAGATACAAAAAAAGCCCTCTTTTCCTCAAATATTCCAATCACTTATATTTCTCTTCTTCCTAAAAAGCAAATTTTAAAGATAATTAATTTTGATTATTTTTTTAAAAAAAGTTTTTTTCCCTGTTATACAGGTTGGTCTAAATTCATGTTGTTTGAATATGGAGTTAGGATTCCTGAGAAATAGAATTAAAAAAAAGTCGGATATTTAAAATTTGATTTCTATTTTGACTATTGACTATAAATTTGACTATTTGACTATATATTTGACTATTTGATCAATTTCGCTAAAATGTAGTATTTTTTAAAACAATGTAAAAAATGTACATCTAACAATTGAATTTTTTTACGACTATTATAAATAAAATAATAAATATTTACGAAAAGATATTTTTTAACAAAGGACCTTTATAGTAATGGGAAAATTTTTTTAAAATTCGATTGAAAAGCTCTCGAGTTACTTCTCATATTGGGACTACCCCCAATACTTAGGGGTACAGAAATCCAAATCAGTCAAAAAAATGGCATGTTTATTCAGAGAAAGTACGTTTTAGTGTCTGATTTCGTAACTTGAAATATTGTCCCTGCACTTATTAATTAGCATATTTTAAGTCACCTCCTTGAACCATTGACATGAGAAGAACGTGAAGATCTGATTATTATATCAAAAGTTATCAGGGTAGTCCGTTTATTTATTTATTTTTTTGCGCACCGAACGTCTACAAACTTGTGATTCAAATCTGTTTAATTTTTTTCTGCTTTTTCTCTAATTTGTTCCATTCTGATACGAAGAAAATTTTTCATAATTTGATTTTTTTTTGGTCTATTTCTTAACTTTTTGCCTTTTTCTTTCACTGTTAAAAAATCAATTATTTCTAGATATTCTTAAACTAAGACGTCAACTTCCTCTAATTTATTTCTCATTAAAGAATGTATTATTGTCGCTATTTTGTATAGACTTCTGTATTAATTACTATATGTATATTTTTTCTTATTATCGGTTATTATATAATGTTTGTAAAACTTAATTATATTAAGACCATCGGTTTTTTGTAAATAAAAAGCTAACGAAGTTATAAAATTTGATTGTAGCTATTTTATTTGTAATTGTCATAACAAATCGTAATTATATACACTGTGATCTTTAATGAATTTGTTATATCTCGATGATTTTATTGTTTTGGTATAAGCAAAGCATGATTATTTCTAAAAACAATTAATTTTATTCAGTTTAAATTTTGAAAATAATGGGTAATCATCTGGTTATGTTATAGTTCTTCTTTAATTCAGAGACATTTGTTGTGCGTGCGTATTTTTGTTACCTAATTGTATTTGTTGCTTAATTAAACAAATTGTTAGAATTGTTATTGACAGTTGAAGAAACGCAAGAGAATCTTCCTTAAATATGATAAAGCAGACTTTTTTTTTTATTTCTAACTAATGCTGATTTCGAACACACTTGAATGCATTATAATTAAAAAGAGATAATTTTATTGTTGTAGTTAATTTTTATTTATTTATTAATCTATTAAAAAAAATTGCGTTGCAATCTTTTTGGAAAATTTTATAAACGTTGTTGAACAGCCGATCCAATTGTTTGAGTTTGCGACTGCTGATGTCCAACTTCGTAGCCTTGTAATTTTGAACCCGATTCAGAAGACAAGAGAACGCCTGTATCGAGCATTTTGGAGAAATTTGCTTACGCGGACCACTTTTTTGATTGAACTAATCCGCATTTGCGTTACATGGAGAGGAGGATCACGAAAGCCTCCCGCGGTTAGTCTGACGGCAAGGGTAACCAATGATCCGTCAAAGAGGATATTTTGCGTCAGCACCGTGGTAGGTGCAAGCCGGATACGGAAATCGTGTCGAGCAGTTATCGCTGGGAATCGAACCCGGCTCACCTCGTTGGAAGGTGAATGCTCTATCCCCTGAGCCACCGCGGCTCTTTTTGCAATATTGCCAAAAGGCTTAAATACTTCAAACAACGCTTTTATTTCGCATCGCATAAAAAAAGAGATTATAAATATTTTAGGAAGGGCGCCAGTGCGAGATTTGCCATAGGCGCTTCCTTCCATAGATACGCCTCTGCATTACAGATTTATAAATATAGATAACATCGATCTTAACAGCGGGAAATATACGGCCATATATTTTTTGCGATACATTGACTTCTCAAATGAAAGACACTGAAAACTATTTGGTCTGAAACTCAATTTTACTTTAATTCCATTAGAGATCACTCTTCTAGATTGACACTATTTAAATGAAGCTGCATTGCATTTTAATCTAATCTTCCTTCGTTTACGGGATCGTTGATTCAGAAGCGGACACTAAAATTAAGCCATTTACTTTAGGAGGCATGTCAGGGAAAGAATTATGCCTTTTATTTCATTTATTAATTGCATTACTCCTGAGTCGGAAACCGATTGCAGATCCCAGGACGATCCTTACAACGGAGCCATTAAGAGCTCCGGTCGATGATGTCATTAGAACGGAATGGCATGTCCCATATAATATTGTTGATTTTCCGCTCAGCAATTTTTGCTTTTTTCTCATCCTTTACCTCTTTCATGGAAAATGACTCCTTAGAGAATATAACTGTGCAACTCCTTCCTGGTACAATTATGAAATGGTAGCAGCCGCACCCAAGGATTCGCGTAATGGTTTGGAGATTTTGCCTAACCCCTTAAACCCAACCCTCAGTCGTGACCTTCTTCTAATTAAGCTTTAATTAACTTCCATCTAAGCATAAAGTTGGGCAGATTAACGACTAGGGGCACCTGAATTATGTCCCATTTTCTGTCAGTGTCATACCGCCTTGGAGACATCGAATATTTTAAAGGTGTCTCCCGACTCTTGCTAGTTTGTCCTTTGAGAAACTAGATTTTCTCTTTAAAGTAAATGATGGCCTTATGATTAAGTAACGGGAGATCCTTCTTTGAATGGATCTTCTTGTGAATTGCCGACAATTCAAATAGTTCTCTCCTGTAACTGTGTTGGCTCCGAGAATCATTATGATTCATGTGTTGATGAGTGTTAAAAGATCTTTTACGTAAATTAACTGATTTATGTTATAAAAAGTTAATTTACTCTGACTCAAGGAGAGGTAGAAATATTTTTGTAGAAATTTAAAATTTTTCAAGAGCTTTCTTATGAAATAGTTGTATTTTTAAATGTAACTTTTACGAGATTTAGGTAACGTGGTGTAAATAAATCCACGCTTTATGTAAATGCTGAAAAAGGCTCAAAAAGGTTTTCAACGAATAAATGAATTTTTTTACATTTATGTTTGATTCTTTCCGGTTTAATATGACTTATTTTTTAATTAACTTTCATGAGTTCAAGTTTCAAGTTTTTTCAGGAGTTTTCTTGTGAAATAGTAGCATTTTTAACTGTAATGTTTATACGAGTTTTAGGAATTTAGGTGCAAATAAATCAACGCTTTATGCAAATGTTTTTTAAATAAGTTCCAACGAATAAAAAAAAGGCTCAAATAAGTTTACAGCAAATAAATGATTTCTTGAATCATTATGATTCATATGGCGATGAGTGCTAAGAGAATTTATTTGTAAAATAGCTGATTTGTGTTATAAAAAGCAAATTCCCTCTAACTCAAGAAGTAAATGAAAATTTTTCTTTGAAATTGAAATTTTTTCAGGAGTTTTCTTGCGAAATAGTGATATTTTTAAACGTAACGTTCACGAGTTTTAGAAAACTTGGTGTAAATAAATCAACGGCTTATATAAATGTTGGAAACGCTCAAAAAAGTTTTCAACGAATAAAGGACTTCTCGAATCATTATGATTCATATATTGATGAGTGCTGAGAGATCTTTTGCCGATTATAACTGATTTATGTTATAAAAAGTTAATTTATTCTGACTTAGAGAGAGATTAAAAAATTTTCGATTAAAATGAAGCTTTTTCAAAAGTTTTCTTGGGAAATAGTAGTATTTTTAAAGTCTTTTGCGAGATTTATGTAACGTGGTGTAAATAAATCCACGCTTTATGTAAATGCTGAAAAAGACTCAGAGAGGTTTTCAATGAATAAAATAATTTTTTTACGTTTATGTTTGATTCTTTTTGCTTAAAGCGACTTATTTTTTAATTAACTTTCACCTAGAATATCGATATATTTAAAATAAATGCTTATTAGTTGTAAAAAAAAAATCCAAGATACTTATTTGAAATAAGTGTATGTTTTGAAAATTACTCAGTGTGTAAAATTTGGCATTTCTAATTTTAGTTATTTTATAACCGTCGTTGAACAACCGACCCAGTTTTTGGGTTTAAGACTAATAATTTCAACTACATAACCTTGTAATTTTAAACCCAATTGCCAAGACAAGGGAACTCCTGGATCAAGTATTTGGAGAAATTGCCTTCGCGAAGGACCTTTTGATGGAACTAACCCTCATTTTCGTTATATGGAGAGGAAGGCCACGAGGACGTCCCACCATTTGCCTGACGGCAAGGGGACTCTAACCCATGATCCGTCTACAACTGAGGATATTTCACGTCAGCATTGTGATTGGTTCAAGCTGGATGCGGAATTCGCATCGACCAGCCATCGCTGGGATTCGAACCTGGTTCAGCTCATTGGAAGGCGAAAGCTCCATCCCCTGAATTATCGCGGCTCAATTTTTTCTTCTTTTTTTTTTGTAGTGATTTTGTTGATTTCAACATATTGACTTATTTTTTCATAGATTTACAGTTATTCAATGCAGATTTAATTGCCATTAGTTTTAACTTGCGCTAGTTTAAAGAAAGATTCCTTTTAACTAAGTTTTGAGCAATTTTTGATTTTTGTAATAACTTTGCTTGTATTTTTTACTTACTTACTTCCTTGAAAAAATTGTGTTAATAATAATTAAATTTTTGTTTTTAAAAGGTTATCTTCTTCTAAAAATTAAGCATTTAATTTGAATTGATTTTTTTTCATTTGTTAAAAAATATAGATTTAATATTAAGTTTGCTTAAAAATACAGGAGTAAGCCAAAATTATGGAAACACTTCTATACCAACACATTTTTTTATCTTTCTCAAAAAATAGTAGCAGAATCATTTTACGAAAGTAGAAATGTTTAAGATATGCGATTTCTTATACATTTGGATGAAACTTTTAGCTTTAAAAGATTTGAGGGACTGACAATAAGTTACAAACGAAAAATAGCGTTTTTAAACATCCTGTCAAAAATGCATCAATAAATTTTAACAATTATTTTAGCTATTATATATAATAATAGCTATTATATATAACACAGAATTTTGTAAATCTATCTTAAATAATTATTCAGATATGGACATTTTTATAAAAAAATATTTTTTTTCTCTTGCACTTTTTTATACAACTTTAAAAATATTCAAAAATATTAGACAAAATTTTTGGAGCAATTTAAAATTAATTACATAATTATTGTTTTAAAATTTAAGAAAATTTTTTTAAAACTGCGCAAGATATGAGTAATTTTATGCGGATGTACGGGAGAAATTTGAATTTTTTTTTCGTTATTTTGTAGAGAATGGTACTTGGCAACAATAAAAAGAGGTCGATTTGAATATCTTAAAAAATTAAAAAGTTTCAAAGCAATTCTCTAAGTAGTTTTTGTACCTTTTAAGAGAAAGTTCAGAATAAATGGTTTTCTACAAATTATATTTTGTACTATTAAACAAGATTTATTAAAAGTGACAGTGACAATGTTGGAGATCCTCCCCCATAAAAGTATATTTTTTTTGCTTGCTTTCTCTCCTTATACAATCATATTTTGCTGTACGCAAGTTTATTGCAAGACTTTATTATTCGTTATTTAATTTTGTCTCGTGATATAAAATAATATTTGTAGAAAATATGAAGTTTCTCTTAAAAAAAAAAAAAAACTACTTAAAAATTTTTTTGAAATTGTTTATCATATTCAAATCAGACTTTTTCATTAGTTGCCAAATACGATTCACTTCACAATTATAACAAAAAATTCGCATTTTCCGCGTATGCGTATTATAAAAAAAACCACTTCAACGATTTTATTTTTCAAATTTTAAAGCAAAAATTTTGTAATAAATTTTAAATCACTTTAAAAATTTTGTTTCGTCTTATTGAAAATATTGAAAGATATAACATAAAATAAGATATAAGACAAAATATTTTTAAAAAAAATTTCCATATTTTCATAAATATTTAAGTTTGTCGTATAATATAATAACTAAAGTAACTTTTACAAGTTACGAATTTATTGATCATTTTTTTGACATAGAGTGTTCAAAAACACTATATAACCCTATTTTCCCGTTTGTTATTTATTCTCAGTCTCTCAAATCTTAAAAAACCAAAAATTTCATTGGTATGTATGAGAAATCGCTTTGGCTTTAGTGCACTGAGAAATATTTAAAAAAAAAAATTCTGCAATCTTACAAAATAAAAAAACTATTGACAAATACACAAACATATTAAATTGTAACAAATTGCATAACATTTCTTCGATTTTCTACCAAAGTATAAGAGAGGAACATATTCATATAACAGAAAGCACATAGTTTGGAATAAAAATTATTTCCTTTTCGAAAGGAATACATGATTTTTGAGGCAAAAATGGAGGGGAGCTATAACGGGAGTTTGGTAAAAAAAATTGCAAAGACTTCCTTCCATAACTACTTCCTTTTTCCTACGAATGGGGAATATGTCCATTTTAGTGTATGCAACGTAAAGCTATGAACATGGGAAATTGGACAAGAGATTCAAATAGCGGGGAAGATTGTGATTGGAGGGATAAGGGGAGGGAAAGCGCAGGCAAATACAGTAAGATGATGCCTGAGGGATTTATCGTTTTCCCCGAATCCAGTAAAGAATTGATGGACGAAATTTTCTTCCAAATACCAAAAAGTGAAATTGAAAAAGCGGCCTTAAAAAATTTGTACCTTCGGGGGAAGCTTTCGTGTAAAGAATAGAAGGTGGTGGGCGATTTTCGTCATTTTCTTACAAATATATTTTCCGTTTTGAAATTATTTTGATGTGAGAGTAAGCAATACTAATGTGTGCATCTTTGACAATGCACGGTTGATGAAAATGACTTGCATCTTAAGAATGAGTACTTACATTTTTGATGTATATGAATATATTCCATTCCACGCAAGGAATCTTAAAATCTAGGAAATATGTGTTATGAAGACATGGAAGATTTCTAATAGTCTTACTGTCATTTTTCATCTAATATGTCGAAAGTGTTTTGAAATATGTAGTGTATCTTCCACTACAAAAATGCAATTCCAATTCACTAGTATATAAGATATGTTAACTAGATTCTATGGTGGGGTACCTTCTCATACATGAAGGTTGACATTGTCGATATCTACTCTCCCCACAAAATGCATTAACAACTTTTTTTTTTTAAATTTAGCGTTGTAGAAAAAAATAAGTGAATTTAATTCATAATAAATTTAAAATGTGTGGTTAAGTTAAAAAAATTGAGAACTATAAATTAGATTCCTACCAAAAAGAAAAAAAACTGTTCTTACAAAGTTGTTTATAATCCATTATAAGGCAGTGAGTAAAAGCAAACAAATTAAAGTGTTCCTGACTTATAATATGGAAAAGCTGGAGTCATGTGTAAAGGTAAGACGTACTCTAAGATTATGGAAAATTATTTCTTAAAAGGCGTTTAATACCATTTACAGGTATACCCAGAACTTTAAAGACAAGAAAGTTATCCATCAAATTTTGAAATTCCAATACAGTCCATTATAAGCATTCTGGATATACACTGGTTATCATAAATTAAGGAAAAATCACAAAAATAGCGATAACTCTTTCAAAAGTAAGCCAAACCGTGCAAAATTTGCATATGTTGTCCACTAAGAGTAGCTGAGTAAAATTGCAATATGCAAATTAGTGGCGCTGCACTCGGCTTACGTCATCTGCCTGGAGCATAAAAGTCCAAGTTTGAGAGAAAGCACACAAATTTTACTGTGATTGCGACATTGAAAATCTGAGATAGCCAATTCGTAATAATGACCTCTAGGCATCATTTGCCTGAAGAACTACGATGGAGAGCCATCGGGAGACTAGAGGCAGGGCAGAGTCAATCAGAAGTGGCCAGATGGCTAAATGTGAGTCCATCTGTGGTTCATAGACTTTGGAGGCAATTTCAAACCACAGATTCGGCATCTAGGAGGTTCAGTCAAGGACGGCCAACTGTTACGACCAGTGCCGATGACCGATATTTGACATTAAGTGCACGCAGGAATAGAACCGCTACTCCGACACATCTTAGATCCTCTCTTGCTGCAGCCACCGGAAGGTTGGTGTCAACGTCAACTGTGCGCAGAAGGCTCCACGAAGGTGGTCTGTATGCGAGACGACCAGCCATTTGCGTGCCGCTCACATCACGCCATAGGAGAGACCGTTTGCAGTGGGCCCGACAACATGTCCACTGGACGTCAGATCAATGGAGGCCTGTTCTCTTTACGGATGAGTCCAGGTTTAGTCTAGAAAGTGACAGTAGACGTTATTTGATATGGAGAGAACCTGGGACCCGTTATCATCCATCAAACATCCGTGAAAGAGATGCATACGGAAGAGGCAGTGTCTGTGTTTGGGGAGGCATATCCTTAGGAGGGCGCACATACCTCCATGTCTTTCCAAGGGGAACCGTGAATGCTCAGGTTTATCGAGACAACATCCTTGATGCTTATGTGCGCCCATATGCCGGGGCAATTGGTGATTGCTTCCTGTTACAGGACGATAATGCAAGACCACACAGAGCTCGCATTGTTGATGATTATCTTCAACAGGAAACAATTACTCGCATGGAGTGGCCAGCTCGATCCCCGGACTTGAATCCTATCGAGCACGTTTGGGATGCTCTAGGGAGGCGTGTATCTGCCATCAATCCGCCCCCTCAGACCCTTGCCACGCTTGCAACTGCTTTACAAGAGCAATGGCTCTCACTTCCTATTGAACTGATAGACCGCATAATTGAAAGCATCACACATCGCTGTTTGTGCTGTATTGCTTCTAGAGGCAATCATATTCCATATTAAAGGTACTTTTTCTATTGCAAACCGATACTTCCAATTTGTTTATTTTATACATGTGCTAATTTCTATACTACTATTAATGTCTGATAATTTCTTTTTATGTTGTTTAATACCTTACTATGTGTTGTATATTGTGGGTAAGTTTCATAAAATTCCATGTGTAATTTCTTGAGTTATCGCGATTTTTGTGAATTTTCCTTAATTTATGATAACCAGTGTATGTTATTCTCGATCTATCAAAATATATAGATCAATTAAGTAAATTAAAATTTTAACTGGGGATAATCTTTCCCGACTGATGTCTTCACATATAAACTTGATTTTTTCACTTTACATAAAATTGAAGATACTGCTAATCTGACCATAAAACCCCGAAAAAAGGAAAGTTTAATGAAAAAAATGTTGTTGATCTTTTATTTTATATTATGACAATACGGAAAAACTAACTTCCATAGCTTATGAGTTGAAGTATGAAGAATATTGATTTACTGCTTTGACTCACTAAATAAAATTTCCGAAATATGATTATTTCTACATCGCTCGAATAATTTAACCATCTAAATAAAGTCACATTTATGCTAAGTGATTACTGACCGAGAGTCGGAATGCGCACAATTTCTTAAGATGTTTCTTAATTTTTCAATCGTTTTCTTAAAAAAGTGTGTAGGATTTTCTTATCAACTTTTCATCTCATATTCCACAATTTATAACCACAATAGCATCATTTTAATTTTTGTCATGAATATAATTTAGGAAATTTTTTTAAAAAACTTTGCGAAAATTCCTTGCACTTTTTTATGCTACTATCCAGTTTATACAGCGCCTGTATCTCAGAACTGTATATTTCAACATAAAAGAAATACTGTTTCCCAAGCCACAGTTACTGTAAATTCTGTTATAAATATGTAATGAAAGTTCTATAAAAATTAGGAAAGTTTTCTTAACTTGAAAAAGCGTTTTCACTCAATTAACATTTTAATTCAATAGTTCTCACTTTTTGGAATAATTATTGAAACAATCACAGGATGTAATATCTTAAATTAGTAACTGTAAATTCGTGTTAAGATATCAATTATTGTCTTTTAAAAAGCGCTTTGTTGTTTTTATTCATTATAAAATGAAAAAATATTTTTTTTAATTAAATAAAATAGAAGTAGGCCTTATTTTTCTCAATCTGTAAAGATATTTTTATTGCAGTCACATAAATATCAATAATAAAAAATGGAGTTTAGTATCTAGAAACTGTAAAAAAAATATATTTTTTGCAAGATTTTGAATAACAAATTAAGTGAAGTAGAGATATTTAATGAAAAAAAACATGATCTGAAATGACATAGTAACAAAAAAAAGAACTTCTAGAATATCAATAAACCATACAATCTTTTTTGATCTCTGTAAAAGTTAAAATATATTTTGTAATACATATTTAAGTAAAAAAAACTTCAATGAATATATTCAGACCTACTCCACGCTTGTTAAAGCTTTCACTTAAAAAGTACTTTTACAAAAATTTTTAGATCCTCTTTCAAAATTTACAAGCAATAAAAAACAGAAAAAAAATCTCTACGTTGCAAACTCTACCTCATAAATCATTTTCAAAATCTCAAAAGATTCGCATAAAATTTTCAACGTCAAATTCGAAATTATATTCGAATTCGTTGACGGAAGTTTCGACATTTTTCTTACAACTTCGGTATTCTTTTTGTCGTGCAAATAAGGAGAATACCAGCTCCCTTTGTATAAATTTGTTTTTATTATTTTATTTTTAAAAAAAAATACACACTGCTTTTACTTATACTGTTGAGAAAGAGAGAAGACTTTTCGCAAGAAAGCTGATAGGATGTGCTTACTTTTTGCCTCAAGCGAAGAGAAAAAACTCTTTTTGTCTCTGATCTAGTTTTTCACTATGGTTTGACTTCTGATCTTGAGAGTTGTTTGACATGAAGCAAGAATCCTCATTTAAATATAATTCAATTCTGTTTTTCCATTTAAAAATATAACATAAATTGGAATTGCAAAGATATATTATATTGTATTATTTCTGGCTTTTATTCAGTAAATAGCTGTCAATTCTTCTATATCTTAATAAGCAAAAACAAAAAAAAATTAACTTAGTATCTTTAAAAAAATATATATATGATTTTTATAGTAAAATTTTTGTATTACATGGGGTCGACGTAATTTCCAAAAACTATTGTAAAACAATTCTGCCATGATCTTACTCTCTATTTGATCTTTAGACTAATTTGACATAAAGTAAGGATTCATAACTAGTTGTGAATCCAACTCTGATTTGCCAATACACAACTGCTTTGAAAATATTTTTTGATTGAAATCAAAAAAATCAAAATACACAACTGCTAAATGTTGCAGTAGTTCGAAAATTCAGATGGGGAAGTAAATTTATATTTTAATTTATTCTGCTATTTTCCAATGATAACCAATTTGACTGTATTTCTCTGATAAGAAATTAAATTTCAAAAAGCAGAATTAGAGTGGCAAGGAGTCAAATTTCGTCTTGAAGTCTTATGATATTCGTCCTTAATCTATCTTTTAATTATTGCTCTGTTTATTTAGATCAATTATTCCAAGATAAGAATATAGTTTGATATAGTCTTAGTGCTGAAGTAAGTCAATAATTATATTTAAACAGTTATAGTAGTCTGAATATTAACCAAACGTTCATAGTGCGATATGCACTAGGTTGGTTAGTTCTAATGCCACTTCCCCCACGGACAAACCTGCTTGGTGAAACCAAGCAAATTTAAGGCAGAGTGTGCGATTCTCGTTTTTAAGTGGCGCCATCTATGGCCAAGAATTTGACTTCTGCCGCACCATACGTCACACCTGTTTATAAGGCGGATGAATTCCTGCATCCATTCATTCATTCACAAATCGTAATTTTGACAAAAATCAAGGAACGATCGATCTCCAATTCAGTACCCCCAGAGGTTCTGGTTTGTTATGGGAACATGGAGGACTTTGCGACTCGACAGAATCTTAACGTGCATTTGTCACCAACTACACGGGGAGTCTTCGGTCAGCGGGGTTCGAACCCACGAAATCTCGGACATGGGCCCAGCGTCCTACCGACCAGGCTATCCCGGCCTGCGATATGTACTTAAGGGCTATGTGTAGAAAATGCAAGGCACGCTCGTACTCCTAATTTACTCGAGGTTTGATAGTATGTGCATGACGCACTAAGAGGAGCAAAAACCTGAACTTTCATATTTGATTCTCCTAGCTTGCTCCCAAGCATTCAAGCATCACCTGCAAAGACAGCATTGAGACAGGCAGAAGTTCACAACGCAAATCAGGAGGAGCCTATATAGTTTGTCTATGGTAAGAACTCCCCCCTTCACAAAGCCTGAGACTGACTGCTGCTATGGAAACAAGAATAGCACATTTCAGGGAGGGTAGCTTCTCTTCACTCTATGGCTAACATAATAGACCGAAGAAAAAGATTCCCTTTTTATCGTTGACCCGAGCCAAAACCTGTCCTAAACAGTGACCCCACACCCCTACTTGAAATAGTTGTACCTCGTTTCCATAGTCACTGCCACAAGTTCAGACGAATGGCTAAGGGAGTTCTTACTTTAGACAAACTATAAACTGATTGGGATTTTATGTTTATGGTTTCATAAATAAGGAGATCACTGAAGTGAGGAAAGAGGTTCAACCGGTTCTAATATGTAAAAAAATTCCTCTTTGTGTATGTTTAGGAAAGGAAAACCTCTTCGCACGCTTTAAAACCGGTTTTTGTTTACATTCGGTACCTCAATGCT
Organism: Parasteatoda tepidariorum; assembly: GCF_982258835.1. Lineage (NCBI taxonomy): Eukaryota > Metazoa > Arthropoda > Arachnida > Araneae > Theridiidae > Parasteatoda > Parasteatoda tepidariorum. Next base: position 40,000,707 of record NC_141762.1, on the reverse strand, counting down.
GAAGCAACACTATAAGGAAAATATTTATGTTTCGGTTTTTTAAGCTGGGCGAAGACTGACAGCTAGGAAATTTGTCGTGGTGCCACGCGACCTCGAAACTTGCAATCTCGCCCGTGTTTTCACCACAAACAAATTACAGTTACTTGATTTCTGCATTCAAATTTCCACGTGACAAGGGGACACCCCCTGAAAAATAAGATCCCTGAAGATTCTCCTGCTAGTAGAATGTAGAAAGCTAGTAACTGCGATTTGCCTGTTGTCAAAAACACGTGCGAGATAGTGCGTGAGTCACGTGGCACCAAAAACATTTCTTAGTGGGCGGCCTAACAGTTAACTTAGCTTCATTAGGGAAATTTGACTAGTTGTTCATTCTGGAACATGATTATTTGGTTCTTTACGTCACGCGGCAATTTTTCGTTTATTCCTTCAAAGTAGGGTTCTTAACCATAGAAAGCTCTTAGACATAATTGCAGGGTTTGTAAGAACAACACGAGGAATAATTGAGAGTGAACTTCAGGAATGGTGCAAAGTTCCAATTTTTTTCAGGTTTATGATGTTAGAAGATTGCTTTCAGGCACCAATTTTCTGCACTCGTGTAAATGTAGTAGTGGAGAATTAAGAGGTCTACTTAATTCAATGGGTAATTCTCAGGTACAAGGAAAAGCTGTTATAAAAATATAATAATATATATATATATATATATATATATATATATATATATATATATATATATATATATATATATATATATATATATATATATATATATATATTCCATGTACTAATCATAATAGACATTTTTATGCATAATTTCCTTTTTTATTCTTGAGTGATCTTAGTCCACAAAAAACTCAACCCACAACCATTTGTAAACGAAAGCGGGATTTGATCTCCCTTATAATTTAAAAATCTCATTAAAAAAAATCTCAAATCTCTTCTTACTTAAAAAAATAAAAATAATAAATTTTGCATTTAAAAATTATTTTTTGACACACACAATATGAAAAACATATTTCTATTCAACTTCTTCAAATATTTAAATTCAGATTTGTTCAAAGTCGAAAAAAACTTTTATTGGGATTTTCTTGCGTAAATCAGATACATTACAAAGGCATATCATCGATGAATCTGCATACGTAATGAAAAATTGATAAAAAAGCACCATATTTTTTTTTTTGAAAACTAATGATTGGTACGAAAATTTAAATAACCATCTTTAGAGACAAGAAAAGTTAGTTAAAAATATGAATTTTATTTATTTATTTAAATGACATATATTTTTCATTCGTTAATTTAAACATTTACATTTTTAAAGGACATTTAAAAAAATCAAAACAAGAACACTAGTAGCGTAATATTATTTATACTAGTATTACCAGCAGCGTAATATTATAATATTTTATTTGTGATATTAATGGTTTCACACGTTATATAAACAAGCTCATTTTATGGCCCAGCCACAGTTTCCTACAAAAGTAACCATAACTTTAATTGAAATCCATAATTACATCTAGAAAATGAATCTGCAGTGCAACAAAATAACCATTCGTTTACCGAATCATTTTCCATTAACGATAATGGCATGAGCGCAAAACCATTTCCTTTTCACAAAAATAAGGTCAAAAAATAAAAGCTGTTTAAAAAAATTCCATGTTAAATGTTACTCAATTTATTTAGTTATCGCTGGGCACAAATTAACGACGTGAAAAGGTTAAAATTTCAATTCTCCAAAAGCTAAATCTGGTAGAACAATAAGCACTTTTTATCCACATCGCCGTAACCCAGATAACCATCTTTATCGAAATTTCTTTTTCTTTGTGTTAAATTAAATTAGCGATAATGATATTTCCCGAAATATCTTCCAAAACTACGTTAATTTAATTTGTAGTTATTCAGTTTGATCTTGTGTCTGTGATATTTAAAAGGATGAATTTTAATAAAAGTTTTTTGGATCAAAAGGTCTTGCTTTTATGGCGCATCCAATTCATTAAATATGCTAAATCGAACATAAATTACTTAAATTTTTATCTAAGAGATTAAGTCCTTTAATTGTATTTAAAACTGAACTTCACTTAGAAATGAAGTATTAATTATATCGTTATTTAACAATATTTATATTCTGAGAGATACTACAAAAATATAATGATATGAAGTTTTTATACTCTGAAGAAAAAGGTAACTTCAAAAGTACCCGAATATTGCAAAATTTACCATGTTTCTGGCTCCATGGGAGCACAAAAGTAATTTTTTACGGAAGCCCTTTGGTAATGCTTTTGATAAAATTAGCAATAAAACTTGTTAAACATGGCAAAATTTGGCAATTTTATCATACCTTAAAGCATGGCATAAAAATCATTTTTTCTGAAAATTTACTTCTTAGTTTCATATTTTAAATCTGTAGTAATAAAAAATAAAAAAAAAAAAACAGAATTTTCAGTAAGACGTTACCATATAAGCGGATTAAATTACCGAATAAATGGTTTAAATACTGATAATATGAGTTGTATTTAATTTGAAACACACATTATACATTATTCATACTCTGAGTTCTTCATAAGTATTATACGAATATATTATTTCAGAAACGCATTCTTTGCAATAACTCTGTATATAATTTGAAGAACAAGTTTGCTAAAAGTTGGAAAATAATAAAATAAATTCTAACGACAAAACATTGGAATAAATTCTAACGACACAATGGACTCACATCCTGATGGGTAAATATGAGCTAATTTTTAATTAGTTAATTTGGAATAGCGAGGCATCATAAAAAGTTTCAGGTAATGAAAAGAATACCATTGAAGTAAAAATTTATTTATTATTTACTGAGTTAAATATTAGAAGAACGTATGGGATCTTTTTTGGTCACTCTAGTCTTTTGTTGCAAAATAACTCAAAAAATAACTCACTGCAAGTATTAAATATTTCTGACTTTTCAGGATTTGATCCAATTTTTGTGCGTATTTAATAGTTGATGTGTTAGCCTTTCAGAAACGCGTGTATATAAATATAAATATACCCCTATATCTAGAATGATGGAAAGATCCTGAGTGGCCCCTAATGTATTTTGGTAGGTGCCCCATAGCCGCATGTAGGTTTTAGTACCCTTTGATAGTTAAAAGATATCCCAGCTACATAAAAAAAGAAACAAGAGTATTTCAATGAATCTATAATTATTTATAGAAAAAAGGAAACTCCATGAGCAAAAAACCATATATGCATATATGGGTCATTTTCACAAAAACAGTCATTTTCATGTCCCCAGTATATTTTATGTTTGTTTAACAGCTTACGAAAAAAAAAATTCAGGGAAAGTGTCCTTCAGAATGCAAGCTAACAAAAGAATAAAAATAAAATTATCAATTTTTATTTTTTATTTATTTTAGGTAATTAAAATATACCAATATGTCATTCCCTCACTTGTCCCCACTGCTGATTTAAAAAAAGAAAAAAATTGTTTCTGAAATAATTTTTTTTTTTTTTTACAAATTCGTGTTTTTTATTTCAGAATACTGAAATATAGAATTCAGAAAATCAATTTTAAATTTAATTTCTGATAAAAATATTAACACAGCACTATTTTAAACTTTTGTTTCGCGTCATTCCCTCACAACAATGTTCTTATCACCTGCAATCTTCTTAGAATAAAAATATTTTAATAAAAACTTCAGAAGTTAACAACTGGCATCATAGAACAAAATTGCAGTATGCTTCCATCTTCAACTTAAAGAAGCTTTGCTGTGGAATAAATTTGAATGAATAAAACCAGGTAAAATTTTTTACATTCGTCATTCCCTCATCTCATTTTTTAGAGTAAATAAAATACAACTTCATCGAGAAAGTGGATAATTATATGTTGCTTTCTTGTATGAATATAATGGTATGTGATTGACTTCAGAAATTAATTAGGCCTAACTGTTATTTTTAAATTTTATTGAATTCGTCATTCCCTACTCACTAGTGTATAAAGTGAGGGAATGACGCTGAAGTGAGGGAATGATTCAAGATGAGTATATTATTAATTTTTTTTTTGTTCAATCATGCCAGCCAATTTTATTTCCCAAATCTGTAAAAACTATTAAATATATAAGACTAAATTATAATAAATATTAGATATACTTAGTATTATCATTTTCAAACTTTAGGTAGATGTAACTTAGATAAAAACATGTATTAAAATAAAATATCATTCCCTCACTATTAGTGTCATTCCCTCACTTTATAAATAGTGAAAATGATTAATTTACTTATTAATTAATTTGAAAAATAAATTAAAAAATTAATAAGTTAATTTATTAAATTAATTAATTTATTTATTTAATTAATTTATTTATTTAATTAATTTATTTATTTAATTAATTAATTATTAATTATTATAAATTAATTAATTATAAATTAATTATTTAAAAAATTAATTAATTTAAATATTAAGTATAATTTATAGGATATATACTTTCTTTATAATGCCATTACATATTTCTATTAATATAAAAAGTTTCAGAGCTTCTCATTCACTTTACTTTTTTGGGATTTTATGAACTGAAAAATGACAGTTTTCGTGAGAATGACCCATATAAGAAACTAATATCTAAGTAAAACTGAAAAGTCAGTGTTCCGTTTATTAAAATATTTTCGTTTACCAAATCGAATAAATATACCATAGAGTTTTGATGATCAAGTTTCGAATGAATTTTTTCTTAAGGAAATTATAATTACATAAAATTTTGGTTGTCTAATGAACGCAACGAACCTTGGTTGAAAGCAACGAATTGGCAAGGGTCAAATTTATCCCTTCAGACTTTTTAGATATACTGCAGTGTTAAGTCTTCAGCGTTGAAAGTTTCTGTCACAGACATATCTTTATAGCAAATTAACAAAGTATTTTACTCATGTTCAAAAACACAATGTTTATGTAATATTGATGTATTCTGAATCAAAATAACATTATAATAATGTTCCTACTATTAATACGAAAGGAGATTCGTAGTTTAAAACTAATAACTCTCAAATGTCAAAAATAAATTTTATTTAAATATCTGTTACATATTTACTGAAATAGAAAATATAGGGTGCTCAATAAGCATATTTAATAGTCAAGAAATGATAAATTAAACCGATTTTTAAAAATTAATAACTGAAGAATACCTTAGATTCATAGATAGGTGCCGCTGAGAATTCTTATGACGGTTTTTTCTGTCTCGTTCTGATGCGTTGGATTGCTTTTCTGTAGCACAGTGGGTTCAAGTACAACGGATTCAAGGATGGTTTCACTTCATCTTTTGCTTGATAACTAAGTGAACGAAATATTGCTTGGTTTACGATTGATGGTGGGCATTTTTAAAATTTCAAAATTTGATTTTCATTCATAAATAGATTTTACACTTTTTCGGAATTTGAGAAGTTTCTTTTTTTATTTATTTATTTGGTGTTAACTTTCTTCGGCGCCATCTGTTAAATTTTTTTAAATTAAACCCAATAATTCCAGAAGGGAAAGCTGGATTTCCTATCGCTAACGATTTCATGATTTCGCTGAAAAAATCATTTCTTATTTTTAAGCACTTTTGTTGTTTTTATTCTTTAGCACGAATTAAAATCATCAAAACCAGTAGGATTTTGGAAGAGCACTTAAAACGCTTTCTAGAGATCATTTTTCTTCTTTTAATCATTTATAAGCTTCATTTAAAATTAAACTGGTTTAAATGATTTTAATCCCGTCTTCACAGTAACTGACCAAAGCATCGATTTATCAGCTCTCCCTTATGATTAAAGATTAAATTGAATTTAAATTTCAGATTCTTAATTGAATATTCTCTGCTTGTATAGTTATTTCAATTATGGTTACTTTATTTTTGGAGACTTATATTTTAAATTTGGTTGTTACGAAATAATTTGGATTTTTATGAAAGTATTCTAAAGACGTACAATTTATTAAAGCTGATTGAGATGAATAGTGTTTAATAGTCACTGAAAAAGACAATTTTGCTTCGAAACCTATAAGAAGGAAAATTAAATATTATTGAAAAAAATATTGTTTATTCACATTTACTTTTGAGCGATGAAATTTAGTGTCCAGAATAGCCTGGTAGGGTGGGTGCTGGATTCACGTTTGTGAGACCGGGAGTTTGAATCCAGCCGGTAGAAGACTAAATGGTGACAGGTGCACGTTAAATCTATCGGATCACAAAGTCCTCCATGTTCCAATAGCAAATCAATACCTCTGAGGGTATTGAATTGGTGATTGATTGTTCACTGGTTCAGGTCAAAATGATGATTTGTCTATGAAGGAATGGATGTATGGATGGGTCCACCCCATAAACGTGTGGATGTTGCAGAAGTCGAATTCTGGGCCATAGATGGCGCCACTGGAAAACAAGAACAATCGCAGCCCTCTGCCTTAATGTCCGACTGAAACAACAGCAGATATGAAAATTTAGCAAGTTTTTGGTTTTGATAATTACTTGAATTATTTCCAGTTATTTTTTTTTTCATTTCAGTAAATTTAGACTTAGTTTAGATATTTATTTAAGTACACGAGTTGAAAAAATACAACAAAAATATTATCTGTGTTATTTCAAAAACTTCATTATCTGCTCTATATCCATTTTACTTAGAGGTATTTTTATACACAAGGAAACTTAAGAAAACGTAAAATATATTCATAGAAAAGCGTAAGATATAAGTAAACGCAAGATATAGATAAACGTAAAATATACTTTAAGAAAACGTAAGATATATATGCACAAGTTTGTAATGAACAAGTTTTAAATAAGTTTATTAAATTACATCTCCATGAAACATTGAGAATGAAAAACATCAAAACTTAATATTTTCACACCGAAATTCGAACTAACTCGTAAATGTCAAAAGTAAAATGAAGATATCTATAATTATAAATCCACTCAGCAAGCAACTCTTTTAAGTATAAGGTAATAACGACCGGGACATTTCCCTGCAAAAGGGAGAAACTAATACACAAACTTTAATAATTACTAACACGTTGATAATTGCTAGGAATCCTATTCCTTTTCCTGAAATGTGTGGCCCAATCATCAACGAGAACGTTTGCCAAATGTAATTCCATTCCGCCTCTTTCACTCAATTTCATGCCAAATTGGAAAATGAGCCCACAAAAGTATACGGGAAGGTCACCATAAAGAAGGGAATAAAGATTACCCTAAGGGCAATTTTATTGGAAAATGAAAGGAAACTAAAATCCTGTCGAGATTTCAGGGCTGCAGGCTAAACCTCTTGGCGTCCTATAGATTCTCTTGGCTGGGAAAGATTGCAGCTAATGGAATAAGAAAATTTCTGATGACAGATATCTGGAGTTTTGTATGATTAGATGTCTGGCTAATATTATTGCTTTTAAATAGAAAATGCATATTAGTAATGAGAAATTGAATGAACGAATGATTATTAAAATGACATCTGGTGATTAAAACAATATTTTTGGAAAACATTTTAAGAAGTTTTTGAGAAAGTAAAACTGTAATTAAAACAAATGATAAGTGAAAATGACGAAACCTAAGAATGGAGTCATGGTGGTTCAGGGGCTTAGAGCGTTGAGGTGAACCAGGTTCGAATCCCACAGATGACAGTTCGATACGAATTCCGCACCCGGCTTGCACCGACCACAGTGCTGACGTGAAATATCCTCAGTTGTGGACGGATAGTGGGTTAGAGTCCCCTTGCCGTCGGGCTAACCGTGGGAGGTTTTCGTGGTGTTTTTCTCTCCATGTAACGCAATTGCTGGTTAGTTTCATCAAAACGTCCTCCTCGAAAGCAAAATATCTTCCACTGCTTGATCCAGCAGCTCCTTTGTTTTCTGGATAGGGTTCAAAACTACAAGGCTAAGGAGTTGAACATTAGTAGACGTGAACCCATAAAATTGGGTCGGCTGCTCAACGACGGTTATAAAATAAAATATAAGACCTAAATATAAGAATGTAATACGAACATTTCAAAATGAATGCAATTTTAGTATAAATTTAGTATAATTTTAGGATGGCGGTATGGAAGGCTGCTATGGAAACCAGTAAAAGCGCATCTCAAAAGAGAATATTTTTGTTGCCTCGTAAGATCCGGGTCAAAACTTGTCGTAAATGTTCCAAACGTGTTCTCAAATTTGTCATCACGCTCCTACTTGAAATAGTTTAACATCGTAACCATAGTCAACGACAATGCTTCTGACAAGTGGCGAGAGGAGGTTATTTAAGTTAGATAGACAAAAGTGTTTATTATTCAAATAAAAAACATACATAAATAAATTATGCGACAACTACGCTACAACTTTCGTAGAAAAATGCACGTCAACTGTAACGTTGTATCTTGAAATAACATTTACATTTTAAATGACGCAAGTTGTTGTTTTTTTCCACAGATTTCGAATATTTGCGTTACGTAAGTTCTTATTATTCATAATTATTTTAGTTCGTGGTTATGTGAACGAAGTGCAAAACTCAGCTAGTAATGCAATCATCAAAGCTGACACATTGCATAATAGCTTGTTTCTATAAAACATCAAACACTACAGAACAGGAAAGTCAATATTGTTGATAGAATGAAATTTTCGTTCTTGAATATTTCAATTGCATATTCTTTTCAAAATAAGTAGTTTGTTATCCCTTTAACTATATTCACCATTAATTTACTTAGAAAGTACACTGCAAAAAAATGCATTTGTTTGAGAATTTAATGGGAAAAAAATTTATAAGGACTCGCATGTAAAATTACAGAGAATTAAAAGCGGAACGTAAAAATATTCACATGAGTCTCTGTAATTTTAAAGAAATCAAGTATATGAAACTATGTGAATTACTTCCCGGCTCTTGGAAACTAAGTTTTTCTCGGCTCCAAAACCACTGGAGACTTTTAGAATTCAATCCAAACTGTAAAGACAAGACTGGACTATGTACAGTCCGATCAGAATCCCAGTTTTTTACACGGATAATGAAACCACTGCCAAAGTCATCATAGGAATTTACTCTACCAACCCCACTGAGCAAGTGCTATGTGCACTGAGTGCTTAACAATATACTGAAATATATAATCGAATATTCTTTTTGTGAAAGGCACAGGAAAAACAAGTATTTCCTGTAACTCTGTTAACAAAAAATTCGGACAAATTCGCTTGACCAAGATTCTGAATTTTCTCCCAGTGTTATTAGAGAAATTTTTAACAGTGAGGAATGGATTCTATATGTGCAATAAAAAAAAGAAATGATAGAAAATAAAATAAAACGTTTTCTTCACAAAATTAAAGGAGAAAATATTTTATTTTTTGCGAATACCACACCATTTTTTTCATTATATACTAATATTTAGCTTATTGTGTAAAAACAGGTTTTTTTTTCGTTTCTTCAAACTACCTACAAAACCTTAACGTAATGGAATTAATAGCTAATTCTTCAAAAAAAAATTTCTTTTTATTGTTTTTTTAAACATAACATTGCGATTATTGTGTTAGAAGAATCCTATCTTAATGACGATATAAATTTACTAACTCATATCTGTTTACCTAAACTGATCAAGGTTTTCGGATTTTCTGTACACTATAAAATAGCTTAGGATATCATGGAATGTGAAGTTATTAATACTCATTGCATCGAAGCCTAAGGACTACGATATGTTATAGTTGAATAATATCTTTATTAAAAATACATTCTGACTTAAGAATAGATCATTGTAGATGTCGTAAAAAGAAACTATAATCTAATTTCTGTGAAAGGAATGTGTAAGGTGAATAATATTTTCTGTGACATTCCTCATACTTCGAATATTTGCCGAATTAATCGAACAGCTCACTCAAATTAGGCTGTAATAAAAGAGATTCGCTTTATTAAATTACATATTGAAAATATTGTGTCAAAGTTATAGAATATTAATAATCTGAGTAAGTAAAACTTGCAGTTCTCAAAATGAGTTTTAGCATGTTAGCATGATTCATTCAGAAACAATTGATTAGAAATTTGCGAATCAACTATTAACATATAAAATACTTGCATCTAAAATATTTGCAAGTAAACTGTGCAGGGGGGAAAGATAAATACAGTTAAAGGAGATGTATTAATATAATGGTAAACAATTTTAATTTAATCAGAAGATTGTTTTTTAAGAGAGATCATCATGATTTCAATCTAGGCATATGTCTTAGTGTGTTGCGCTGTTACCTAGAAGAAATTCTAGAAACTTGTAAAATGTCTAAAGAATAATTTGATATAACAGATGTCTTATTTGATAAAATTGGGCCTTATACATATAGGGCAATATTTTTACTTTCGTTACTTGTACCGCCGGTACAAGTAAAAAGTACGTACTTGTACTTCGTTACTTTTTAAATTTAGTACTTTTACTTGTACTTTCGTTACTTTTTTAGGGAAAAAGTATAAGTATTTGTAACGGATATGTCGAATGAAATCGTTACTCTTTTCTAAAACTCGGTAAGCTTTCTAAAAATAAAATATATATATATATATATATATATATATATATATATATATATATATATATATATATATATATATATATATATATATTAAAAAAATGCTTATGTTTTTTTATTTTATAAAACTAATGTGCAATATATATGCATTCACAGCTAACTTTGTGTTTAAATTACCTTGACCTCCCGTGGAGCGCTTATTCAGCGTGGCTAAGCGCGTTCGGAGAAATTCTCGCCGCAGACTCAGTGACACCACCTTCGAAATGCAATTATTTTGCAAAATGAATAAAAATATTAATTAGCAAGTTACTTTCATTCATTTTAGAGTTTCTGAACTCGCTATTAATACATTTCTGTCTTAATACATCTTTTACTAAATACATTTTTACCTAGTACATTTTTTACTAAAATTATGTTCATGCCCGACCTTGTCAAACAACGCCCAGTCAAATCTCTAAGAACTTCAAAACTATTTGTGCTATTGAAAACTATTATAATTACTATTTTAACTCTTGAAAACTCGAAGGTATTAATTTAGCCGCTGATACTAAAATTCGTTTAGAAATTTTAATTATTCCGTTAGGCAGAAATATTCTGAAAATGATTTTCTCGCATGACTTCAGCTTTAGCCATTGTCACAAATAAAAATGTAGACTGTTCTGTTTCAACTTATACTGCACATTCAATTATTTTTTACTGGCTCAAAGATCACAAAGCTATCTGAAATCCCGCGTTTGCTTTGTTTATATCTGTTACACGTTTCTATGGAGTCAAACAATTTTAAATCAATGGTAATTTAAATAAATAAAAGTAATAAACTAAAAATTAAAATCAATAGATACAATTTCTTTTTCGTGGCATAAAAAATTTGATATTAAAATTACATTTGATTTTAAAATTATATAATACGATTATATTATAAAATTATATTATAATATTCATCTGAATTTAAAAATAAATTAATGTCCATAACTTACAAAGTTAAAAATAATTAAATAAATAACAACAATTTTGCAAAAACATTAAAGAACATAAGAATATTATTTAATGAATTTTTAGGTTACTTAGAATTTTCGATTAACTAGAAATGTACTTTTAAATCGTTACTTTTTTTGTTTAGTACTTGTACTTTTACTTGTTCTTTTTACTCGTTACTTTTTTAAAATAAGAACTTTTTACTTTTTACTCGTTACTTTTCTTAAAAATACTTGCCCTTTTACCCGTTGCTTTTTAAAAGTAACGTTGCCATACATGGCCTTTTAATAATAATAATTATAATAATAAACCATCAATTATAAATTACTATAATTATTCTTATAAATTATAGTAATTTATAATAATAAACTATATTACACTACGTCTTTAACTGCAATGTGTACAAATTTGAATTTTTTAAATTTATTTATTAATAAATATAAACTTTAAATAAAATTTAAAGTCTGATTATATGCAAACTAAATACACGTTGGTTCTTCTGTAATGATCAACATTAATGCAGAGTTTCAAATTTTTGTCAAACACAAGGGGATATCTGTTTCCAAATTCTTGTCGAACATGAAGTAGTATATAGGTTTAAATTCTTGTCAAATATGAAATAATGCATGTTTCCAAATACTTGTCAAACACGAAGTAATACAGTTAAAATACATAGTAATACAAAGTAATTTATAGTTGCAAGCGCATTTAGAACTATTAAAATTTGAAAGTTTTTCAAAGTTCAAGCTTCAAAAATACAACTATAAATTGTCTTATTCCGTTACTAAGTTGAACATAACATATTTTAATGTATAAAACTTAACCAAACATATTGAAAAACATTAATTGTTTACTGAATGAATAAAGAAACATATAATTCTTCATAGGATAACATGGAGAAAGTAAAATCCTTTTTTTTCTTTCTGAAGAGGTTGTTTTTTGAATCACCTAATAACGGATCTGGTTTTAATATTTTTCAGATATCTCATTCTCACTAATAGTTTGACAAATTTAAATATCGTTTCTGTTCCATTCTTAATGAAATATTAATTTGCGCCTCCTAGCACATTTTGACTTCTATATGGCAAAGAATTTTAAAAACAAATATTAAATACGGTGATTAAAGCACACCCTTTATTCTTAAGTGGAATAAAAGTTTAGTTTTAAATTGAAATATTAAAAAAAATATTTAAATATAAGTAAAAATTAACAGACTTTTGAATCAATAAGCAAGTTTGCCAGTTCGAACTAAATCTAATATGATAAACCTAACATGTATACTACCGGGATGGCCTGGTTGACAGAGCGTTGGACTCACGTCCCTGTAAATGGGAGTTTGAACTCAGTCAGATGAAGACTCCCCGTGTAATAAATGGTGACTGGTGCACGTTAAATCTGTCGGGTCGCAAGGTCCTCAATGTTGCCATAACGAGTTATGTCTCTGGTGTTACTGAATTGGAGATTGAGTGTTCTCCGGTTTACTTCAAAATTACGATCTGTGGGTGAATGAATGGATGTATGAATGGGTCCGCCCTATAAACTGGTGCGAGGCATGGTTGTAGTAGAATTCGAATTCTTTTCCATAGATGGCGCCACTGAAAAACAAGAAAAAACCTTCCCCTTGCCTTAATGGCTTACAACAACAGCAATCTGTATACTTTCTGAACTTCATTTATGGCAGGAATTTTAAAAAGATATATTGAATGCGGTTATTACGGAACACCCTTTATTCTTTAATGGAATAAAGTTTAAACCTAAAATGAAATATTTAAAATGTAAGATTTAAATCTAATAAAAAATAACAGAGCTTTGAATCAATAAGTAAGTGCGCCATTTCAAACTAAAGCTAATGTGTATATTTTTTTAAACTTCATTTATGACAGGAATTTAAAAAATTTATATTATATACTGTGATTACGGCGCATATTTTATTCTTTAATGGAATAAAGTTTCAGCTCTAAATATTAAAAAAAAACAAGATTTAAATGTAGTAAAAAAATAATAAGAGTTTTGAATCAATAAGAAAGTATACCATTTCGAACTAAACAAGATTTATCCGAAGCAAACTTAATTGAAAACAAAGCAATAAAACGTAAGAACGGAAATAAAGACATAAGAAATGGAAGAGTCATAAAACTTATCTATATTAAGGAGGGGAAACATATCTGTTGTACGATTTATACTACCATTTGAACGATTTGGAAAAAAAAATTAGAAGTTTTCCTCGGCCCGATTTTGATGGCTCTGTCGTTAAAATTGGGGTCTGGATTAGGCTTGATTAAAGCCTGCTGAATTTTTATTTCAGAAACTGGCAGAAGTCGACAGCAGTAGCTCATAAAGCGAGTGAGCAAAAGGAAATATCTAACTCTATTTATGACATTGGCCTCGGAATTTAACTCCAGACCAATTTTCTAGACTTTTTCTTGGGACTTTTCTCGCCGTACTTAACGCTTCAAAAATACTTTTCCGAAAACTTTATTTGGGAAGAAACTTATTTAATCTAGAAGTCTTTCAAACTTCTTTTTTTTCCTGTATTTTTCCTGTTCTTTAGGAACTACGGTCAAAAATTACTTTTCTCTCTCTCTTTTTTTTATCCAGTGTAAGGACAGTTTTATTTCCATCACATCGCCGTAGTCTGACTTATTTGCCATTTTTGAAATGCTGCCAGATATTTTATTCTATATTAGCTCAAATTTCTTTTATGAATGTTATTTTTGGAGACGTGTGTCTTTGAAATTTCATGCATCACTTGCGTTTCATTCTGATACGTGATTTTTAGAATATGGCATTTGAATCTGGGTTTTTGAAAGCGTTTACGTAATCAAACTGTAGAATATAAATGTCAAACAGTGAATTTAATGAAAAATGTTGATTTTACTCCAAATAAAGATTTTTTTTTCTCTAATAAGCCGATTTCACCAATTAGATATATTTTTTAAATTGCATTGCTCTACCATCTTTCATCGAGATAAATTTTATAAAAAATTTTTGCAAGCAATTAATTTTCTAAAAATTTTTTATGCTGAAATTCCAAGTACCCAACTTGTTTTCGTTACGACACTGGCTATCAAATTTTACTCTGCTTGAAAATCTCTAAACTTTAAAAAAATGTCCCGTAGTTCGTTAAAACACGGTTCAAGCATCACTGGCTGCGGTCAGGGTGGGTGACCACTTGGATCTGTCTGCATAGAGACCGAGCGTGTGCAGTATTGGTCCTCGTTAAACTGTTTTACCCGTAAAGTGATCTAATTCGCGTGAAAATCGCTTGGCTACCGAAGTGGGGGTGCCATCCCCTCAGCAGAGGATCAAAATTGTGATGGCATGTCTTCGGATCATCCTCATGGATGTTTCCCAGACAGTCGCCAATAGCCCATTGTGAAGCTCTAGTGCGCCGTAAATGAACAACAACAACAAATCTTCTTATTAAATCACGCATTCCGTATTCTTAAGATTTTCATGTACAGTTGATTATTTTTCATATCCATCTATCCTACCATTTCGTTGCGATTATCATATTTATAAAAAGCGCTTGTATAATATTTTAATAATTATGCATTTTCCTAACAAAATGGTCTTTTTTTTATCGAATTTAACGAAGAAAAGAATCAATTTACGCCTTAAAGGAACTACTACTACTTAAAAAAATACTCTCTTGTTCAAAAAGCTTTTGGGCCGTAGTAGCCAAGTTGTTAGAGAATCGAACTTCTATCCGGTCGAGCCAGGGTCCGAACCTCGACTCCGCTAGGACGCACCGAGTGCCTGCGAAATACATGCTTGTAAAATCTGTGGAATCAAAAGTTCTGTTATCGGTCACTGAGCATAGGGTACAGGGATCTGGAGAAAATTTCCTTTTTCTTTAGATCTATGTCTAAATTAAAGAAGTGGTCTCACTAATGATATCCCCTCTGCAGAGGATCAAAAATTGTGAGGATATATCCCCGGATCATCCTCAGGGATGGTTTCCAGACCATTGTGCAGCTCTAGTGTGACGCAAATAAAGTATCTACTTAGCTATCAAAAGGCTTTGATTGCGAACTAGAACAGAGAATATTGCAGGTTCGTGTCCCGAAATCATGTGAGAACACCCAACGTGAGTAAGCAATTCGTATAAGCATCTAAATGTGTTGAGAATGAAATAGGTAATGTTGATTTTAAATTTAACTTTATTCTCAGTTTGCACTCCCAGTGTACAAAATGGAGACCGATGCAGGCTAATTCTGTAGGGATCACAAAGTCCTCCAAATTTCCACAACAAATCAGTACCTCTGGGAGTACTGGATTGGAGACAGACCGTGTTCTGGTTCAGGTCTAAATTACGATCTGCAGATAGATGGTGTGTGAATGTGCTCTTCCTGCTAAACGGGATATGACACTGTCTCCAGATCATCCTCAGGAATGTTTCCCAGACCGTTGCAAAAGCCCATTGTGCAGCTCTAGTGTGACGTAAATCAATGTACCTATTTACCGGATGTGTACAGACTGTTTTATACGAAGGGACTTGTATGTTGTTTACTTTTCTGCATTATAGCTGCTAAATAGAATTCAGGTATGAACATGCAACCTTTATTTTCGCAGTCCGAGATCTTAATAGTTAGGAATAGTCATTAGGTTTCTATTTTAGTTAAGCACATTTATGATGTTCCCTTGCGTGCGATATTTTAATCATTAGGTGTCTCTGCATGCGCCAGATTAAACACCTGTGTGATATTTTATTGTGATATTCTTCAAGGTCGTTGGTACATGAATTTGTCTCCAACTGGGACATTAAACCCTAAGATACCTTGGATGACTACTCCTGTCCGATTGCTGTTAGTGAAACTTCAATAGTATTAGAAGTAGTTTATTTATGTCGCACTGGATTTGCAGAATGAGCTATAGGTTACTTTCTGGGAAGTATCCCTGAGGATGATCAGAACATATGCCATCACAATTTTGATCCTATGCAGAGGAGATAGCACCACCGCTTTGGTAGCCTAACAATCTGCTCACAAAGTGATGTACAAAAAGGTACAACAGCTTAACTAGGTAGGTGGGTACTTCATTTACGTCACACTGGATATGTACAATAGGTTATTGGTGACGTTCCAGGAAACATCCCTGAGGGTGATCTCAAGATATACCATCGCAAGTTTGATCATCTGCAGAGGAAATGGCTCCCCTGCTTTGTTAGCCAGATGACTTCCGCGCGAAGTCGAGCACTTTACGGTAGAACAGTTCAGCGAGGACCGATACCGTGCACCCGCGATCGATCAAAGTGGTCACCCAACCGCTTACTGACCGCAGCCAGTGATATTTCAATTCTATGTTTTTCAGGGAACCGTGTTTTTGCGACCAGTTTAACTAGGAGCGATACTCAGTCCTTACGCAGGTTGGTCAAAGTAGTCCCCCATCCATTCACTGACAGTTATCAATAATGCTCGACTTCAGTGCTCTACTAGATACTACGATCACGTGACAGCCAGGCAGCGAAATTTCAAAAATGCAGAAACATACAGCATGAATTTCAAACTTAATGCTAACGTAACCTATTGTCTGTGTGTGTGCCATTTCTTATTTTGTTACAAGATTACTTAAAAAATTTTCTTCTAAGAATCCCGCGCATTTCTATTTCAAGCTTATTTTATTAATGAAATGATTTTGATTTTAAATTAAAGTGTATTTTCAATAAGGATTGCTCTAAAAAATAGTACGTTCTTCATGACCGTCTCGTGCCTTCTGTGCTTTATAAATGATCAAAATAACTATTAGACTTTAGAGAATTATTAGAGAGGATCAGAATGAAACGATGCTGTGAAAAAATAGAAGTAAGTGTTTTATTATTGTATAAAATTGTAAATTGTGTTTTTAAATAATTGCAGATAGTTTTTTTGAATTCAATAGTATATGTATTAAATGACAAATATTAAATGACAAAGGATCAAATTTTATACTCTTGATTTTAAAAATTGCTCCAAAACTAATTTCAGTAATATTGTCGTGAGGTGCACAATAGTCACACTCTTTTTCATGTTGCATATATTTAATAACATATTTTTAAAAGCATAATTGAATTTTGTAATTTTTTACTGTTTAAATGTTTAAAAAAAGTGCCTAGATGTTATGTGAAGATGTTGAAATTGCCAAAATTTCAAATTTTTGTTTTTTTTTGTCACTTTAATCAAACTGAAATCAAAACAAAAGATTTTTAAAAAAGTCAAAACGTGTAAACTTTTTAAAAATTTACTTTATTTCTATTTCCAATAACTATAAAATGATGCATAAAATAATTTAATAAAATAAACTAATTTGAATTCATTAAAGTGTTTTTAAAAATAATATTAAAAATTGGGTGTCATAATTATAATTACTTTTACATGAGTAAAACTATATAACGTATTGCTAAGGGCTTGATACCAATCGTTTCATGCTGATAATATTCACGTTGATATGAGCGAACTTGAATATATTAATTTAATTAGATTATCAAAAACTGAATTTCATTCAAGAAGCTATCTAAAATAAAAATCTTTGTAATTGTTAGGATTTTCAAAATATACTTTGGTCAATTATTTTTTCTGAAATAAAATTTAGTTAAATTCGAAAAAACCTAAAATGACCTGACCTGAATAAAGCAACTCAAAAATATGACATTAAATAACATTTGAGTCTCGTTGATAACATTCACGTTGGTTTTCGAGATTTTGATAATATTGATTTATTTAGTTAAACAATAAATGAATTTTTTCCAAGGATTAATTTCATCTATCTGAAATGACAATCTTTATAATGGAATGGATTTTCATAATATATATATTTCGGTCAAACTAGTGTTTCTGAAATAAAATTTAATAAAGGATGTATAAAAAAAGCAAACCTAAAGGTCTTGAATAAAGCAAATAAAAAAATATGACTTTAAATAACCTTCGAGTCACGTCTTAAGTAAATCTATGCTTTTTTCCTTCCGTCGCCGTCTGAGTTGTCTGTAATGAAAATGGAAGAGATCGCTGGAATTCTCTGCCCTTTCAGCTTAATCTCATTGTCATTTTCTTTGGACAAGAAAATCCTAAATATTAATTTTCATCCTTTAAAATTGTTTTCCTGTGCGTGATACTTTTAAAAACAAGTCAACTTAAATATTAAGAAGACAAAGCTGCTTTATTGTCTTGCGTCAAAAGAAAATATTACGTTTAGAGCAAAGTATTACTGTTTATGTATAGTGTAAAACGCGAATACGTAAGGAGAAATAAACCACATGGTGCATTGCAGTTTACCAACTTGTAATTTATCTACGTCTGTTGTAACTAATTTATTAAAAGACTTCATAACTTTGTGATTATATTATCTTATGCGTTATATTTTTAAAAACAAGTCAACTTTAATATAAAGAAAACAGAACAGCTTTATTATCTAACATCAAAAGAAAATATAACTTTTTTCATGTATATGCCACCGGGAATGACCGAAATCAAGAGAATGTCAACATTTACCGGTGAACGTCACTAATCAATCACATAGTCGCTTCGGTAAATGTCCAAAATATTTTTCTATCCAATTTGTTATTAATTTATTCGTTGATATTATTATATTTATTCGATATTTTAACATCAGCTGCGGATAGATTAGGAGAAACATCAGTGTTCGGAATAACAGTTGAATGCCTACTGGGAAGTGGCACTTGATCTTAAAAAAACATTTGTGTAGAGCATACCGGACAAGTGTATACCAGGCAGTGGCACTTAATCCTAAAAAACATAGATGTAGGGCATATCGGGCAAATGTATACAGGGCAGGGGGATTTAACTTGACCTAGTATATACATCGGACATTTAACAAAGCGACTATCTGATTGTCAACATTCACCAGTGGAAGTCTGCAACCACCAATTTCGGTCATTTACAGTAAGATATATAAATAGCAAAATAATACAGTTTCTTGAATGTGTAAAGCATATTTGCATATGGAGAAGTAAACAATATGAAGTATTGCAAGTTACCAACTTATAATTTATCTATGACTGCTATACTGCTATAATTAGTTTTATTGAATTAATGATAATTGATATATTGTGCCTTATATTCATAAAAGTAAGTCAATCTAAATATTCCGATAATAAAGCAGATTTATTGCTTTGCATTAAAGGAAAATATTATATTTTTGTTGTCATATATACAAAAATAGCAGAGTATTGAAGTATATAAATAATGTATAAAACATTTACGTACGGAGAAAAAAAATGTGTATTACTATAATTTTTCAATTTGTAATTTATCTTCTTTTATTACAACTAATTTGACTATTTATCATCAGACACCAGTTTCATTTTTCTTTCTTTTGAAAACTTCCAACAATGTATGATTTTTTTCTTAAAAAAAATTAAAGCCTGATAACATTTATGGGTAGTTTGGTTAATTAAGTTTAAATATTTAGGGCAGATAAATACATTTGACATAACTTGTAAAATGTATTTTTGTACGGCTAAATCAACAGTATGACGTATTGTATTTTCCCAACTCTTCGTCTGTTATATATAATTCGTAAAATGGAATTATAACTTTATGTCTAGATATTGTTTTTATTTAGTTTTGGTTTTTAAGATTGCGTGTGATCCATTGATTTTTTCTTTGAAAAATAAATCTGATAGTATTTTTATATTTATGAACAATTGTATTGAAAGAAGTTACAAATTATAAACATTTTGATTATAAGCATTTGTAATTTAGCGTCTTTTAAAGCTTCAATTTCACGGTTTACACCGAACAAAATTTTCAATAGATAACATTGGGGAATTTTCTTGTTTAGTTTTCTGTTGTATGAGCTTTTAAAGGATCTTGTATATTTTTAAGTCGTAGATTTCAAATTTGCCCTCCCGAACCTACTTTTTTTAAAGGGCATTTTTAGTCAGATTTGTCAAAATATATAAGTAAAAACGTTATACGTTACAGAGGATTCCATAAATGTTGATCGTTAAGACACGGTTCCCAGAAGATCACCGAAATCAGGCATCACTGGCTGCGGTCAGTGTGCGGATGGGTGCCCACTTGGATTAGTCTGCGAAGGGACCGAGGGTGTGCGGTATTGGTCTTTGTTAAACTGTTCTACCGGAAAGTCCTCGACTTCTCGTGCAGGTCTTCGGGCTAAGGAAGCAGGGGACTCTTCCCCTCTGCAGAGTATCGAAATTGTGATGGCATGTCTTCAGATCATCCTCAGGGATGGTTCCCTGACCGTCGCCAATAGCCCATAGTACAACTCTAGTGTGACATAAATGAACTACAACAACAACCATAAATGTTGCAGCGAACTTCAAGGGGAATTAGCGCACATCATTGGATTTAAAATTACGTAGGAACCTATGTTCGGAACAGCTCTCGCATGTCGCTTACTGTGCTTTCCTTATTTGAACTGTTTTTAAGGGTGCTGTTGAGCTGGTCGTAATGGACAAGCAATCCTACCCGCGTTCAATGACGTCTCCGAACATGGGTTCGTTATTTACGCCCTGCCCCTGTTATATATATAACAAATTTTAAACGAGTACATTTCGAGAAAAATAGATTGAAATTGTCATTTTAAAAAACATCTGTTGCTTTAGGAGCAAATCTAATTTCCAATTTAAAATCCCGAAACCTGAGTTCGAGAAGATCAAGTGTATAAATGCAACAAAAAGTTTTCTCCGCAGTGCGATCTGATTAGTTGTATGGATAATTTATTTCTTGTTTCTCTTCTTAACTAAAAATCTGAATTGATCCTTCTATTTGCTAAAAGTTTCTAAACTTACTGAGACACAACCAGTCATGTAAGGAAATACAAAATAAACGCAACTAATGACATTTTTTTCTTATTTTTGTGTCACCTATTCTGAGACCAAATATGAAGACCAAATATATCCAAATATGAAAATCAGTTTGGCGTCAATTCGTCTCGCACAATTTGTTGAAGCAGAAATTCATCGTCGCAAAAATTCATTGCAACCACAATACGTCTTGGCCACAGTTTCTTCCAGTTTCTATGAAATACATCAATTTTACGGAGAAAAAAAAATTTAACACTTTTCCTACGAAATTCAACCAGATATTTAATTAGAGAGCATTAAGATATTGCAAACCTACCTAAGAGGAGAAGATTTTGTGATTTGCTTATTGACACTTACAAGGTGGTGGAAGGATAGAGAGTTCGAATCCCAGTCAATACGAATTCCGCATCCGGCTTGCACCGACCACAGTGCTGACGTGAAATATCTTCAGTGGTAGATGGATCACGGGTAAGAATCCCCTTGCCGTCAGGCAAACCGTGGGGGAGGTGCTCGTGGTCCTCTTCTCCATGTAACTCAAATGCAGGTTAGCTCCATAAAAAAGTTTACCACGATAGCAAATTTCTCCCTGTATTTGATCCAGGGGCTCTCTTGTCTTCTGGATTGGGTTCAAAATTACAAGGCTACGGAGTTGAACACTAATAGTCGTAAACCCATAAAATTGGGTCAGCTGTTCAACGACGGTTAGAAATAAATAAATATTTATCCCCTGATTTAACCTAAAGATGGAGTCGTGGTGGTTCAGGGGGCTTAGAGCATTCACGTTCCAATGAGGTGAACCGGGTTCGAATCCCACTGATGCATGGTCGAAACGAATTTCTCACCCGGATCGCACCGACCACATTTCTGACGTAAAGATATCCTCAGAGAAAGACGGATCATGGGTTAGAGTCCCCTTGCCGCCAGGCTAACCGCTGCAGGTTTTCAAGTTTTTCGTCTCCATGCAACGCAAATGCTGGGTAGTCATATCAAAAAGTCAAGCTCGATGGCAAATTTTTCCCTATATTTGATCCAGGGGCTCGCTTGTCTTCTGGATTGGGTTCAAAACTGGTACGCAGTATACAAGGCTTTAGAGTACGAAGCCGAACGTTAGTAGTCGTAAATGCAAAAAATTTGGTCGGCTGCTCAATGACGATTATAAAAAAAATTAAATACTTGCGTAAGAGCAGTGGTTTTATGGAAGATAGAGAGTTCGCCTCCTAATGAGGTGTTCTAGTTTATAATCTCAGTGGTGGCTGGTTTGTATGAATTCTGCTTCCCGCTCGCACGGACCACATTGCTGACGTAAAGTATCCTCAGTGGTAGATATCATGGGTTAGAATCTTTGTACCATCGGGCTAACAGTGGGAAATTTTCGGGGTTTTTCTCTTCGTGTAATGGATGTAAAGGCGAGCAAGTTCCATCAAAAGTCCTCAACGAAGATTAGTTTGTCCGAATTCTTGATTCAGGAGCTTCCGAGTCTTCTGGGTTGAATTCAAAATTACAAGGCTAAGGAGTTGAACATTGATAGCAGTAAACTCAGAATTGCTTCGGCTGTTCATCGCTGGATATAAATTAAAAAAATGCTTGCGTAAGTCATTTAAAATACCCTTATATCCAATTTTTTAATTTTAAAATTATGTAACAGAAATATGGAATTATCTTTAACTTTGAGAGTGTTTCATATTTGTAATCAAAGTTGAATTTTGAAAAAAAAAATGGATAAAAAAAAAAAAAAAAAACATTTTATTATTGCATTTTAGAGGTGAAAATATTTGACCACCGAAGAAAAAACAAAAAATTCCTAAAGAATATTCCTGTCAAAATTTCAAGAAATGAATTAAATTAAAACGGGAATTTAATTTTATGCTAAGTTACATAATTTATTTACACATGTTTCAGAAATTAGATTACTATAAAAAAAGCAAAATTAAATAAAAACAAGAGGGAGAAGGTGATGGAAAATTTTCGGTAAGCATGGAAGGGGGCTTTCAATTTTTTTTATACTTTGTTGAGACAGGAGGGTTTAAAATTGCCGAAAACATTTCTGCTTAATATCTGAAAGATCTCTTCTTACATACTACTCTAGTTTAAAATCTGAAACCGAAATAGATATTTTACTTAAATTGTCAACATTCCGTGGTTGCTAAAATACCTCATTTCTTCCAAAATCGTTGAAAATTATCTTAATTCTTATACCACTTTCTTTATTTTTATACGACACTGCAACTGCTGGTTTTAGGGAATTTAATGAATATTACGAAATAGTTTATAAAGATGGTAAAATGTTGCGAGAAATCTTGAAAACAAATAAAAGAATGTTAAAAACGTAACCAGCTACTGTTTAAAATTGCAGTTTTAAACAACGCAGGGACAGAAATATTATTTTTCTCTTAAGTTATAAAAAGGTGCAGTTTGAATGTGGCAAAAATTTCAAATGATATTGGCAAATTATTTTTCTAGAATTTTCTTTGAAAAAGAATTTGAAAAAGGAAGGAATCAATATAATATATAACACAATATGCATAAATTGCAATGTAAAAATTTTTTAACTCACTAGTCAAAAATGCTTCCATAATTAAAGAATTATTAAAATTTACTTTTAAGTAAATATTTTTTTTTAATTCTGTGCTAATATTATCCGATTCGATTAAATAGATCTAGAGATATGATGAAAAATACAAAAAGTAAAATCAACAATAAGAGTTTCGGATGCTTTCCTAGTTAAAATTTTTGAACCAGATATTCCAAATTGTGTCAAAATCTGAATCCGTTGTAAAAACATGTGTTTTGTTTTTGAAAAATTGTATTTTAATCTAACTTCAAACTTTCATCGTTTAATTGGCTTAATTTAAAGTCTGCTCCTTGAAAAATTGAGACAATCTGCAAAAATTTGATCCTAAGATAAAAAAAAACTTAGCACTTTCCTTTTTTATTTTGTTTTAAAATTTCCTTTTTTTTTGTCATTTTTACTGGTCTCATACCTTAAGAAGTCTCAGTTTCCGCAGTGAATTGCTTCTAGTATCTTTTGTGAAAGATTTTTAGTACAATTACTTTTTGTAATACAAATACAATAATTACAACTAATATAAATACAATTTAGTACGATACGAAAACAGTACTTTAGCTCTAAAAATATTTATTTACATAAAATAATTTAAGCAGAATAAAAATTTATTTTTGCAATATTTCTTTAATTTTTCTAATTAAGAATATTGTTTCGAAAAATTCGCTACCTGAACTTAATTTTAATTTAATGCAAGCTAATTAAGATAACTTCTATTTACCGCTTGCAATCTTGAAATGAATGCAATTACGTTCAATGTATAAGTTATGTGTACACCTATGCAGAAGTTCGTGTGTACATGCATTGTTTTTTCTTGCTTAAGTTGACTAAGCTATCTCCCAAAATAAATAAAAAAGATGCGTTGCTTTTTTAATAGATGTTAAAAAAGTTATATTTTCAAATTTGGAACTAAATAAAATGAATTAAAAATTAAAAATAATAATTCTTTTATGCGTGAAATCCTGCAAAAAAAAAAAAAAAAAAAACTACGCTCTACGTAATATTCCTTGTAAAACGTACTATGCTGAAATTACAATAAGCGCCTGAATGATTTTGTGACTAAATTACAGGGGCACTGCATTTCTCTGATTGGCGCATCTACTATATTTTTTGAGGTCAAAGATTTGAATCCTTCGGATAATAAAAGCATTTTTATTCAGATAAGTGTGTTTTCTCGAATTCCGTCGATTAATGAGTAGCAAGCACTAAATAAAGAGAATAGCTTGTATTGAATACTTTCAAATCAGGGATATTCGAAAATGTTGGAAAATATTCAGGGATATTAGAAATAATTCAGCAAGCACTTAGTTTCATTTGTTCAGTAAAAAAATGCGGCTAAGGAAAACCAAGAAACAAAACATGGAATAACATGGAATTTAGAAAAGAAAATTGACTAAAAATTTAATGTGTTTGTTATACATTTTCAAACAAATTAACTAAACTTCTTTAGATTTTATCATTTTCTAAATTTCATGGTAACTTATACAATTCATAAACAAATTTAAAAAAATTGCACTAATTGGAAAACAGAATAGTGATTTTAAAGAAAGTGACTTTCTGTTCAATCACTTTTAAAAATTATCATTTTAGTTCCAAATAAAGCAAAAGGCGAAAGAAAATGAAGCAATAAACGTGAAGTATAGTATTGTGTAATTTCATTTCATACGAGGAGTTTTATGTGAATATAAAATAAATGTTTCAAAATTTTGTAATGCAGTAAAAAACTAAAACCATACATCCGAGAATAAAAATTAGAGTGCACATCTGCGTGAATATATTTTTACGATGACTAAATCTGAGCATTGTTTGAAGAAAGAGCTAGATACCTTGGCATTTTTCTTTCATCATGGAAATGCTTATTTTCTGTGGAGGCGTATGGTTATATAGTTTATTTAAAATATATATATATATATAAGGAAGTTGTTTTAAAATAGTAAATTTATGAGACAGGAAAAATCATTAGTTTTAAAACTAGATTCAGAAATGTAAAGGGAACTATTGTATTTCTAATTGCACACACTAATGCAGTAAAAATTTAAAATATCAAGAATAATAAAAGCGGTGCTTTAAATCTTTATCAGTGTGTCCTACTTTAACGGTTATGCATTTATTTTTTTTACTTAAGATACAATCAAGTTTTGTCATTTTTAGAAAATATCTTATCGCTTTGAAACCTAAAAGCATTTTTATTACTGAAAGTCTACAGCAGCAAGCTATTTTATCATACTTTTCAGTTATGTTTCCTGACATAACACACATAACATTTACTTGTTTATTTCATTGCAATTATGGGAATATCATTGGGTAAAAAAATTTTATTGCATTTATGAAAATATTTGATCGTGCATAATTCCTGAGTGGAAATTTAAAATCTGAAATAAGTTTTGCTCCTAAAGATAATTTTTATTTTGAATGACAAATTTGCTCAAGTTTTTGTCGAAATGTACTCGCTTAAAAGCCTTATATATAATAGATGGTCGCCTGAATGTCGAGACAAATTTTTGAAAGAGTGAGGTGAATCATCAGGATTAAAATTGTTTCAGGAATCCATACCTGAAAACTTCTTCACACGGCATTACTTATTATGACCTGTTCAGAGGCATACGAAGAAACAGTTCTTAATAGCAAAGCGCCTTTAAAGGCGTATGATGACATCCCCGGTCATGAGTTCTAATGCATTTCTAATCCTGATGATGTGCCCTAACTCCCCTAGAAGTTTACCCAAGCATTTATTCGACTCCCTTTTAAATAAAATTTCCCTGTAACACAATAAATAAGAATGAAAATAATATGCATTTTTAACTTTTAATTTTGACAAAAAAGACTAAAAATGTCAAAAAAAACTATGCCTTAGCGAGAAAAACTTATTGCAGATTAAAATGAGGAAATTCGGCTTCTAAAATGCTTTGAAACGGGGATGTTCGAAGTCATTTTTCAATACTAACGCAAGACTTGATATGAAACCTTAATATTGACCCACAATATTTTAATTGCACCACGTATTATATTCACATGGAATAGTGTACCCTACCAAAGGAATTAATTTTAGGTCCCAAAGGGGGTGCACAATGTGGACCTACAGTATGCAAAAGTATTTTAAGATATATTAAATCTCACTCAACAGAAAACTATTGCTTCGAAGTGTAATTGTAATTTACGAAGTAATGTTACAAGGCTTTATTATACAATTTTCAATAACATCGCTGTTTTTCTTTTCAATTGATAAAATCAGGAGATAGTTTAGCATGCAACAGCCTGAATCGAGTTAATTGAATAATAAAAACTAAGTAATGCATTTAAAAAATCTATTGTTATTAGTAAAATGAGTGAAAAACGAAACGTAACTTGACAATTTTATTTCATTTAATAAAATTGAGTATGCAAATTTATATTCTTAAACAGAAAAGAACAGTCAGCACAGTCTCGAATCATCCATAATACTTTCATAAATATATTCCCCTTGTCATTCTAGTTATTAGATAAATAAACCTTCCTTACAACATAATAGGAATGAATATGTATTAAATCAATTCAGTGTTCTTTCTAAATCCCCTCTGATAGGGTAAGACAAATTCCCAGCCACTCCAGAAGCATCGAGTTCTGTCTTAACCAGACAAAGAGCTCTTACGACGGTCATCTCGCACGACCATCGATTTGCAAAAGCAGAATAAAGTAAATGTTTACAATAAACTCAGATGGCTTGCGCCATTCGGTTGATAGGCTTTCGGAATGGGGACAACTTTGTATTCGAAGCAATTCCAAATGGAACAGAGAAGAACCAAATAAGCAGTTCAGCCCCACCTTCTGAATGTCATCTTATCTATCTCTATCTTGAAGACTGGGGTTCATCCCCTTTTCAATTGCGGTATTTCATCTGTGGCACGTACATGTATAGATATATTTCGCTTACCTGTACATATCTTTCGAATTCTATTTGCCTTGAAATAATATCGGATTCCAGTTAAAGTGGGAGATTTGTTTGCATTGGCAAGGCTGTATCGCTCAATTCTCTGCATAATGTAGCAATCATGCTACCATTGCAATGGCTCTGAGGAGAGAGCTATTTTGGTACGACTCATTCTTGCACGATAAAAGAATAAATTGACCTTTCATAAATATATTATTATTTTACATTTATTTTTTAGAGTAAGTTTCAATGTAGAAACTGTATAAATGGAAAAGGAAATTGTTTTATTATAAATATTTAAAACCTCTTTTTTTCAGTATCAATGATATTCTTGTTCTTTTATAATCGGTTATATCTATCTATTGGGTTGGTTCATGGAAAAAATTTACTAGCTTAAAGGTTTTAAGCCTATGGGTATCAATCTAAAATTGAGTCATGGGGTTTTTAAAATTGATAACCAGAAGTTTCTTGCTCTATTTTAGAATAATATTACTCCAATATTTTTAAATTCGTATAGTATATTTTTTGTCTTTTCATTAAAACACAAAAGTACGTCTTTGTTTAATTGAAATAACAGATGTTTGTTCGGATTTAGTTTTTGGGTAAAATAACTAATATGTAGAGAAAGGAAGATTTCGGCCATATTGTAAAGTTTAATAGCATCCTACTGATGGATTCATTATTATTATTTTAAAAAACTGTTTTTGAATAAAACGTTAATTTTTAGTTTCTTTAGAATGTTTTTGCCTCTTAGCAGTTTTTAATATCTTATTTGAGACGGTATTTTTTCTGCCATTTTTTTTTTGTCTACCATTTTTTGTCATTTATAGCAAGCTCAACTTACCAACACATCAATTTCAAGCTTCAATTTAATACACTCTCGTTGAAAGATTTTTTTCATAGGTAATTAAGTAAAGTAAAACTTTTTATAATAAACTATAATTTTTCAACAACTAGAACAAATGTTCCGTAGCAATTGCTCGGTATGAATTATCATTTGCGTTTAAGGCATTAAAGTTTACTGCAGATTTCAACTTTTATCTACTTCAAACTTTATTAGTTTGATGCTAAGGATTATGTTCACTATACATATGCTAGAATCCGGTTCTTAAATCAAAGCCTGCCAGGGAGCAGTCGAAAATGTGTGGAAGGTTTTCGCTTTAAAAAAATTGTAGATGCTTGAATGAATGTGAGTGCAGTCTGCTTTAATGCTTGTTCGTTGATCTTAAAATGAGCTCCTATATGTAGCCTTGAAAAAGGAGCGCAGATCAAAATGCTTGTGTCAGAGAATCCGTTCCATTTGAAGAGCATATTTTTAAAAAAAGTTCTTTTAACGTTGGAAGATTTTGGACATTAGATCTTGTACTTAAAACTCTGCAAGAATTATTGCATTTTAAAAAATTATACACATAGAAAAAATTTATACAAAAATTTTTATATATTTATATACTTTTTGTACATAAACTTGCATAAAATTATTAATTTTTAAAAACTTTATATAAAGTTTTATACATATAGAAATATTCATAGTTAAATAAAGCATTTATTTCAAGTTAGGACCATTTTCTTAAAACTTTTATTTTCAACTACGTCTAAAATAAAAGTTTTCTGTCGATGTGTTATTTTACATTGTGTTAATTGTTTTAAATGAAAACATGAATAAATATTTTATTGAAAATAATGAAAATTATAATTTGTGATTATGCATATATACCTATCGTTTAATTTATCCATTATTTCATTAGTCTTAAAAACTGAAATAAAAGAAACGAAAATAACTCCTAACTTAAGCAAATATTTAACCATAGGAAGATGACACAAAATGTTTATCTCTTTTTATAATAACTGAAAAAATAGAAGATAAAGGAAAAATATAAAAATAATGTTAGAAAAGTGCTTTTGAGGGGAATTATTGTTTGGAAAATTCTCGAGGGATTACAGCGAAAATCCATTTGGAACTGCGCCTGAAATCAAGAAATGATTATGATGGAACTGTAAAGGCTAGGGAAAAAACGGGGGAAAACGAGCAATAAAATTCCCTCCCCTCCTTTTAAAACGCTTCAAAGAAAAATGTAACAAAGCTTTTCTTTCTCCGTATTTTGTACACTTTTTGTCTTTAAGTCTCTAAAATTGTATGAGAGAAAAATCACTTGAGATCTCATAAATTTTAAAATGTATATTCCTCCTTCATGTGGGGATTAATATTTGAAAACATAACATAAGCGAATGTACAAAAATAACTGGAATACATTTTTTAGAGATATACTCGCTTGAAATCGTGTTAACAAATTAAGGTTTTTGAAGAATGAAAAATTTCTTGCATTTTTGATAGTTTGGTAAAATTATACATTTGGTCAAATAAATTTTCCTAAAATTTTCTCGTATTTTTTTTATTGGATTTTTTCTTGCTTTTTTTGGTGTAAAAATTTTCCTTTTTTCTTGCTTTATTCGATTGAAAATAAATAAAAATATTTTTTTATATATGCTGTGCATTTTCTTTTACAAAAATTCCTCAAAATAAGTTTGAGAGCAAGAAAATTAGAGAGATAGTTTACTTTGCAGTGAACCATCCATACAATCCTACAGGAAGCGTACATCACAGTGCGTCACCCCTCTTCGAAGGGAAAATTTTCCGGAAACAGAGGCAACATATGCTCTCAAATACGAATAACACAACGAATGTTATACATAAAACAACCATACATTAACTTATTGGTAACTTATGAAAAAAAGTCAATTTGAACATTGTAAAAATGTCAAAAGTTTTTAAAAATTAAGTATAGCTTTCGTAAATATGGAACGAAAAGTTTGAATGGTAAAGGGTTTTTCCCGAATTTTATATCGAACCATTAAACAAAATTTATTAAAAATGACATCGACATTACATAGGACCAACCCTTATCAAATTATATTATATTTTACATGTTTTCTTTCCAAATACCATCACATTTTGTGGTCCACACCCAAATTTTATGGTATTATCTTTTGTAATTAAATTTTGTTACATGATGCATAAAGAATTTATGGTAAACCCCTTATCAATTGGAGCTGTCAATAAAAAAAAATACAAAAACTACTTAGAAAATTTCAAGGAATATTTGGCATTTACAAAAAACTCAAATCGAACTTTTTTCATAAGTTATTAAATACGATTTAAAACAAAATTATATTTAAATAAAAACTATATTTGCTCATGCGCAGCATGAAAGGACTACTTTAAATGCTCATATCTTGAACAGTTTTTTACATTTTATCAAAACAGAAAATATTTTTGCAAAGCAATAATCAAAAAGGTTTGTTAAATTTTATTGAATATTTTTGATGATTTAGTAAGAAACCGAAAGGAAAAAAAATTCATTTTTTATAAAAATGTCATTATCTCCATAAATACTTAAACTAGGTTCACGAACTTTAGTGCAAGTATTGCATAAAATATCCAACAAAAATGATACAAGTTACAAGCTTATCTCTACAGTATTTATTATATAATGTTCAAAAACATTCTCTTTCGTTCGTAATTTATTGCCGGTGCCTCAAATCTTTAAAATCTTTAATCATTATTAATATGAATGACCTAAACACCTCTAAAGTTTTAAAAAATATTATAAGTATTTCTTGAGCAATATTAAAAAAATGAGTTAGAAGTGTTCCATAAATTTCCCCTGTATTCTTCAATAACGGTGAACTTACACAGTCCAATTTGTGTAAAAACTTAGAAATTTATTTTAGAAATCTTAACTTAGAAAAACTTATAAGTAATAATTTTGGACCTTCGTGCTATATGAAGTATAAGACTTTTTTGTACTTAGAATAAAATATTTCTAGTACTGGTGTATTTTTTAACAGAAATATCGCAGAAAATAATCAGATTTTTCTCTATATTTAGCATATTTTTTAAAATACTAGCGCATGTTAAATTTTAATGTATTTCAGTTTTATTTTACTTAATATAAAATAATTTAAAATTCAAAGATCCCTTTGGGAATATCTATTTAAATATATTCAAACTATTCTTCAAATAAACCTCTAAATTAGACTGTAAATTTTCAACTTTCATTTCATGATACTTTTTCTTAATCATGATACTTTGTAACGTCACTTGTTTTGATTTTTATATATTTTCCCGGAAGATTTTTCTATTAAAAATAAAAGACTCAAGAGTCTCCTCATAAAAATAAATTTTACTTTCCATAAATTCTCTAAGGAAAAAAATTGACTTTGAATACTCTTTTGAAACATGAAATTTGAAAGGGACTTGGTTTAATATATTTTATTCCAATTATGATGCATGGTATTTTCCTGTATCTTTTAACATTAATATACAATATGTTAGAGATTTATATAATTTATACATTTCAACGGACAAAGATACTGGTTTTAAAGATGATAAATTATTATTCATCTCAGTAAAAATGCAACGTTCTTTTTATAAATTGGAACTCATGCATAGTGTATTATTTTCTCAGGCTTTAATAACAAGCTCGGAAAAAGTTACATTTTTTTATTTCTTGTAAAATAAGTAGAATAAATTTATTAGCAATTTTTATTCGTGATATATTTCATTTCTTATTGCGTGATTTTTGTTAAAGTTTTGCTACATTATTCTATTGATACTTGTGATAACATGTAATCTTATATTTCACATTTATAAAAAAAAAAGCATTCGAAGAATTTTAATACATTGAACCATCACATCTCACGATTTTCGTATTTCACTATTTCTGACATTCTCAGTAGTAACAGCATTCTCAGCAACTGTAATTTTTATCTCAACTTAATATAATAAATTTTAATAAATGGTTGCATTTATTATAAGTTAAATTATTATGGACATATTTTTATTTTGCTTACAAAAACTATTGTTTCAAAAATATAGTTCTTGTTGCCACACATTTAGTATAAACTACAAAGCTGCAAATTAAATTGAACTCAACAAATGATGTTTGTTTTCTGTTTAATGACTTGTTCCAATGTACTATGATAAAATTACGAAGTTTTATCAAATTTAACTAAGTTAATAAGTTTTATCAAATAGTTAAAAACCATATCTTATTGCTACTTTTTCCAAACTTATTAAAGCACTTCGGTAAAAATTATAGAGATTTTTAGTACTGCCTTAGAAAAAGAAACACGGTATATGTTACCTTATTCTAGTAGTTTTGTCATACTTTTTTTTTACAGTGAAAAATTAACAATAAGGTGCAGAAACTTTCAACCGTTCTCCAAACCAAACTATTTTCTAAATTGCGAAATCCCCAGAGGGCATATTTTGAAGGTCAGGAGTCCCAATCCATTAAAAAATTGCGTAGAATATCAGTATCATTTATTAAAAGCAAACTTATGAGACTATAACTTCTGAAATATAAAATGTGATATAACTATTGTTTGTTTAAACAAATTTATTAATCGATAATTATCACCCTTACTCATAAATTCAGAAATAAAATATCACTTTCTCGTTTTTTTTTTTCGAAAAAAAGTATAAATTCACTAGTCAACAATTTTTAAAATTTTAAAGTCAAACTTAAAGTAAAGTTGTGATTAGGACTGGGCGATATTAGAAATTATATATCGTGATATATCGTCAGTTTTTCATCGCGATATAGCGATGTATCGCGATATAGTATTTTTGAATTTCATTTACTTTAAGGCACAGAAAGTCAGATTTCTATCAAGACTTCATACGCATTTTGATTTAAATCAATTTATAAATTTGAAAATATATATGTTTTGCTAAAGAAAGATATTAAATAAATTGACTAAGATGTACAAATCTTACTTAAAATATTTATTGAAAAAATGTGTGTAGATACAGAATGAAATATTTGCACTTCTTTATCGTTTATAAGGTATAAGCAGTCTTAATTTAAGTTAACCCCTAAAACACCCTTAATGAAAAAAAAATATTGTTATTAAACAAAAGCTGATTTTAAAATTTCAAAATATATTTTAATTAAAATAAAAGTTAGATTGACTAAAAGCCGAAGTTTAAAATTAAAAATGTTCGAATTTTAAACTAAAAAGTAAACATAAGATTTGTAATAATTTCTTAAAATTTTCGTTCTCTGAAAGATTTCTCAGTTTAAAAATAAAAAGGGAATTTTATGAAGATATCTAGCTGAAATTATTGAAAGAAAATTTAAAAAATTGAAAAAAAAGTTTGTTAAGAAATTCATTATACACTTAAAACAAAGTGTTAAAAATATATTTTTTTTTTTTAAAAACAAGAAACTTTTTTTAACAAATCAATATTTGCTTGTACTATTATGCGTAAATAATTACAGAATTATTAAGTTCGATCGTAATGTTCAAATTCTTAATGAAGAAGTAAACACAAGTTTTGTTATATTTTCTAAAAATGATCACGCAAATAGCAAAAGATTTCTTAGTTTAAAAATAAAAAAATAAATAAAAGTGAAATTTATCAATATATTTACCTAACAGCAAAGGAACAAAATTTAAAAAATAAGTTCGTTAAAAAATTATTTGTATGCTTAAAACAAAGAGCTAAATAAATTTAAGAAAAAAAAATGCTTCTTAAACACTATTTTTATTATTATTTCATATAAATAATTAAATTAAATTAAATAATGACCGAATTATGAACGAAAAACAAAGTAAGGCAAAGTTTCTTAATTAAATTCTTAAAAATAAAAAAAGAATTGTGATATTCGGTAATATATTTAGCTAATTAACTAATAATATAAAACGAAAATTAAAAAAAAATTAATGATTTTACTCTCTAATAAAACGAAGTAGTAATTGATAAAAAAAAAAAAAGAAATGAATAAAATTCGCAAACTTTTCAAATTCTTTTGAACAAATAAAGTTTATTGACTTATGTCCAAAAAATAAGTTTTGTTTTAACTTTATTTCTAAAAATAAAAACAACTCAAGATTTATAAATTTAAAATCAGTAATAGAAGCCCATTAAATTATTAGAAGTTTTATCCGAAAGGTTTTTAATAAATTAAAAGAAAGTAAAAAAATAACCTAACAAATTTATTTACTTTGTAATTTAATTCCTTATGGGTGCCTTAAATTAGATTTCCGATAATTTTCACATTTAAAAATATAAAAAAAGTTTTGTCAGAAAATAAATAAAAAACTTACCTAATTAATGAAGAAACTTTTCTTTATAAATTCTTTTCAATAATAGATTGCGTTCAGAACAAGGTTACGACGGCGATCACGAAGTTAATCCCATTGAAAATAATCTACAAGAAACGATTTCAAATCGCGAAGGTGCGAAAACGAACATGTGATATAACGATATAAGGTCTCAAAAGTGATTCTGATTCTACCGCTCATCAGTCAAGGCCGTCTCAACATAACGAAACAATATCGTCTTCCACAGCGCGAGTTGGCATCGGAACGTAAGAGAAAGTCCTTGCGTGTATCGCTATATCGTTATATCGTCTTCTTCACTCGACGGCTTAAATCAGATTTCTGATGCATCGCTTGGAATGAAAGTTGCTGTATCGGTTTGCCGATATAGGCGTTAAATCGATATGTCGCGATATATCGATTTATAGCCCAGTCCTAGTTGTGATAGTGAATATTGTAAAGTTGTTTTTGCAACGTCGTGGATTTGGACAAGTAAAATTATTGCAAATTTACGAATAACCATTAACCAAAACCTAGTTGAAGAAAGAAGGCCTCAGTAAGGGTAAATTTAATAGTCCGACCTACGAAACATAAACTGCGCAGTGGAGGTTAAATAAGAAAGATATTACGTTTAGACTACCAAAGGACCAAATTTCTTGTTTATGGTAACCAGAGCTGGGGCATTCTCGCTTCTAGGAGGTATGGCGTTAATCCCTCCAGGATAGTGATCGCACAATTCTCGCTTTACGGCCGTGGTATCATATGCCTTTCTAATTCTAGCTTCTCAATATTTCAGTGGTTTGATCTCAATAATGTAGTCTTGCATTAAATCTCTCAACACGTTGAATGCAACGCTAATTTTACATGTCTTGCCGGTCTGGCCAAAATGATTTTCTCAGTATGTATTGCATAAATTTCTTCAAACCATTATAATAATATAAAAAAATTAAAAGCTTTAAAATTTTACTCGAATTATGTTCTTCGAATAATCTTGGCTTCGCCGGTCACCGGTGACCGCCGTGGCGCTACGAACAAACTCAGTGCCTGTCACCGGTGACCCCCATGGCATTCAACGTGTTAATACGCATAAACTTTGAGCGTCTGGTCCTGTGGAAGTACGTCATTCTAGTTCTGCTGGTCCTGAAGGGGTAAAAAAATACATTAATTTTACGTGAATGCGTAACTATGTTTGTGGTTTAAAAATAAAAAAAGGCTAAAAGTCTTTTCGTTGGCTGTGGTGTGGAAGTTTGGAAGGAAAGGTACCAACTCAGGCTCTGCCCATGTCTTCTGACCAGGGTAAATCTAGCGTGACATTCCTACCTTGCTTCAAAAAAGATAAAGCTCTAAAAATACTCTAAGTGTTTAGTCATGGTTGACTGGTGTATGTTCGTTTCAACACTATAGCGTTAGTCCTTTTTCCGAACTTTCAGATGCAGTCTTTCCTGATTCAAAAACACTTTTACCCATTGTCTTAACACTTGGAGGGTTAAACACACTATATTTGAGTTTTCCAGCTTTCAACTGAAGGCTTATTTAATTCAGATAAATACGGTTACTTGATTGTTTCTTTTTGAATTTGGATGATTTTTTTTTGACTTTTTCCTCTTGCCTTTGCTTCAAATTTAGTATAAAGCAAACACTGTCTACTTTTGTTTTTAAAGTATACAATAATGTTTGAATTTTGTTTAGTGGAACAGTATCCAGATCTCATGTTATTAAAATAAATGTTAATATTAAAAATATTGATTAATATTTCCAATTTTTTCTCTTTGATTTTATATTAGTTTAAATCTTGATTTTCTGAATTAAAAGCAGTTTTGTTATTACTTGAAAAACTATTGCAGTTTAAATGTGATATTTCGTTTCTTTGATTTTTAATTTTAAAGACTTCTTTCGGTAAAACTAAGATTTATTTATTTTTCTTTTGATACATAAAGTTTTGTAACAATTAAAAAAAATTGAAAAAGTAATATTTTTTAACTTTGCTTGTTGAACTATGAGTCGGGTTCCATTCTTATTTTTTTCCGTTTTATACTCTAATGTTTCAAAGCGCCATTTAATTTTCATAAATTAGTTTCAATAATATCACTTACATTTTCTGCAAATTTTAATTTGTGTTAAATTTTTTGTTCAAAATCTTTCTAATGAATATTAGCAATAAGCTCTTCATAAATATAACATAAATAACATCGCTCGTGAAGATCTGATGAAAACAATAGTATAAATCCATCTATTTCATAAATACCCAATTTATACTGAAATCGCTAGTTCATCTGAATAATATTTCTGGGAAAGATAAGTTTTATGAATAATCCCTTATTGTCACACTGTTGAAATGAAATTTCTAGAAATATGCTTTTCAATAGCATTGGCGAAAAATAGCTTTATTTTCACGCCAAGAAATTCCCTTTCAGAATCAATAATCCTCATACATAAAGTAAATCTTGGCAGTCAATTCAGCGAAATAACAGTTATTCAGCTGTGCTGAATCTCTCTGAAGATCGCCTGTAAATCAAATGTATCATCTGTTATTATGCGCATCTCCAGATCTAAGGAAAGGCTGAAATCACTGTTATATTTTGCAGCAAACGTCAGGAATTAGCATATACGATATATATACCCGGTATAAATCACTGGTAAACTAGTGCATTCTCTATTATTATGGATTCCCAGGTTTATTCAAGAAATATAACATTCTATCTTTTAACAAAAAGTACTTGTTATGTATCACTGTTCTGATTGGCTTTTCCGTTATAAAATAGAGCCATAATTTTTCAGTGGATTTTTTTTAAAATTTTATAATACCTGTTTTTATGATATAGGAACAATTTAGGTTTCAGATTCGGTTTAATTTTCGGGTGATAAATTTGTCTAATTTGTAGCTTCCAGCCTGTATTTTTCAGCAAATCATTATTTTAATAATATGAAGTTCATTTCAGCGCCCTTGAGGAGGTTCGGAGGTGCCCTTGGAGTGAAAAAAACAACACATTACTGAGGAAATGATAAAACTTTTAGATAAATAATAGTTTCTTGATATAGTTTGCTTTAGCTTTTTAAGTTCTTGGTAACAAAAATGAGTTATTTTTATGGCAGCTTTTTTATATTTAGGGCAATAAAATCAGTATTCGTGAGTTGTTGAATGTTTAAACTTTATTTTTTTTCAACACTATGAATATAAATAACATGCAAATGCAATACTGATGAAAAAGTTCGAAATATATCGAATGCTATTTGAGACATATTTAGAATTGGAACAAAAATGCAATTGGCTCTTGTTAGTTTTATACTGAAAACATATTAAATAAGATTTCTCATTTGGTGTGAATAAAATAAATAGTAAATCAATTGTTCTAAATGTAGTAAATAAAATTGGATTTTTATATTCAGTTTGCAGTTTTTGTATATGAACCGACATTTTCGCAGGAAAGCAACCTGTGACTGATGAAACCCGGATAGTTATGTTAAAAAACTACCAGGTCATATCTAAAAATTACTTCAGGTTTGAAAGTTAAATATTAAACAATTAAATGATTATGAAAATAGGAAAGATTTTTTAGGAGTTCCAATTTTACATATAACAGTTTAAATTGTACATATCTTATTGAAAGGAATTAATGATTTTATGCAGTTATTTCAATTTTAAATAAAAGTTACGAAAACAAATATTAAATCAAAGTTTTTACATTCAAATCCTGTAAATGATTTATCAAAACCCCTTGAATTTGTAAGGTGAACATGTTTAAAAAATAATGTTTAACAATATTTATTTTCGGATAAAGAAAAAATTTCATATAAATCCATAAATATTTTTTTTTCAAAACTACACAAAACGGCAAAATAATTTTTATGGAAAAATTGACCTAAACAAGCTTTAATTTTTTTTCTGGGGAACGCAATTAGAAAATTTCGTTGTATGAAAATTTATGAAATGCTTAATAAAAATGCTAATATTGTAAAATACCGTTAACATAAAAATATAATTCTTGTTTTCTGATATCGGAATACAATGTCTGGATTTGAGAACTTTCTGGCACTAATTTTTTAATGTCATACACATGACATTTTATGGTCCCTCACACTTATATCTTCACAATGTGCAAAAAGTTTTCCAACTATACACTGATACATTTTCTGCTACGTTTCAGCCTTTGGCTATCCTTTCTTAGTAACCTTCTCCAATATTACGCACTAGTAATCATCATTTATAGTTTAAAAACAGAACAAGAATGAAATAAACTGCTCTTGACTTCATTATCCACCCAGGACGGAAAAACAATCGTTAAAAACTTTGATAATATATTTAATTTGATCTCATTTGATTTGACTTGATTTTACCTTGATTTTACCTTGATTTAATATTGATTTGATATAGATTTAATATTGATTTAATTTGATCTTCATTTGATCATAATTTGATTTGATCTTGATAGTATTTGATTTGGTTTGGTGTCATTTGAAATGGTTTGGTTTAATTTAATTTGTTTTTTTAATTGATTTAGTTTTGCTAAATTGGTTTGGTTTTTTATTTGATTTAATTTTTAATTTGATTTGGTTTTATTTATTTCATTTTGGTTTGGTTTTGAGTTGATTTTGATTTGTGTTCGATTTGATTTTGATTTTAGTTTGATTCGTTTGTTTTATAGTTTGATTTGATTTGGTTTTATTTTAAAAATTCTATAAGGTAATTGGACTCTCTTAAAGATTAAGAGTTCATGCAAATGTCAAGAATAGTTATGTATTCAGAAATAAATAATTCAAAATTCCCAGTAATGGTAATTCTTTAAGTAAGAAATTTGAAAGTTCTGTTTTATTATTTACCAATGATACATTATTTTTGAAAAAGTTATTGATTTTTACATATAATACTTGCTGAGACTTTTGGTAAGGACCTTACGGATTACACGATGCTAAATTCTTTATTAAAGAAATGTATTGAGCAATAACAATTAATAATGAAATTCCTTGAATAATATCTTTCAAAAAATGTTTTCTTTAACAAATAACACTTTAAATTGATGTAATGTAGCTTAAGTAATGCAACTTATTGACTTCTAGCATTTATTTGTGCAATTTAATTGTTTTATAGAAGCCGGGATTGCCTGTTGGTGGGACACCGAACACACGTTTGCGAGACCGGGAGTTCGAATCCTCATGTAGTAAATGGGGGCTGGCTCGTCAATCTGTTGGTCACTCCATGTGTCCATAACAAATCATACCTCTGGGAGTACTCGATCGGAGATTGATCGTACTCTAGTTCAGGTCAAAATTACGATCTGTAAATGAATGAATGGATGTATGAATGGTTCCGTCCTCCAAACTTTTGTGACGTATGGGTGTGGCAGTAGTCGAATTTTTGGCCGTAGATGGTGCCGCTGGAATAACAAGAACAATCACACACCCGTGACTTAATGGCCTACGACAACAAAAATTGTTTTATAATAGGGGTATTTATTCAACTAAAACTCCCGTTTTTTAAATAGCTTTTCGAAAATTAACTATACCGTTTTTCCATATAAAAGGTTACTTTTATTTATAAAGGTTGTGTTTCACTAAATCTGCTTTTATTTTGCCTATTTTAAAGATATATACAGGGACAAAAGTATCTTTAATATTTCCATTTGACTTGATGTTGAAAATATAAATAAATCTGTCCCTTTTAATACTTAAATAACCGGTTCTATTATATAAATTAAGTTTTATCGCATAAATAGATATTTTATGAGTAAAATTTTGTAAGGAAAATATAAAGGGAAATTTCATCTAATTAATAAAGATTTTCTCTTAAAAATAAAGGTTTCGTTTCTTAAGTATAGTTGCACCTTATAAATCTCTTTGTCTTGTGAATAACGTTTTGTCCTTTTTAAATAAAATTTTATTTTATTAATAGTCCTGTCTCATAAATAAAAACTTTGTCCATTAACTCTCTCCCAAATTAAGATTTCCTCTTAAAAATAAAGGCTTCCTTCTTTAAATAAAGATTTCTTTAAATAAAGATTTCTTCTTATAAATAAAGGTATTTTTTCTTCCTTATCACAGTTTCGCCTTCTAAATAAAGGTTCTTGTCTTGTGAATAATGTTTTATTATTTTTGAAATAAATTTTATTTTAAAAATAATTTCTTCTCGTAAATAAAAATTTTGCCTTTTGGTTAAGTTTCATCTCTTAAAGAAAGGTTTCCTTTTATAAATAAAGGTCTAGTAATTAAAGGTATTTTTTCCTAAACATAGCTCTATCTCATAAATGAAATTAATTTTGTCTTGTGAATGTTTTATTCTTCTTGAATAAAATTTTATTTTAAAAACTACTTTTTCTCGTAAATAACATTTGGTCTTTTAGTTAAATATCATTTCTTAAATAAAGGTTTCTTAGAAAAAAAATTTTGTTTCTTAAACATAGCTTCGTCCCATACGTAAATGTTTTTGTCTTGTATAAAACGTTTAGCTTTTTTTAATGAAACTTTATTTTATAAATAACTTCATCTCATAAAAAAATTGCGAGTTTCATCGATTAAATATAAAGGTTTCCTTTTTTATTTAATGCATGATAATAAATGGTGGTATCATTTTTTAAACATTGCTTTGCTTTATAAATATAGGTTTTGTCAATTAAGTAACGCTATATAATTTTAAATAAGATTCCTTTCTCCAAAAAATGTTTCATTTTTTAGTTTTAAAAAAAATATTTCTTTCAAAGAAAAGAATACTTTGTACCATTATTAAAGGTTTTATCTTCAATTACGGAACTATTATTAAAGGCTTTTTCTTAAATTAAGACTTTATCGATTTTCGATAAGTTTTCACTTAATAAATGTTTTGTTCCATATAGGAAGGTTTTGCCCCTAAAATAAGGAGTGCTAAGTTTTGGGAAACAATAGCATGAGCTTTCACGATACAATTCAATCATTTGCAAATATACATTCTTTTTCACAATTTTTAAAATATTGCCAGAAAACTGAAAAACAAATTAAAAAACAATGAAACATATTTTTTTTGTGCATAAACAATTTTTTACGTTGAATGAAAAGTGTATAAAAGTAAATAATTTTTGGTTTCTATAGATTAATTAAATGAAAAATCATATGTCATAGAAATTAATATTTTGAAAATAAAAATTATCTGTAAGACATTTTTCCGTAATTATATATTTTCGACATAATGTTACAATTCTAATATGCAGAAAAGTTAAAGCAACGTTTTAATAAAAATTTGTGTCATTTTTCTCTTAGTGAAAATGATTGTGGGTAATTTCTTGTTACTACTAATATTTTTAAGACGTTAGATATAATTGCTCTTTGAAACACGAGTACTAGTAGTCATTTAAAAGTAGAAAAAGTATTAAATTATTAAAAAATTCCAATAAAAAAATAGAGCCATAGTGGCCCAGGTGATAGAGCTCTTGCCTTCAATAAGGTGAACCGGGTTCAGATCGATGGGTGCCAGCTTGTCTAGGAGGTAAAGTTGGTCGGTGTGCAATGCTGACAATAATTCCACCATCGTACTGTTGGTCATTAAATTGTGGAAACTGGAAATCCATGACCCCTATGATCCCCAATGGGCTTTTGCGGGATTACATTAGACATAAAACAATACATGAAAACTGTAATTTTTTTAAAACTTAAATCACGTTTCGCCTGTTGTTGAGTAGCATACATTTATTTGAATTTTTTCAACTGTACAATTAAAATTTGCTGAAATTGTCCCAAATTGATTATCAGTGGAGACTGTTCCGAATGCTTTATTATTATACTCTATATTCTATCAATGTTCCATTATTATATTATAATGTTTTATACTCTACTTTTACAATGCTCTATGTTTGATGGATAAAGTAAAAGGTTTTTAGTAGTAGTTGCTTTTTCGTAACGAGTAGTCATCTAACCTGTTGCTGCCGTGTGAATTTTTAAAAAAAAATATTTACGTACTTTTATAACTGGATAATTTAAATTTTGAATTTCTTACTCAAAATCAAATTGAGATTAATTATTATTTTAATTATATGGCTGCTCGAGTATTTGTTTATTAAAATGCCATGTTTGTTATCCCTATAAATCGTAATTATACTCATATTATGTAATAATTTTACCTTTAAGATGTCATATATGGAAACAAACATGAAAAACTTGTTAAAAACATATTATTTACATGTTTTTTTCAAATCTAGAAGGGTTCAGGTGTGAGGAGGATGAGTGCATTACAAATGTAACTTTTCAGACGATCATTTGTGTCACAAAACGATAAAGTAGTATTTAAAATATGGAACACTTGCAAGTCTTAACGTGTATTTACAACCTTTTTAAAAAGATCTTTTGAAAAAAGATTAATAAAAATACATACCAAGGGATATATGTAACTGTACGACTTTATTTATTATGACTTCATTTTGATTCATTGGTTAATTTAAAAAGAAATACTCTTAAGAGTAGTTTGAAACAATGAATCAAACGCAATGTACATTTTTTAAACACGCATTTTTGAGCTATGCAGAATTTTAAGACACTCATTTTGAGCTATGTCCAAAATAAAGTTCCCCGATGACTTTTTATCTCTCGTGAGTCTTTCATATTTTTAAATATTTTGATATAAATGCTGATATTTATATTTGGTCCTATGTAATCTCCAGATCCTTAATTTGTTATATTTCTTCAATTTTTGTTATTTTTGATATCAAGTGATGCTGGAGCTTATAAAATAAAAAGTCTCGGCAGAGAAAGTAAAACAAAATTCTATGCAAATGGATAAATACCTATTATTTAAATTAAAAATTAAAAACGCACTTCGAATTGCTATAACTGTCAATCAAATTGAGTTTATAACGAAAAACGTTTATAAATAAAAACGGTGCTTTCAACGCATCAAATTTCAACTCTGTAGTTGCATTTCCTCGAATGCACAGTAGCCCGTATTTCATGTTTACCCTCCAGTTTAACACTTTATAATACTCTAATTATGGAATGTAGATTTTTTTATTCCATTGTTGTACCTATACTTTTTTCGACACAATTTCGTTATTTGAAGTTTCTAAATCGTGTACTTTGTTACAGCGAAACAAAATATAACATGAAGTTGAGAACCCAAAACACGTCGGTGGTGCTTACGACCTCTAATATGAAGAGAAATCTGAATTTCCGTACCATAAATAAAATTAAGTTCATATAGAACCAATTTTTGTATAGATCGTTTGCGTATATATATATATATATATATATATATATATATATATATATATATATATATATATATATATATATATATATATATATATATATATATATATATATATATATATATATATATATGTATATGTATATGTGTATGTGTATGTGTATGTGTATATATATAATATAGCATAATAAATAAAAACAAAAAAACAAGGGAAAAATTACGGAACAATGAAAAAAAGGGGAAAAAAAGAAAAATAATACTGAAAGTGAAAATAACAAAAAACCGGGAAAAAAGAGAACAAAAATTTTTAAAAAATCCGGAAAATAAAAGATGTAATTTTCGCATCAATTATTATATCTTTTATTTTCCGGATTTGTCAATTTTTTGTTCTTTTTTAAGATTTTTTTGTTATTTTTATTATTATTTTTATTTTTTCCCCTTTTTTCATTGTTCTGTAATTTTTCCCTTGTTTTCTCTACTTTTTGAACTTATACACATATATACTCTACATCAGGGATGGCG
The DNA here is from genome assembly GCF_982258835.1 of Parasteatoda tepidariorum. Taxonomy (NCBI): domain Eukaryota; kingdom Metazoa; phylum Arthropoda; class Arachnida; order Araneae; family Theridiidae; genus Parasteatoda; species Parasteatoda tepidariorum. The sequence continues at coordinate 39,956,266 of NC_141762.1, read as the reverse complement.
AACCAATGGCACGCGTGCCACTTATGGCACGCTACACAATATTTTGGGCACGCCACCGATCACAAAGTTCACTATGAAGCATATTAACAATTCAATTAAAATTCACAAAAAAAGAACAATTAATGAAAAAAAGGCAATTAATAACCATAAATTACTAGCGAACAATAAATAACTAGCGTAAAAAATTAACAGTTCTGCTTAAACTAACATTTTATAACCCTAATATATGTTATTTTTCATCTAATCTGCAGCAACAGAAGTCACACTTATGTTACTTTAAGTTGAATTACGCGTATAACTGAGACATAGTAAAAAAAAAAAATTTTTCGTAGTAAATAAAAAGTTTTGAGTTGATAGTATTTAGTATTATTATTTACCCAATAATCACGAAGTCAAAACTATTTGTCGGCACGTCTATGACCTCATTAAAATATATTTTATAAAAAAGGCACGTTGGTGCATGAATGTTCGCCACCCCTGCTCTACATATATATATATTCAAATAGGTGTACGCTTGAGAGTAAGTGGAAGATCAAAAGCAAACTGGTCAATAGTTTAATAGAAAATAGTTTAAGAGCTGCTATTCTGTATGAGTAAAAAATATACCTATAGTCTAAATTACTAGCTTTAATGGTTCGTAATAGGAAACAGAAATATTTTTCTTATTCTAAACATTTTACTGTAGTATTTTACCGGTCTTTCAAGTTAATTTGGTGTAGAAACACTGGTATAGGTAACTGGTATAGGATATGCAAAACACACTCGACAATTTTCATCGCATCTTTTTAAAAAAATATTAACTAAAAATAATTAAGAAAAAGAACTGTATGAAAAACTATTCAATAATGTATATGTTTAATTATTTTCAAATATTACATATTTTCAGACAAATTTTATTTCCTTTTCACCTTTCGAAATGACATTGAATTTTTAAAATGACCAAGCATTTATCTAAATTATATTCTTAATATCTATAAATCTTTTATATCGTTATTAATAGTTTCTGCTCTATGATGATCAATTAAAACAATTAAAAATGCAAAATATAACATAGTTTAATACAATTTTTATCTCTTTGAGTATTTTTTTAAATCCTTTAAAAGATAAAATAAAACGAAGGCACAAATATGATACCACATCTTTTAAGTTAAAATAACAGCCATTCTATTTGTCTTAGACTCATAGAAGATTTTTTTTATCCTTAAGGGAATACACATATCGATGCAATTTCCAACATAATACAAAACTCAAACTCTACTTTTGCGGGGTGAAACTTTTCATCTGATAAGAAAATATTAAGATATCAGCAAAAGAAAATATGTTCCTTTTTCTAGGCTCTTCCGGAATGTAAAATTTCAACGTATTTCATCTCGATTCATCTAACATTCTATTTTATATGTCCAAGCGGAGGCACATTTCAAATTCTATCCAGAACTATATCGTCTGCGATCCGAAGAAGCAGAAGAAAATAAATATGAAAAAAAAGAGAAGGTACATCGTCGCTTGCGCTATTGACAAAACCAATAAAGATCTCAAAAACAAATATAGAAGAAGACCTCCAGTGGGGAAGAAGATCCAGGAAAAAAATTCCAGGAAAACTGGAGATCAAGAGTTATCTTTTCCTGCAACTATTTTACCTCGTTCTTTCCCAAAAGACGAAAAAGACTCAGTAATGATACCGCTAAACACTTTAGTATCCTATGGGAACGAGATTCGCTATGAATGCGGTGCTCGGGAAAAAAAATATCGTTGCCACCAGAAGTTCGAGAAGAATTTTATTTTTATCCCCCAAAATATTTTTCCCCAAAAAAATATTCTCTTCGGATAGTGTGATTTAATGGCAAAATGATCTCGAGCAGCTAGCAATGGTTCAAGACTCCCACTGCTCTCATAATGGCGGATGCACCATTTCATTTCTAGAAGCCAAGGGACTCTTTACGTCTGTTGCCATTTTCCTCTAAGAAGAAATAAAGAACACCCCAAAAAAGATGAGATGTTCTTTAAATCTCAGTTTATTTAAGAGAGTTAGTAACCTCTTCAGTTGTAAGAAAAATACTCCACAGAGGCTGAAAGGATAGGGAAAAAATCTCGGATAAGAAAAATAAAAGACTCTTCTTTGGCGTGTGTTTTCTGGTTGTAAATATACATTCGGAAGATACGAAATTGCTTGGCTCAAGGCTTCCACTAAGATTGCGGGCCGTTATTCATTGAAAGGATTTTTTTTTATATAAATTTTTATTATGTTTATTATTTATTGAGAAATGTTTAGGGAAAAGTAGGGAAACGTATAATTATTTCGAAAATAGCCTTTGGAGTTTTATTTATATTTCTTTCCAAGAAGAAAAGTTGGAAAAAGTAAGAAACTCGTATTTATTTCGATAATGGTCTCTGCATGATTATTTCCATTTCCCAATGTAAACAGCGGATAATATATTTTACTTTTTTCTTAGAAATTGCCTCTAAAATTATTTACGTGGATAATAGAATAATTTTTACGTTGCGCTTTACGTTTCAAGCGTTCGAGTTTCTTTTAAAATAATCAAAATAACATAAAATTTTAAAAGAGCATGCATTCTTTCGATTAATTCCAGTGGAAATTTATTTATATTTTCTTTTATAAAATCTTTTATGGATTATAAGAGTGCCTTTAAGTATTTATTTGTAAACAAATTGATCAGTAATATTCTAATTTAAAACACAACATTTATTTTGTATCTTATGAAAAGTAAATAGTTCTTCAGTTAGCAAAATAAAATTATTTCAATTTTTTCAATTATCATACAATTTAAGAAATTCATCAGAAAACAATAGTTAAATAACAATTTACTTAAATGTTATTTTACCCTATTCCCACAAAACAGCCAAATAACCGTACATAATAAAATATTCAACTATGAAAAAAAAACCCATTTATTTACTGTTTCAATATAAGGAAGTTAAACAACCAGAACTTTATCGCTCCGCAACTAAAACCACTTAATGAAATCACTTAGTTTCTTGCACCTGAGTACATATTATAGCCGAAAGAGCTAACGTGTCAATCTCCTGTCCGACAGACATGGTATTAGAGTTCCAGCGTTGGTACCACGTTTTTTCCCCATTCCTTTAAACACATGAAAAGTTGACTATTTCCTGCGCATCCAAATTTGTCACCCTGGATTATTAGAACATGATAATCTCATTTACATATAGATGGCAGCACCATAAAACTACTAAACGCAAAAATCTAGCATTTTCTTGCTAGTTGTAAAAGGTTAAAATGCCGTATGGTTTTTGAAGTTATACTTCTTATGCGACTACCAACAAGGTTGCGTTAAGCGTTTAACGCTACATTTTTATTGGTTGGGAAATCACGTGGTGGGATCCAGTTTTCCCTCCTTCATTTCCATATTGCTTTGGTTCTCACTAGCATAAAAGTATTGTTTTTCTATAAATATTTTTTTAGTTTGTTTTGATACACATATAATTTAATAGGGAAAAAATGAGTGAAAACAATCCCACGGACAATGCGACGGATTTAAGGTTATGTCAAGGTACGTCTCTTGTGAATATCAATTGATTGTTTCTCTTCTGAAATTACATTATGACGCATTCACATACATTCTTAATACAAATAAATTTTCGAGGGCGAGATGATGAGGCAACCACAAGCACTTCCACTGGTTCAAGAGGGAAAAATGCACACTATTACCCAGGGCTAAAGAGAATACAAGGGCTAGTTCACTCCGCTCTTAGAGCTGAAGCTACGATTTCCCTCCTCATGACGTCACTGTGTCCACAGATCTCGGAGATCCCAAGCAAAGATATGATAACTTTGCATCTTTCTCTTTGCAAAAATAAGTTAGACTTTTTCTGGTTATTAGCCTTCAAACTTTACGTAATTAACACATTATTTCCGTTCATAAACATAGTTTAAAAAAAACTTTCTTGGTTATTATATTAAAAAAATACCATTTTAAACTTATAAAAATGTTTTGCTAGTTGGTGAAAATGACACGATAAATACTTTATTTTAAAAAGTTCAGTTTTAACTTTAACTATTAAGAAAAATGAAGGCATATATCGACACTTTTTTTATCTACATATTCTTTTATAAAGATAAGTTAAGTTAAATTTAGAATCCCTGATTTTAAAATATGTCGTTAATAGCAATTTGTTCATACTTAATTATTATGAAACATCAACCTTAAACGCTAATTACTGAAATAAAATAATAATTTAGGTTCATAATGACATTAGAAATTTTACAATTGCTTATAGACATTTAAATTTACGATGATATAATTTATAGATATTTAAATTGAAGAGAATATAATTTTTAAAAAAAATCATAAATATTTAGAATAACTACATTAAAAAATATGTTATAAAATTAGGAGAATTTCAACAATATACTAGGAGGCTTCGCCCCCTGCTCGCTAACGCTCACCAACCCCCGGAACTGCTTTCACAGTTCATTTTGGATTGTTTCGCAATCCAATGCTCGCTTTGCTCGCTCATTGGATACGTTCTTAACGTCTAGCTTTTGTATACTTTTTTGAATACTGAAGTTCCGAAAACTTTTCACTGTAGAAAATTCTAAACCTGTACATTTCAATGTTAATTTGAAATTGCAAACAGTTCACATATTTTTCTTAATCACACTATTCTAAATTTCAGTTGTTGAGACAAGTAACTGTTGTAAGTTTTGTTTCAAAGTCTTTCCCACCAGAGGGCTAAAGCCATGTGTTGTAAAACAATATGAAATAGTAGTCTGCCACTGAACGCCGGATGTAAAGCATCGGCTTCGATGAAGATAATTTTGCATTTTTAATTCTCTGATGTCGCCACTCTAATAATATAGAATTTGTAAAATAAATGTATATATTTTTGATTGTTGATGAAGCCCATCATTTTGTGTTTTCATCAGTGTTCAGAAGCAGAACAACTATAAGTTTTTTATCTTATCACAAAAATATAAAATGCATAAAAAACAAAGAAAAGAGTAAGAAAATGAGTATAGTCATAGAAAAAGTTAAAATTATAATATAGTATTTGTCAGTTAAAATAAAACTTTTTGTTTAAGTCATTTCTAACAATTCCAATTTCTCCGAGGCAATTCTAAAGTATAAATTAAGGTAGTATTGTTAAGTTGAAACACAATATTTTTAGTTTTGATGTCAGCAATACAATTCAATTTTTCACAAAAACGATTGTTTCCATTGTTAAATTCAATGTCAACAATTCAAATTTTTCTGAGACAAACTAACCTCTAAATATTACTTTTTTATGTGCACATTTCTAAATGTCAGCATTCAACCACAAAACAACTTAAAGTCCTCAAATTTGACATGAAGTTGTAAAATGTAATGAAAGAGGGTCATAGCAATAATGAAAGTAGAAGTAAAGTTAGTACTGTAAAATTAAAACAATATTTTTAATCAATGAGCCAAGTTCTTGAAGAAGCAGTTGTAGAAGTAGGCTGTTTATTTAAAACTTTTTATAGAATTTCTTTAAAAACACAATTGTTAATTTGGGCATTTGGTGATACAACACTTATAGAATTGAAGAATTTGTTACGTCAAGCGCACAGGTATCATAATTTTGATCTAGTTGCGCTTCTATGTCATTTTGATTTATTAAGTTAACTTTCAAAAAATTCTATGGCTGGCAACAACATTTTTATTTTTTAAGTTGTTTATTTTTATTTCTTTTAGAATTCGTTATTTTTTTAGCGAAATTTTTTTTAACCTAACAGAATTCTTTGCCGACTGATATAGAAAGAAAATAAAGTAAATATTTAAGTGTTGTGAAAAGAATCTTATTTAGTTGTACAAAGTACTTCAGCCAAAATTTGGGAGCCACGTAAGAGAATTATATATATTAGATCAGAAACACATCATTAAAAGGCAGAATGCTTTGATGTTTTCAAAACGTAAACAAACAAAGCAAACGTTGCCACCGGCGGAAAAGAAATACAGCCAAAATTTGGGAGCCACGTAAGAGAATTATATATAATAGATACTATATATTTTATTTATATTTTTTACTTACATTTTAATTTTCTTTGACTTTATCTATTTTTTAATTCTTTTCACCTGCCTTTCTTTATGAAGTAACGAGGCGGCTTCTATTTAGATAATGAATTTTTATAAAAGTTCTTTACGACAGAATAAACGTATTGCTGTTTTATATTAACTGTGTCATTTCGGAATCCATTCTTCACATAGTTGTTCATTTACTTTAGGGAACACGCGAAAAATTATACTTTTTCCTTTTGTTTTTATATCAGAATTTTTGCAAGTTGCAATCGCGCAAACTGGCATTTCGATAATAGTTTTAAATTCTTGTAAATTCACTGCAAAAACTGAGGAAAGTCATTATAGAAAATAACAAATGTCTTAGAATATCTCGCAAAAAGAAATGATCCAATATTAGTTAGAGCTAGTAAGGCCAAACGCTCCGTTCTTGAAGTAAAAGTGCGAGCTTTGCGCCAAAGTGACTTCACTAGAGTGACGTCGGAGGATCGGAGCGGCGAGAGTTACTTCAAAGGAGTGAACCAGCCCTTCTATTCTCTTTAGCCCTGCTATTACCATGATTACAGAGCACGGAAGCGAGCGGAGCAGGAAAAAGAGTCGCTGAATAGAACTAGTGATCTTTCTACGACTGCTGATTCTTCTACTATTAACGTCGCAGGTTGCGAAGTTTAACTTCCTCCGCGCAGAGGGACTCCACGCAATGTTTTTTTTATAGATGGTTTTTTAACCATACTTGTTATAAACTGTTTCAAAACCGTAAAGAGAAAAATGCTCTTTATCGTAAACTTTACTGTTAACTGGATAAACATACTGCTGCCGGTTATTTTACCGTCATTCCACAATGAATTTCTAACAGTGTATATTAAATGGATCTCTGAAACGATGACATCGATTAATTTCAAACATTTAGTCAATCGTTAAAGATATATAACTATTTTTTTCTTCTTTATTTTCTATACAATGAAAACGGTAGCAAAAAGTACAGATTGATTGTAAGTTTTATCACATTGTGTGTTAAAATCATTTATTTTTACTCTTGAAATTTTAATGGTTCCCTATACTTTGTCGTTTATTTCATATGAAAATATGTGTTTCTAGAATTCACATCAAAAATTGAAATAATAAAGTAAACGCATTTGGGCAGCAAACTAATATTTAAACAAAACAAAAAACGTTTTTGGAGCTTGAAAAATTCTAGTTTGGAAATTTTGAAGGTTTAATTGCAGAAGAATACTCATTGGAGATGAAAGATGTTTATTATAAGCACCTTCAACTTTGAAACTCTGCCATTTGAAACATTTAACTTTCTCTTATTGGTCAAGTGTCGAAAATTTCTCTTGTTTTTCGTCAGTTGGGTATTTATTTGAGACCGTCAAATGCGTAGTTTTTGTTTTTATTTTTAATAATAATATTAAAAATATATATTAAGGGTGGTTTTTATGGAACACCGTAAATATATACGATTAAAAACATAATATTTATGAATATCATTTTTAAATATTCAGTTTTTTGATCAACGTATTAGAAAAGTTATCAATGAACAGTTTTATTAGAATTCACACAGAAAAATTTCTGAAAAAAATTACTGTGCTGTACGGTAATGATATTTCTGTTAAAAAAATAAATGACAAAAAATAAAAAGAAACAATTCCGATTAACAAAAGTAAAATGCGTGATATTTAAACCACTTGAATGATGATTTTTCAGTAAATTCTAGTTTTCAAAATTTCAGTTCTTATCGTCCAACATACAGTAAAAAATACAAAACCAAAAAGTAAATTTAACCGAATTAGTTGTTTTGTGCTATGCTCTGACGTATCATGATCAAGTTACCAAATTTTATCACACAATATAAAACCACATTTTATAGTTATCATCACAAATCCTCAAACCACATTTTATTGTTTATTGTTAATATCATTACCCAGGCGTAAAAATTATCTAAAATTTAGATTTAAAAAAATTTGCAAAAATTAAAGAGCTTTTCCATGTTTCCATAGAGACAGAAAATTTTACTATCTTCTGAAAGTTTAACCAATATTCTTTTCTGAGTGATAAACTAGACAAATGTCTTATTGGATACCTTAAAATTTTATGTACATCAAAGTAATTTACAAAGCATATTATTTAAATAAATCATAAAAAAAATTTACATTGAAATCAAAGACTTATATCTGAATAAGTTTTTGATCATAGCCTTTACATTTGGAAATATTTGATAGCAAGAATGAAGTATTTTTTCATTTTTTTCTTTAGAAATGTTATCAAAATGTCTTTCAAGGACATTTTAGATATTTTTAGGGATTTGAAAAAACTATACTTTCAATGGAAAGAAACTATGCTTTCAAGCACTTTTTATTTTTCTACAGAGATACTTAAATATGAATTATTTGAATATTTGAAAAATCATTCGTTAAGAAACCCAGAAAAATATTTATAGTCACTTTTACAGGATTTATATAACTATCATAAGTACTTTTCGAAACCTGATTTGAAATAAATTTATAAAAGTAATCTATCCCTTATTTAAGTATCAAAAAATAAATTTATAATAAAAAAAATTTAAATTGTAGATTTAAAATAAATAGTTACTTATTACTTTAAAAGTATATTTTTATAAATACGTAGTATAGAAACTTATTAACTAAAAATATTGTTTCACAAAATCGTCTTAAATTTAAAAGTAAATTGTTCAGTTACTGATAAATTGACTATTTTTAATAAATTCAAAATAAAATGAATGAGACTTTGAGCATGTTGTTCCTGTTATGAGACTTATATTTCTATTTGCTAACTCCTTCCTTCTCGCTCCCGTGAAAATGACATGGTGAGGTTTCGCCCTCTATTTCTCGCTCCCGTGATATTTCCCGGCTGGAGTGTTCAGTATAGAAACGAGGCAATAAGAATAAAAGCAATTCATTTCTTTTCTCCGGAAAACATTGTATTTCTCATTATACCCACCAGATGGCAGTACCAGGATATTTTTAAGGTAATTGTAGTTATTTAGTTTATTTTAAACTAGATGCCAGCACTAATCAAATACGTGTACAGTGCACTCCCGATTATCCGGGTTAATCACCGGGACGGGTCGCACGGACAATCGAAAAACACGGATAATCCGAAAACTCCTTTTTATTAAAGAAAAAAAGAACATCAGTACAAAAAATATAAAAATTACTTACATTTGCAAGCTGTATAACATCAAATTAGGAATTTAACATTTACTGCCTAAAAAAATGCGCTATGCGTCTTTGCTTCTGCTGTTTGTTCATCTCTTGCCGTATATTGACACATATTTTACGTACCGTAGTAACGTCACCGTAATCAAATCCTCGTTCTCGTAATCAATCAATCTAATAAAGTTTCCACAGATTGTAGAGCAGCAGAATCAGGAATTGTATTTCCCTCATTTATTACATCTTCTGCATCAGTACTATCATCACTATTTGATTTAACAACACAGTTAGTAGCAATTTCCTCATCTGTTAAATACTGGAAGTCAAGCTCGCATACATCACTTTGAAACGAATCTTCTAAATTTTCCTCATCAAGAATTTCTAAACCTACGATTTCTTTTCTTTGTTCAAAAATACTGTTATCATATTCTTCAATATAGGAAGATCAAGCGGTATGATCTTTCTTCACGATCGTGATAACGTAGACGATTTTACCTTTGACCATACTGCTAACATACTGCATCCAATAATGAATATTGCTTTCAAAAAGTGTTATAACTTCATAACTTACTATTGCAGCGATTATTATCAATAAAAAACATTAGATTCATATTCTGTTAATAAATGGCGAGACTGATTTGACAAGATATATTTTACATGCATGATAATCTTGAAAATGTTTCTCTTTAAAAAAAAAATTGTGACTCCGAAAGGAGCACGGATAAATCGCAAACCGGATAATCCACGCAAGGATAATCGAGAGTGTACTGTATTTGTGATTGGATAAAAAAATTGGCACTTTTATGACCGTTTTCTTGAAAATTAACCGATCGTTAAGGGGTTAAACAAATGTTTAATATTACGACTATCTCTATAGAATCACAAACACATTAACCACCAGATAAAACCAATGTACAATAAACTCTAACGAATTGCGTCTAAGAGAGAAGATGGTATACCGATATAACTACATCAACACAATATAAGCCTTTTATGACGAATCTATTCTGTACATACCGAGGAGGAATAACGCTTATGGTGAATAACTTCCATAGGCATGATGTGAACCAGTCCCCCATGTTTAGGTGCTCGTTTATAAAGGAAAAACGAACATTTAGGGGAGCATCCACAAAGGTTCTTCAAACGGGTTTGCACCAAGTCTTTCCCCCCAATCACTACTGATGAGCAGTGATAGCTCAGGGGCTAAGGGGATCACCTTCCAATGAGGTGAACTGGGTTTGAATCCCAGCGATGACTAGTTCAATACGAAATCCTCATCCGGCTTGCACTGATCGCAATTCTGACGTAAAATAAAATCAGTGGTAGACGGATCAATGGTTAGAGTCACCTTGCAATCAAGTTAACTGTGGGAAGTTTTAGTGGTTTTCTTCTAAATGTAAAGCAAATGCGGGTTAGTTCCATCGAAAAGGAAGTCAAATTTCTTTTAATACTTGATCCAAGAGTTCCCTTGTCTTTTGGATTGTGTTCAAAATTATAAGACTATGGAGTTGAACATTAGTGGTCGTAAACCCGAAATTGGGTCGACTGTTCAAGAACGGTTATAAAATAAAATAAAATCTCCACTAAGGTTGTGGTGAAGAAGAAAATTTTTCTCTTTTTGTTTATTGTTGGTTTGTTCTCCATTTTTGCACTATTAATAAACAGCATTGAACAATTAAGATATTTCCTTTAGGATACATTTTAACTATCCATTTTAATTAAATCAACTGACACATTTTTGCATAGAAAGAATGAAATGGCGGCTTACCCAATTATACATGTAGAGTTGTAATATAACCAGTTTAATGGTGACGCACCTACAGACAGCCACTTTGCGTCTTATGCGCATGCACTGTATAGCGAAAGTGATTTAAAAAATTACATTAAAAAATTAGGCGTTATTGATTGTCAAGAGAATAAAATATTTATATTTTCTTTTAATAAAGTGGAATAAAAGATAATTTATTTAACTTAATTGAAATTGGATTTGGAATGATTAAAAAAATAAATTTATGAACATAAAGAAATTTTTAAAGATAGGATATATGTAATGGCATTTTATTCAATGCACATGAGATTACCATATATAAATCGTTAATTATAAATAAGAATGTGTGCTAATTTTTTACAATTGGTATCATCATTTCAATTTTTTTCCCAGCCTTACTTTGTTCTTCAAATATATTTTTTACCTTAGAGAATTATGAATTAAAACTAACCACTATACTTATTCAGTGTCATTCAAATCAATCACGCATTTAATCGTGTGGTAAAAGTATACTTTCATCTACTTTTTTGAGTGGAACATAATTTTATGTTTAAAATATGATTTTGATTAATTCTAGAGTAGGCTAGTTTTGCTACCATGCATACTTCGTTTAAAGCTTAATGATGTGAACTAATTGTTCAAATTGATATTCTAAATGGCTATACTGTACGTATTATAAATCTAAACTTATATTATTTAACTCTTGAACATCAATATTAGAGAATGTATAACTTGTATAGTTTGTTCCCCAGGATGGGTTGTCTCAATTTCAAGCTCTGAAACGTTTCTTCTCCCTCCCGCTGAAATGAACTCTTCGTCCCAGGAGGTGAAGCAAAGTGCCAACTCCAGGTGAACTAACTATACTTCAGAAAAGTTAAAATATTTAACATTAACTTGCAATACGGCCGGGGATCAGTAATAAGACCATACTCACTTGTATATTACACACGGTACTATTTCTTTTCTCAGAAACCTTTCGGATTTTTTATATTTTGACATTTGCGTCTTTTAACATAAGATCTTAAAAAGCGATCCTTGGTTCAGATCATCAGATCTTATCAGACAATTCGATCAGTTTTGGCGAAGCTGTAGTACGATATATTTTTAAAATTTTCGGTAGAAACAAAATTTGCTTTCGACTAAATAATTAAAGAAGCAATACCTCCTCTAGAGCGTGTAGCTGGATTAATGCATATTGCATGAAACGATGAAGAATTTTTGCAAAATAATTTTAAGGCTTTCATAAATGATTTTATTTTTTATGCAATATTTGAAGATAAGACTTGATTGCACAAAGTGTTTTAAAATTATCGACGGATTTCCCACTTCAATTTTAATTTTTTGCTTACAATGCCATCTGTCAAGAAAAAAGTAAAAGCCTGTTAAGTCAAATTTGGCTGTTTTTCTGGTGAATCCAAATCTACAGGAAGCAATTCTCACTTAAAGATATTGCCGATACATTAAATACTAACTTCCTTTTACCCTCAGGAAGTTAGGTTTAGAAATTAAAAATAGTTACAAGGAATATCTTTTGAAAATGCTCAACACGTGTATATTTAGATTTTAATACCGATGTGAATTTCTTAAAATAATTTGTTTTCATACTTTTTGAAAACTTTGTAATTTTTTTTAAAACTGAAGCATTAAATTAAATACGCTTAATTAAAGAAAGTAGTGATACTTTATAAAATTACTAATCGCATTGCATAAAGGAATATTCGTGTTTTAATGCGAAATAAAAACTAGATAAAAACCTAATCACGAGTCATAGAATTTAAAGAAATTCTTTTTATCCTTAATTTTTATATTATAACTAGTTAAATTAATGAAAATCAAACACTTAGAATGAAGGGAAATTTAAGACTAAAAATTAAACGTTCTTATTAAAAATTAATAGCCATCTTTGGTGACATATCGAGTATTAATTTAACTTGTAGGTTTAAAATATAAAAGTTTAATTAGGTTTTAAAACTAGTAGTGTTTAATTTAATCTCAAAATATTTCCGCTCCATTAATTTTGAATAGTTTAATTCTTTATTAAGCAATCAAAGAGGGAAATTTTCTTTTAAGAAAATTTTAATTCCCATTTTTAAATAAAACTTATCGTCTGCTACTTTCACAATTAAAACTTTCTAAACAGCTGAGGGGTATATTCTTTCACAAGCTGATGATCCACTCTTTAAAGATTTTTTTTTTAATTTTAAAAAACAATACCAGCTCTTTTAAGTCTTCAATTCTCCTCCGGAACCAGCAGCAAGTGCTATTAATCCATACAGCAAACAGAGAAAGATGGGGAAACAGATACTGATGGTCTTAAATTACTCCCACTCTATTTTTAAGAAGATTTTGGAGAAATGGAGCTATAAGCGAGCTACAGTTCCGCTTTAGTCGATTTCTTCGCCCTGCGGGTAAAAGAAAGAGTTAAGGCTGTTTACAAAGAATTGCAATGCAATAGAGTAATTGAGCCTGACAGGGAAGAAACCTAATTTTACAGCTTGTCAAATATTCGATATGTTTTGTGTTGTTGCAAGTTGGATTGGTTCGGCATCGATTCCAAGCTTTTAAGTTGAGGTGTCATTTTTAGTGGTATTCTTCTTGATTTTCAGCTACTCTCCTCCCCACGCACGATTTAATGCCAGGGGATATATACTCCCACTTTATTTCTCCCAATCTCTGAAATTTGTGTTTGCTTTGAGTAACTTTTATTTGGCAAAAGGATTCGTAATTAGAAAGAAATTCAAGAGATTATTTGGAGGAATTCTTTAAGTTGTAATAATTTATTTCAGAAAAGTGTTTTTGATAAATGGAATAATGTGACCAACAATCGGAAGTTTATCATTAAATGACATGCAAACTTGGGATTAATGGTAGTAAACGCAGTTAGTAATTTTGAAATGTTTACAAATTTTTAAAAAAAATATTTAATATTCGTAGTAAAAATTTAAAACTGAATGGATTACAGCCCAAAGCTTAACTTAAGTGAATTTGAGTATATTAGTTTAAAAATTTATACGTTGACAGTACGTTTAAAGAACAACCGGGGTAGCCAAGTGGTAGAGAATCTGACTCTGGTCCGGAGGGACCCGCTTACAATCCTCGACTCCGCCAAGATTTACAGTGTACATCCGCTATACATGCTCGTAAAATATGGGAAACAAAAGTCCTGTGGTCGGTCGCTGATCAGTACCATGGATGCAGGGATCTGGAGAAAATTTCCTTCCCCTTCAAATCTATAAATCTATATCTGGGACTATACTCAGGGATGTTTCCCAGACCCTCGCTAATGACCCATAATTTAGCTCTATTGCAACGTAAATAAAGTAACTACGTCTCAGTGTCAAATAAGTAAGATGAAGAAATAAGATCTGGAGAAAATTTCATTCTCCTTCCGTTCCATGTCTAAATTGAGGTAGTGGCCTCTCAAATGAATAGTGCTGCTTTCTGTCCGTGGATTTCTATGAGAAGACATTCTTTCACTCTATTGGTTCTCTTTGTCAAACGAAAGGAGCACCTTCATGACTTAATTCAAAATGGACAATGTCTGACGAGGTTGGCTTGTTCAAGTGTCAGTAAAAACAACTGCTCGTAAAAAAGATTATGCCTTGCCTAAAGTTTTCAATTGATAAAATCAATGTAGGGTAGATAAAACTAAGAGAGATTTGAGGGTTGAAGGAATGATATTGCAGAGGAACAATAGAAGCAAAAATGTTGCATGGAAAAGTTAAATGAAACTAATAATAATGGTAATATAAGAAGCAATAGTTCATTCTTAAAGTATTTTTCTGACAAGCAGAGCTGCTCTCCAACTGATGGAAATGGCATCACAGACGAGTGAAAGATAGAAAATAGATTATTAATTTTTTCTTTGTCATAACATAAAAAGATATATAAAATTTATCAAAAGGAAATGAAAGTAATTATTAATCTTCCAATAATTTAATGACGAGTTGGCAAGCAGAAGAATTTAAATTTTTGCCTTGCCAACTAAGAGCAAAGATGTCACCGACGTGTGAAAGATAGAAAAATATATTAAAATTTTTGATTACTCAAAAAGTAAAAAACTAAATCTCAAACTTTTTGCATCGAAAAACGTTGAATAAAAAGATAATGAATGCTCATAAAAAAGCTAGAAACCATAAAAAAATTATGACTTCGAAACGTAACACTATGAACATGTGTAGGAATATGCACTAGGAGTACGGTTGAATAAAACAATTCAGCATTCTATAATTAATTCGAGAATTATCAACTGTTGAAATTGATGTAAAAAATACCATGTGGGTCGATGTTAATGTCTACTGAATTGCAACTACAGAGCTAAAAATTGATCTACATCAAATTGATCTTTTCGAAATTCCAATTTTTTTAAAGTTATTGTAATTTAAAGTGCTTTATGAGAATTTCTCCTCAAGTTTTACATGTAAGTTAGGTTATAGGCTGGTCTTTTAGCTTTAGGTTTTGTGCAACGCAAAAACTATAACGCTTAGAAACCTGGAATTGCGAAGATATGACGAAAACTGTACAAGGAGTTCATGAAATAAAAGTAATATTCCATTATTAGTTCGAGAAATACCAGCTGCTAAACTTAATGTTAAAAAAGAACTATGCTGGCTGATGTACTGCTGCCCACCCCAAATATGGAGTAGAAATTCGACGTAATGAATAAGCCATTTTCATTTACGAAATTAAAGCGAGTTCTTTTCTTTCAAAATCAAATTCGTTTGAGACCAATTGCAATTTTAAGTTATTTTTCTTGATTTTTTGGCTTTTTATTTCAATAAACAGCAATAAAGCCAATGTTGTAGGAAAATACTTTACTCTATCTCGAGGTTCATCTTACAAGCTAGAGCTCGACTTGATAAAGTTTCAAGAGAAACGTATAAATAAAGTTTTAAAAAAATTTAAAAGAAAGATTAGAGACCAGATATAAATCTTAACATTTGTTTTAAAATAAGGCTCAAAGGAGATAAAAATGTTTACAACTTGAAGAGTTAGAAAATATATTATCATTATTTATAGTTATCACGTAAAATTACTTAATACTGTGTGTTTTTATTATTTAGTTGATTATTCTCCACATTCAGAAATCGTCCATTTTGCTACTATAAACATATTAACAAACTCTTGCCTCTTAGAATTATATTAATCTATTTTTATTGACAAACTGTTTTTTTTATAAATATATTGACATTTTAGAAGAAAAAATTTGAAGGCGACCACGGTGAGCGTCGTGATCAGGGGGTGGAGGTCACCTAGCATTTAAAAATAAAACTTTTCTGCATGACGGGTATATTTTGAAACAAAATAATTCTCGGAATTAAAGGCACAGAAAAGAGCTCAGAAAATTCAGAGATGATGAAGGGAAAGACCCAGCGTATGGACATAACATATATTTTTTTCTAATAAAATAGGGGTGATAGTAATATATTTACGGGAGAAAAAGATAGCATGGAACATAGGAACCGCAAAAAATGGACCACCCAGAATAACTGTAGATCTTGCGATCGGAGAAGAATGGAATTCAATCTTAAAGGTTTGAGGAGGGGGGCTCAAATATGTTACATAATTAGTGCAGACGAAATTTTACGATGAGGAATCAGACACAAAAACGTACTTTCTTTTAATAAACGTACCTTTTTTATATATATGACTTTTGACTCCCCAAAAATAGGGGGTAGCCGCAAACTGGGAAATATGTTCCCCATAGTTTGGTCGTGAGAGCAATGCGAAAGTTTGTACTCCCATTATGTTAATTTTGCTTTTTACGTATTTCGCCATATATCGAGAAATCTGTAAGCGAATTAATAATGAGCTTGCACACAATTATAAAACTCATATATCTACAGATAATTCCAAGCAAAAAATGAAACTTGTATTCTTTTAAGAATCTTTTATACTAAAAATCTGATTTTTGGGGCCAGTTTGATCGTTTTCGCTAAAATGTTATATTTTGTCTTTTGTATTTGTAAAATTACATTCTTTAAAATGATGTAGGGAATTTTATGCCTTACAATTGACAATTTGCTTTCATTATTACTAAATGATCTCATAAAATTATAAAAATTTACTAAATATTATATTTTTTTGCATGGAGTTATCGCTGGATAAACAAGTTTTATAAATCCGGGTAAAAACTTTGGCTTCGCTTAAAGTTTTTCGAGATGGACGAAAAACGCTAAAAGTGAAATAAAATAATTGGCCCAAACTTTTCTCCGCTTTTCTTTCCGAAATATCGGATTAAACATATGACTGTTCCCATATTTTGAAGGTTGAAAAGCCTAATTCATCAAAAAATTATGTTTATTCAGAAAAATTACGTTTTTGTATATGATCTCGTAACTTAAAATATCGTCGGCCTTAATTATTTAGAATATTGGATGTCCCCTCCTTAAGCTCCTAAGACAACCAACACTTGAGTCCACAACTTGAAGATCCGATAATTAGATCATAGGTTATTCATGTTTTTTTTTTTTTTTTTTTTTTTTTTTTTTTTTGCGCATTTTAAATAAGGAGCTGCTTTGCTCTATCTCTACTAGAATACAAGTTGTCGGTAAACTTGTAATTCTGCACACAGCTCAAAATGAGTGTTTAATAAAGTTTACACAGTTGAACAGACGTAATTTTTTATTCCTTTTTTCAGACTGTACTTATGAAAACTATTATAAATAACAAACCAATAGTTCAAAATGAATAACGCGATGTCTATTTGCTTAAATCACTCAGTATTTTCTTTTTAAATCCGTCCTTTTTTCAAAAAAGGATTTTAAATGCCAACAGTTTTTGATACAGCCCTGCCAATGGCCCTTTAATTTATAGCAGTTGTACTTCACTTACGTTTCATGAATTTAAATTTTTTAAAAGCTACTTTATCGTTAAACATTCCGAAAACGAAGTTATCGCGTGAAAATTGCAACTGTAAAATGGACAGCCACCTTAACTCCGGATTCCGGGACTTTACCAAAATATGATTATACTTTGATACGATAAATGAAAAGGTCTCCAAGTGTTCCCTTTCTTTCCGGATTGATCTCAAAAATACATGGCTACAGAGTTGAAGACTAGTAGTCGTAAACTCAAAATTAGGGTCGGCTGTTCTACGACGGTTATATAATGAAAAAGCGCATTTCTTGCTGTTTCCATTTTATTAATCACCGTTTTGAGTTGCGTCCATGTTCCTTAAACTCGAATTTGGATCTATGTCCATTTTTAAACATGTATTTTGAGCTTTATAGATTTTCTTACATGCGCATTTCAAACTGTGTCCATTTTCTTGAACTCTATTTTTGAGCTTTGTCAATTTTTTCAACACGTATTTTGAGCTTTGTAATTTTTCTTCAACATGAATTTCTAGATTTTTCCGGAAGGAATCCGGATCACCAAGGAAATACCTTTAAAGGTGTTTATATGATTCGTATGAAAAATCTTTAAAAACATCACTTGACGCAAGGTATTTTTACAGCTTAGCTTTGTGCACAAACCATTGTGTTTTCAAAGTATTATTGAACGGCACGCCGAAAGCGAACATAACCATAACCTTTTACATGTGAAAGCTTCTGTAGCTATTTAAAGATTGAATCAGTTAACGCATAAGCATTTTTTTCCTTAAATTCATCATAGAAATTTTTTTTACCATATTATATCAATTCAATATTTATAGTAGTTGATTTGACGAGTAAGGATTTTTTTTTCTTCAATAAACTGAGTTTTAAGATTTATATTTTGTTCCGCTTTAACTTTCTTGTCTTTTTTGTGCGGTTTCATATAAACTTTGGTTTATGTACGAATCAGTTCATTTTTTAAGCATAATTTGTGTAGCTTTTTTATGCTACGAGATGAAGAGTCTAAAATTGTTAGCGTTAAGGCAGTCTTACTGCCCATAGACTCGTATTGCAAGAAAACACTTTTACAGATGATGGTACAAGTCATTTACATTCAATGCAAATTTCATTTAAAAAATTTTAAATGGAAAAATATTAACTCAAAAATATTTTAGCCCATTTACAGAGAGTGTTTATGCATTATTTAAGAACTATGTAAGCACAGTTTTAGTTTAAAAGTACAAAAAAACTACATTAAATCAAAAAAGAACAACATTTATGAATAATTTTCTGTTACATTTATAAAAATACTTGACCTAACAGATCTCGGATGAGGGGATTTTAAATCTGAAATAAGTTTTGTTCCTAAAACTATATACAATTTTAATGTAACATTTTCAGTCTATTTTTTTCCGAAATGTTCAAGTTTAAAAAAAAAATCTATTACAGGGATTTCGCGTAAATGTTGTGATAAACTTCTAAGTGAGTTCGGGAACATAATCAGGATTAAAATTTGCATAAAAATTACTTTCCTTTTAATACCTGTTCAGAAGCACATGAAGAAACAGTTAATAATTGGGAATTTCTCTAGTAACAATATTTCTGGGCATGGGTTCCTATGTAATTTTAATCCTGTACCCTGAAAAAGTTTCACAACACTTATACAAACAATTTTAGATATTTTATAATGTTTTTAAACTTGTACATTTCGCCAGAAAAAAAAATTTAAAATTTCATTAATGAAAAAAAAAACTTACCTTAGAGAGATGTTTGAATTTCATTTATCAAATGAGCGAAACGAAAGTATTTAAGATCTGTTAAGAAATCTTAGACAGCAGAAAACTTAAAAACATTTTGTTACCCATAGAAAAGTAAAAAAAAAAATTTCAATAAGTGGAGCACATGATTATTAAAGATATTTATTTTCAAAAATAATTGTTGCTGTTGAAAAATAATATTTTTAAGAGACTGTTTGAAAATATTCTTTTGAAAGCAATAGATTCATAGGAAAGGATTTAATATTTTTTAATTAATATTCTGAGCAATAATAATAATAAAGAAAGCAATTTTATGAATTAAAACTTTGTTTCTGTCTAAAAAATATTTTCATAAAATTAGCATTTGTTCCTAAAAGGCATATCCTGTAAATCAAATCTTGAAAACACTGAATTTGGAAAAATATTCCGTTATATGAAAACAATTCTATAACTGTTCATAATAAATCTAAAAGAAAAATGCTTGAACATTTAAGCTTATTTTAAATTAGCACAACGCTATTCACCAATTAAAAAAATCGAGTAACTCAAATGCAATTTACTTCTCAATTATTATAAGCTTTCTAGACAACACGAATAGTTTATGATGAATTATTTAAATTAAAAATTATTTGTATATTTTTCATTTATTTTACAAATAACAAGAAATAATTTGTTAATTTTCCAGGTTTTTACTATTTAATTCTTTCGTAAGCTTCCAAGGAATTTAAAAATATTTTAGAATATTTTTTTTTATTAATGGTCTCCTTACATACCTGTTTGGAGTTCACCTGCAGCGGAATTTAATTATAATTTACGGAATTTAACTAACAAATACGCGCTCATGTTTGGGATTCTGTCACAAATCAAATTGTAATATCACCGTCTAGACAATCAATTTAACTATTATTCCAGACTGAACTATATACGGAGTATATCAGAAGTCATAGAACAGTTATAAATATAGAAGTATTAAGCTTTTAATTATTTTGCTAAACTTCTCTGGTATGAGTATTGAAATCTTCATAAATAAATTCCAAATTGTTGCATTTGTATGACAATTATTTTCTTATGTTTGATCGTTACGTTATTTTTTTTTTTAAATTCAGTCTCCTTTAGGGAAAAATTCAGAAGGAAAATTCGGACTACAACCACAAAAGTTTTATAAAATTCAAGTAATAATTTGAAGAATCTAAGAATAATTTTTTGTTTTCTGTTTGCTTCCTTCAAATTCTTGTAAATACTTTGATAATTTATGGTATTATCTATTAAAAATTATTTCTTATTTTCTTATACAATGGAAGATTTTGATAGAAAAAAAAATAGCTGGTCTAAAAACTATTTTAATATATTTAAACAATATGCTGAGTTAAAAATAATGTGCAAGATGCAAAATTCTGTAGGAAATAATTTTTAGTCATTTTAAAAATTCTTGCAGTTTAATATAGAAAAAATATCTGCATCTTTTATTCAATTTAATCTACAGAAAACCTGTAGAAAATCTCTTAATATATTTTTCTAAATACTCTGCCGATTGTTTAGGGGCAGAAAAATAAGCACCTTTCTTCAATTTAATCTGAAATTAGTACTTTCACATCATTAAACTTTTTCTGAAAATTGATTTTTTTTTTAAGATTTGAGTGCAAATTTATGATTTTTATTTCTGTAATACATTTTATTTGCACCATATTCTCAAATGTAAGCAAAGTTAGACTGTAATTAATATTTTTGCTTAATTTCATAGCAGACAAAAGCTATATTCTAACCTAGTGAGCATATAGTATAGTAACTATATATAGTAAGGTAGCTATATACAGTGTAGTAACCAAATCCTAACCTTCTATACCCAATGTTTCAAAAATTATTGTTCACCCTTTGTCCATTTTTCTTTCTTAAAAATGACTAAAATATCTTTATTCATTTTAACCACCATCTGCAATACAAATCACCAAGCAAATGTTTTATTTAAGACAGTTATCCATTCTGCCTAAACTTACTTACTTTTTATTAAAAAAAATTGAGTTGTAGGTCCCATCATATTAAAAGGATTAAATAGTTTTATAAAGCTTGAAAAGAGAGTCTCAAAATTATAACTTTATTTATTAAATTATAGGTCATGCAATGTAATATTTGATTTTCTTGTTGCATTATCTTCGCTTTTTTAGTTGATTTGGGAGACTTATCGATGTTTGATTGTTGTTGTTTTTCTATTTGTAGTACATTTTTCTTTTGAACATGTTTATTTTTGTTAAATATGCTTATTGATTATTTAATTTGAATCTCAATACTGCTGTGCAGTAGAAAAATTAACATGAGGGACAAAATTTTAAAATTGAGATTTATTTATATTAGGCATTTTTGTATGCCAATTTATTTATTGCAAAAAAACACTTTCAAGAATAAATTTTGTTTTATCGGTCTTTCAAAATTTTATTTTAGAGTTCACATCATTAGCAATGGAAGGAAATAATTATTAAGCTTTTTATAGAAATATATCGTGAAACACGTTGTTTTTTCTAATTGTATGGCAGAATATTTTTATGTGTTTTTTTCATTACAAAAAATATTTCAAACCACATAGCATGGCATCTTGAAAACTTTTGTACCATTAGCGATACCATATTTTTTATACTTAAAATATCAAGTGATTAATTGAAAATTAATAAAATTCCCAAATATATAAACACTCGCAAATCACGGAAAAAGTTTTACTATAAACACGCCTTCAGATTTTCTATTCTCTTCCGTTTCTTTAACGTTTTAATTTCCACGTAAGGTAGATTCCAGTTTATACAAATATTCATTCATATTTTCTTCACATGATTTTAAAAGTCATTCTCAGTTTCTTATGGAATTCCGAATTACTCTGTATTAATTTTAGTCAGATTTTTTTTTATTTCTATTAATTACTTTTATCTGCCAATTAAGGATTCTTAAACTTTCCGTCTCCACTAAATGTAGATTACAACATATTATATAAATGATGCTAACATTATTTATATTTTTTGGCTGACTTTTCAAAGGAGCTTTCCATTTTTCAGGGAACTCCGCGTCCCCCAGTGTTAATCTCAGACAGAATTAACTCCTTTTGTATTAATTACTTTGATATGTTAGATAATTAAGAATTCTTAAACTTTCCGTATCCATGCAAGATAGACTACGATTTATGAAAATAAAGTCAGCATGATTTATATTTTCGCCAGAATTTTCAAAATTTTTCTATTTTTCATTGGATTCTAAGCTACGCGTTTTTAGTCTCAGACCGAGTCAACTTTTTTTATATCAATTACTTTGATATATTAGTTAGCAAAGATTAAGTTAATAATATAAATTCGGAAAACCTTCATCAAGCGTATAAAAAGGAATGCATAATCGCATTTATGAAACAAAATCTTAAAAATTCTCAGATATTCAACAAAAATAAAGAGAAAAAAATTTGTATCACTGATTTTATTTCTCCTTCTTTTTGAAACTAAAATACATTTCTGAATTACCTATCTCCCCAGAGACCAGCGAAGAAGCTTGTAGCAGAAATTTTGAAAGGAGGAAATATTCCAGGCATTTGGTATAAAAGATTTATATAAGAAATCTAAAGGATCAGAATTGATAGGACATAGGGAGGAAGAAATATTTCTTAGCGCGATGACGACTGCTATGTCCAAGTGAAAACTCGTTCTCTTCTTTTTCTGGTGGAAGCAGGCCCTACCCCTTCTCACACCCTCTCACTACCAACTATCACACAAAGATCTTTTCTTTGGCAATAGCACACGTCAAATAAAATCCCATCATTTCGATACTTTTCAAGAAAAAAGAAATTGCAAAAAAATATATAAAGAGATCGGAAAAGTCGCCAAAAATGTCAGAAGTATGGATCAAATCTATTTCTCTCTGATATCAAATATAAATGCACTTTAGCTCCATAACCAGAGATTATTAGGATGGAGAAAGAGAGTAGGTTTTCAGACTGATTGGAGAAGTGGTAATCAGTTTTTGCGCCAGTGTTAGTTTTTTTGTCACCGAAAAATAACCTTTTGAAAATGTGATTTTCTTGATTTGATATTATTATATTTCAAAGGTGTTCAGTTCCATTATAGCTAAGCCTTTTGATGCTTTATGAGAAGACTTTTTTGACGTTTTTCACATGGTAACCGAATTTATTACTAATGGTTAATTTAAAGGCTTTTTTCTGCAAAAAATAAAAAATAAATCTAGATAATTCAGAGCTTAAAAAAATGGTTTTAGTTATCTTCAGAGTGGCAAATCGTTTTGGATGATTCAACATAACATATCTTTAAGCTTAAAGATCAATTGCTGCCATAAATGGCTGTAGTTCAGCGAAATTGTAAGACTATATGCAGTAGAATACAGTTATAATATATATATATATATATATATATATATATATATATATATATATATATATATATATATATATATATATATATATATATATATATATATATATATATACTGGTGTAAGAAATTAAAAGAATTTGCATACTTGGTCGATTATCTCCAAAACTACTGAACAGATCTTAATAAAATTTTATATGTACATACGTTAATGCGATACAAAACAAATAACCATTCAACAATTGTAATACACACGCATGATCGTGCTTAACACTCGTTGGAATCAGAAGATATGAAACAGCTGCTGCAGAATAAACAAAAAACATGGGTTAATAAAGGGTATGGTCCCCTCTTACAGATATGCAGGCATTGCAACGCAATTTCATACTTGAAATAAGGCAGTTTATCATTTCCTGCAGCAATTGGATTGACTGAATTGTCTTGCGGCAATTTCATATACTTCTGGCTCCAATGAGTGTTACGCACAATCTTGGGTGTGTATTGCAATTGTTAAATGGTTATTTTTGTACTGTATCAATGTATGTACTACACATCAAATTTCATTAAAATCGGTCCTGTAGTTCTAGAGATTCTCTACTTAGTCTGATAATTCTTTTAAGTTCTTACTCCAGTGTTATTGCTCAATTATATATCGTATAACAATTGTAATATAATATATTGATATTTCACGCAATTTTTATTGGTACAATCAAAGGCAAGGTTGTCTTCCATTCAAGTTATATCGTGATACATCAGGGTAATGGCAATATTTTTAATGAGCCTAAGTGAGGGTAGTATGTACAATTTTTATAGGTACAATCAAACACAAAGTTGTCTTCCATTTCGTGTTATATCGTGATACATGAAGTTTCTGGCAATATATTTTTTAAAGCTCCTAAGTGAGGAATGCAGTATCTTTCCGGAGCTATATGCTTAAGGAAGGAAGGAAATCGTCTCTTGTTCTGTACATTTCTTCGAGTGTTTATTTTTTCTTTGTTATATTATAAATACTGTAAAATAATAGTGTATAAATACAAAGATTCTTTTTATTTATAATTTTAACAAAGCAATATTTGTAAGGATATTATCCGGAATTTCAGACATTGGCTTTCCATTTGTTTCTTTCAAAGAAGCGTGAAACCATTTTTGCATATACATTCACCTTCTAACTGCAGTGAATATTAAAATTATTTTTTGACCTGCATGCTACTTTTATAGCAGAAACTTAATACCCAGAAATATGAAAAACTCTTGATAAATGGTTTTTTTTTAATTTTATTTTTTTATTTCATTTTATTATTATTTATTGATGTTTAATTAAAAATTAAATTAGTACATTTAAAATTAAAATGTTCCTTTTAGTTTCAATAGTTTTTAGAAATTAAGGAATATTATTTCCGTAATACACCATATCAAAATAGACCTTTTTTCTTCAATTTTGCATTGAAAAGAATTATGTTAAATGCACTCTAACTGAGGTCATCAATGTAAAAAAAATACATGTAAAAAAGTCTTAGTTATGAAAGATTGAACTCAAAACTATAAAACTATTTCAAAAAAGTAAAACACACAAACAATTCTGATTAATAGTTTTAAATAATGAGGAATCGGAAAATAATATTTATATGCCTAAATTGCAATGAGTACTGTTCTGAATCCATACAAAATCTGTAGATGCAACTTTTTTCATAAGCTGAATGAAAATTTACTATAAATGGCAAGAAAAGATTTTAATTTTATTGTAACACTAAGTCAAATTTCATCACCTTGGAAGTTATGACATTGTGCAACTAAAATCAACTGAAACTTTGTTCAAATGCAAATTAAAACTTTTTGTTATTTAATATACACTGAAACGTTTTATAATATCTTGATTTTAATTTTTACTGTCTGATTCTTTAGAATAATTTTTTGGAGACACAAGAATCCAAAATAATGCATTACATTTTTTATTTAAATAATGAATAATTAGATTGTTATTAGCAATTCTCTTTTTTAATTGCATTTTTATTTATAATAAACCATTAAGGTTAATACCAAACGAGTTGGTAGAAAATTTGCTTAGAAGCGGGAATTTGCTTTGAAATTTATTTTTTGTTGTATGAGTCAACATCACACACCGCCCTACCATGACCAAGCACGTAGCTCCGCTTTTCAGAGCTCCTTATTATTTAACATGAGGTAAAACATTATCAGGTGGTTCAAATATTTCCATCGCAATGTCTTTTATTATACTTTGGTAAAACTGGTGCTTTCTCAGTTGCATTCGCATTAGCAAACATCTTTTTATGGTGGAGTTTACCGAAATGCTGAACACAAGCAACAACACAGAACGTATTATGTCTGTTTTATTTATATTAATCTCTTCCATTAATAATGTAAGGGAAGAGGAAATTTTCATTCACACCTTTTTTTCTCTTCGCAGACATGATTACTGCCCTCGTCAATATTCAAAAAACAGTCAAAAATTGACCCGAAGTCACCTATGAAAAAAGCAATATACTTGGTTATCATGATATATAAAATTAACAAAAAGACATTAAAATATCTGTTTTTGAATATTTTTTGCTCATTATGCTAAGAATCATTATGCAAATTAACTTACACTGTAAAAAATAGATACTCAAATTCCACGAAGCTTTATTCGTTTTTTGACGAAACTGTTTCCTGGTATATGCTCCAAACAAAGATTTTGTCAAAGTGATGAAATTACAGTCGTCACTTCTTTGAGAAATTAAATGTCCTCAAACTTAAATATTTCGTCATTCTATTTTTTTTTAAAAATAATAATAATAATAAACTCGTAAAGTCTAATATAGCTAGCTTTTCCACTAAGCACTTTATCATGGACACCGTATAGATTGATAAATATGACCCAAACAACTCAAAAAGGACAGATAGAATATAGAGATAAATTGCATCCATACCCCGAAGTGGGATTCGAACCCGCAATTTTCCTGGATCGAGGACCACTCCTTGATCACCATACTGACTGGTCTCCTTATACTGTCTCTTAATTTCCGATCTTCAAGTTCTCAATCTGATTTCGTTATTCTAGCTAACAATCTCTCACAATGCACCACGATGATGCTTCGAGTTGAAAAAACATTTTCGTCATATATTTGAGAGTTCGCGTTTCGTCACAAACTACTTCCTTTTGCGAATAACAATATACGTTTGTCAATTGACAAATGAAGTTTATTTATGAGAGTGTATCGATATTTATATCATAAATATGTACCTCATTTGAGATTTAGCCGAGTTCATCGCAGACCACAAAAGAAGCTATCAAATGAAATACTTTAGCAGATTATACGCATCATTTATCGCAGACACGACAGTAGATTCAAAATTTAGTTTTGCTCCTGAACTTATAGTACTTTCGTTTTTTACTGTTATATTGTTCACGGTTACAGTTAGATGTCATTTTATTTCAAAACACGTATGTAACACCAAGGCACCTCATCTGTCAAAAAGCGATCTAAAATAATGTAAGATTTGATTAGAAAGATATATATAAAAAAATTAAATCAATTTCAAGTACTTAATCATAGCAAATGTGAAATTTGAATGAAATCGTATGAGTAGTTTCAGAACTTCAACAAAGTCTTGTTTTAAAGTGGTAATTTTTAGAGAACAAATTTACCTACCTTGTTCTTATTTCGTTTTGTAATTATAACTTACGCAAATAATTTAAAAATGTGCATACGTACTAACGCGAACAATTTTAGATCATTAATAAATAAAATTAAAATAATTTTAAGATAATATTATAGAATATACATGAATATTTTGAAAAAAGGAATGCGATTTCTAACATTTCAAGATGTATGGCAAAATACGAAAAAAATCGAAGTTGATTCTCTCAATCTTTAGACCACTCTCCCTATAAAAAAATGTTTCGGCCACACATTTTAAAATACAGATATGTCTTTTATTTTTTAAAAAAACTAAGAAGTATTGTAAAATGAAACGAAATATTTAATACCGTTTTATTCTAAATTTTTTTGATCTTAATTAAATAAAATCATGAAAATTAATAATCATTAAAAAGTATTCTTTAAATGGAATTATTTTTTGTACGTTTTATATGTCTGAAAAAGATAACCCAGCTTAAATTAACATTTGTGATATATCACTGGTATATAAGTCTCGAAACATAGGAAACTTCCCGAAACATAGGATTGCATTAAACTGGTAGGGAGAAATCCGATGAATAGATTAAAAGCTATACAAGAGTTCATTTTTTTCAAATTTGCATACACATAAATATACAATTAAAAATTTAATGAAAATGACAATTTAACTGTATGAGTTTTTTAAAAATTTCGAATCAATAGAAAGTATGAAAGTTAAATTTACTTAAAATATTTTTTGTAGGTGATAAAAAATTTAAATTTGAAATTCAACTTCATACCCGAAGATAACACTTGAAACTCGTTTGGGTGAGCTTATTGTCCATTTTGTATAAAGCAAAGTCATTAAAATGTAATTTGACTTTTAAATGGTGACATTAAAAGCAAATATATTTCCAAAGCTTCGCTTAAAATGTGAAATTTAATATTTATATCATTTAGAGATAGCCTATCGTGAAACTTTGTTGAAAAGAAAAAGTAGTAGATAAGGTTGAAGGGAAATTATAGAGATAACATATTTTATTTCAAATATAGAATAAAGTATCAAAGCATTAACATTAAGATTTTTTTTCAGTTATCGAACTATAAACTATCTTACGTATATTTATTACATCTTAAAAGAGATTATTCACTTAGAAATCCTTGTAACTTTAAGTTTGTTGCACTATTCTTATTAGAAATAAAACTTTGTTATATTCAATGAACTTCTTTTTCTAACTTAAAATTTGGAACTAGGCTTAAAAAATCCGTAGCAGATAGAATTAAATATTTTCAAATTATTTAAAATAATTGAGAGGTGTATGTAAATTTTCTTATGAGATCATAATTATATTTATTATACAGAAAAAACAGACACACATCATACATTAACAACAGACGTGCAACAGATTTATAACAGTTTACTTCTTCTGTATGTTCAGCCTTGTGGGATCAAATCAAACTTTCACCTTCTCTGCTCGATTGTAAACAAAAACATATCGATTATTTGACGGATTGTCTGAAGCCGAAATTGGTCTGATCTTGGTGTAAGCTTTCTCAATTTTTAGTATTTAGATTCAACTTTTCTCTTTGAATTGTGTATAAATGCGTAGTTTAGTACTATTTTTATAACAATATAAAATTTAAGTAACTTAAGTATAAAATAACAATATAAGTTCTTTAACACCAAATAAGGATAGGTATTGCAGCACAATTTTTACAGTGTTGTGAAAACTAAAGAAGTTGTAAAAATGAAGTTTAAAAAATGTGCAACGTAATTCCTTTCAGTATTCAAAAACACAACAGTTTCATGTTTTTTGTTCATATGCAAACTTGTGAAATGCATAAAAGCAAAGAAAAAGATTAGGAAATGAAAAAAATTTTTAAAAAAGTAGGTAAAAGCGGACATTGTATTCCCTAATTAAAACAAAAAATTTAATTGAAACAATGATTCATTGTTTCACAATCATTCAAACAACAAACATTTGATTCATTATCAATAACATGAAATTGAGTTATCCTGATAATATGTAATTTTTCCTTGCTCTCCCTATTATAAATTCGGTGTTAGAATACGCAACAGTAACAGAATTAAAGAAAGTCATCCTAGAACGACATAAAATTGAATACATTTAATAAAATCTACACAAAATTGAATTTGTTTCTTCTCTTTTTCAGTTTTATTCACATACCTCCTTCTCCTGTGCTATCAAAACTAATATAAGCTTTGAAATCTTATGTAGCATGGTTAAATTTATAAGCATATTTAAAATAAATTTAGAAATTAGTTTGTTTGTTCACATGATTATCTCGCTTTTAACATTTTATTTCTACTTTATTCCTAACTCAGATTGTTTCTACTTCCTGATGTAAAAATGAATGAAAAATTTTTATTAATTTTGTAAATACCTAATGATTTTAATGTGTTTATAATTAAAACGGATAATTGAATATACCTTTTTATCAACACAGCTAATTTAATATAACAAAAACAAATACAGAAAGTAAAAATCACATATGACACTTCTATAAGAGTACACAGTATGCACTATCCATACCAATCTTAAAAAAAAGAAGAAACAGTTCCTGCTTATTTTTCCTCCCGTGGAAAGAGTTTAATCGTTCTCCCTGTCGTAAGTTTTATTTTTTATAACTCTGAATCTCACTGCATGTTACATACTTGTACATTTACAGGAATATAACAGACAATTGAAAACATAGGATAGAAAGTTTAAAATATGTTTGTCTTCAACATATTCATATTAATTCAAGATATTCAAAATATTCCTTACTAATTTCTTAAGATTATTTGAATGTTTGATATTAGACATAAGTTTCAAAGCGACCTCAAAGTGATAAGGTACTTTCAAAATGAAAATATCAAAATAAATTGTAGATTTTATTATTTTATGTTAAAAGATATGACATGACTACTAATTATTGTATAACATATGATAATACATTCACATAATGTATTAGCACGTAATTAGCAAAAATGAAAATCTTATTTTTGCTATCTATCTACATTATTACACAATACACCATCAACTTTATATTTTCGTGTGAGGCATTTTCAGAACAGTCCATTTTAGATAAGGGAAGTGATGAGATTAAGACTCCTCAATTTCATGATCAACTCCATGATGGGGGTAATGTGATCAGCACTGAGCACAGACAGCCTTTACTTCCAAGACAAGCTTGTATTCAATGAATTGAAGCTGTATGGATTCCAAGCCACCTTTGAGGATTGAACCGCAACACTAAGCAATACTAATTCAATGCCACAACCACTCTAAAATAGGGACTTTTATATTTTTTAACAACTGACATGCTTATGCTTCACATATAAGCTTTTTTAAATTTAAGTCAGCGTATGTTATTCCGTTAAGCTTGAGTGAAAACCTTTTTCATACGGAATAACTCCAAAATAATTCTCGGAGATCATCGATAGACCAGATGCACCTAATCAGATTAATTCTGGAAAAAATAAAAGAATCCAATATTGATACATACCATTTATTCATTGAATTTTAGGCAGCATATAATATCATATATAGAACTAAATTGTATTATGCAATGCTTGAAATTGTAAATCTTACAAAGATGAATCTTAATAGAGATAAATGCAATGTAAAACTAGTAACTAAACTCCGATTACTTTTCTGCAGAAAAACGGCTGAAACAAAGAGATTCCTTATCATGTCTTTTATTGAATATTTCATTGGAAAAAGTTATAAGAGATTTGGATGTTCAAACACTATCAAAACTCCGTAATCATACGAATATTTTTCAAAAAGCCTTGCAAATATTTTACTTGCAGTAAACACCAAAAAAAATTATGGCAGTAATGTCAAAATAACATGATGTATACAACCAATGATACTAGTAGATAGCAGTTTTGAAAATTTTAGATAGTTCAAATATCTAGGTAGTGACAAAAAAATCATGAAATCAAAATTTAAGCAAGTTTCAGATTAAATATTAAAAACAAATGTTATTATGTTCTGAGGAATCACTTTAAAATAAAGCAACTAAGCGTAAGAACTAAGATTTAATATTTATCTAACTTTAGTAAAACCAATAATTATGTATGTATTCGGGAGCATGAAGTAAACTGAGGAAATAAGTTACTAGTATTTGAACGTAAAATAGTAAGATAAATATTTGTGCTGTCAACGAAAATAGTGTCCGAAGAATTCGTTAACTCTTTGACAGAGATAGAACACCGGTGTTTCGTTTATATATTTTTTTTGAAACTCTTACTACAAGCAAAAATATATTACGATCTCTTTTAATTATAAAATACAGTCTAATAATAACTAAAAAATCTGTGCATTATCGGAATTCTATAAAATTCAGGAAAAGTTTTCTGAAAAGAAAATTTAATTCGCATTTTGGAAATTTAAAAAAATTTTAATGATGAATAGCTGATTTTTTTTTATCTAAATAACTAAAAACAAGTGGCAACGTCAAATATTATTGTTTAAAAGTGAGCCGTGTTTGAAAGATTTTACCCTTAGTGCAGAAAAAGACACCGGTTTTTCATGCTGTATTTCATAAAAAATAAATTATTGAAATGCTAAATATAATATTTTTTTACTCATTTTGAACTAAATTAAGGGAAAAAAAGCAGGAAAATATGTTTAATAAATATGTTATGAAAATTCTGTGTCGAAGGATTAGAATTACAAATTTTAAACCAAACAATTTTCAAACTATAAAGGTACATCAATTAAGATTACTTGGACATATATACAGAATAGAGGGAAAAAAGAAGCGAAATAGATCGAACACCAGATGGCTTGAAACAGTTGAGAAAACATTACATGAAAATGGAGTCAACTGTAGGATAACTGTCTCATAATTTCCGTTGGAAGATACTTTTTGAGTGAGTCTTTGCCTACGACTGGCAATAGAGCTACAGAAGAACTCCTTTAATTAAGGGAAAAAATGTCCCATAAATAAGGTTTATGTACATCAGAAAATAAGGAGTAATATTTATTTCAATAATATACAGTAATATATATTAAATAATGAGTAATATAACAGGCTGTTAAAAAGATAAACATATAACAAAGCTAAAAAAGTTAGAACGTTTTACGAGTTTTAACAAAATAACAGTATGAAAAAATGAAAATTACTTGTTTAAATGTTTGAAAATAATTAATCTTGCCTTTTAACTTGTTAATTATCTTGTTTATAATTTTTTCAAGAAAAAAAAATTCTGTAAGCCATTTAAAGCCTGAACACTAAATAATTTGCATTAATGTTACATTAGTTTTAAATTTAATTTCTGTTGCCATATTTTTAGTAAAATATAAAGCCTTGATTTATCTTGCATATCTGGAACACTTTTCTAATCATATCAATAAAATTTATGCATTATAACAAATATTCAAGATTGTAAAATGTTACAAATGCTGATAAAAAAACCTTAAAAATTCTAATTTGTACTAGTAAACCAAGGAAGAGGAGAATTTCAATTAGGAAACTAAAAAAAGAAAACAAAAGCTAAATAAGAACAGATGTTTTCAACAAAAAGAATCTGAAACGGCCGAAAAGAAAAATTGTTGTACATGCAACCAGCTTCTGCAATATCCAGTGTGCAGAGGCTAATTACAGCGTTAGAGAAAGCTTAATTAAGTTACTTATCAGTGCTTAACAAAGCTGTACTTACATTGGGGAGGGATGTATTAGTGATGGGTCCGACTAGTAGTTGCATTGTCGGATTGATTTAATTACGCTTTTCAGAGAGAATGTCACATCTTTTGGACGTAATTGTATCTAGCATTATGCTTAGTATTTTAATGAATTTATTTCTACTTCATTTAAATATCTCCACAGATAGCAAAACTTTATTTAGACTATGTTATAAAGAAATACCACCTTGGGAAAAGGATTTTTTTTTAAATTCTGGATTCCGTCCAGTTTTTCTTAAAGCTAGAGCACAGTTAATCTGTTTGAATTTGTTGGTTACTATAAGGATTGCAAAATCTCCAATGTATTTATAGCGCTGTTATTGTTTCTACAAATGAAAATATTTTAGATTTGTTAAAATGATGAAATAGGCTTGCCACTTCAAGTGTATTTCAATGTTTGCGATTTTTTTTAAATATAAAGGATTCGTAGTAATATTGTGATAAGGGACACTTGTTTAAAGATGTAAATGTTTGAAACAAGCTGTGCCTTAGTATTTTTCCAAATAGGTACTTTTCAAAGTTCTTTCTTTATAATAGCTATATACAACAGAGAAATTGCTAAGTGTTCCAACTAAAACACCTATCTGAAAAATTTGAATTTATATCATTAAATTGTCCCAAACTCATGAAACAGCAAATATTTCATCAATAAGTTCGGAGTTTGTTTTTAATTATACCTTCTTTATTCTAGAGCAGCAAACAAAACATGCAGATACAATAAATCGATCACTACGTGTAATTTTTACCATGTTGTTGTTTCTTAGTACACTTGTTCTAGTCAAGCACGTCTGCCATTAGCCTTTGCGAATAAAGTGTGGAAGGGGCGGGACACCTTTCGTTTGAAAAGAGAGCACCACAAGTGGGAAATTACGCCTTAGATAAAAAGACCCCGGTTAAGATGCCAGACTTTTTGCCTCACCAACTAGACTCATATTATGAAGCCACTTAGTTCTTTGCAGATGGGTGCATACTGTAGCAGAGAGAACTAATTTGTTCAATTCATTACTGGCTGAACAGAGGTTCAAATCCTAACATTGGCATCACAATATTTCTTCCATTTCTTCAACATTTGAAGAGTTTCCAATGTCCTGCGCTTTCCAATTGGTCTACCCTGGTTTAATGGAATTCTGAACTCTCAATCACGCAAGGATGTTAGTACACAATGCTGCTTAATACAAAAAAGCCTAGTATTTCCTCTCATTCACCATTGCTATCGTCACCAGATAAGCTAATCAAGCCACATTCCACTATTCATTTTTCAAAACACACTGCACCGCAACCTAGTTCCATTGTCCAATAACTAAGAAAAAGAGTAACCTAACATAATGCAACATAGCCTAATTCCAATGTCCAGTTAAATTCCATTTCTACTACTTTAAAACCAAGCAAGTTGTAAATGGTTACAAAACTGCATAGTTCTTTTTTTTAATTATACCAGCTGTAAGTGGTTTCAAAACCATAAATGTTAAGAAATGTTAATGACTGTTAAGCCTATTGCGGACATTCAGTTGTCATCATTGGAGCTGCCACAGCTACAATATTTCTGAGATTATTACACACACCCAATTTTCATTTGAACAAACCTTACATTTAAAAGTTGTGGTTTCAATTACAGTTCTTTTAAATAAATCAATACCTTAGCGTGGTTTTTCAGCGTTTTTTTATTTTTGAATCAAATTTACAAGTCATACATATTAATTTTTACATTATTATATTTTTACTTTCAAAGCAAATTTACGGATTATATATATTAATCCCTGATTCTTTTTTTTCTACTTTCTATCACTGCAAAATACTGTAATACTCCTTGCACAATACAGAAGTTTCAATGGAATAAAAGTATCGACACTCATTAACTTAATCAGATAAGTCAACTTGAGAAAGTAATTTTAAACCAATCAATTCAAATTGACCAAGTAAGTAATTTTTTCGTACTCAAATATTCAAAATTTAATCATCAACTAATACTTTATTCTGCTAAAATAGTAACCAAATATTAATTTTAAGGCAGTTCATAAATAGTTGAGTATGGTAATAAATGTAGGAAATCTGTAAATCGTTATAAAAGTTATGATATATATCTAACTAATTAGTAACTGAATTTTTCATACACAAATCATCTAAATTTAATCATCAACCAATACTTTATTCTACGAAAATGGTATCCAAATGTTATTTTCAGAAGAATTCAAAAATTGTGGTTGGTAGGGTCTAATGCCACTTGCCACACGGGCAAGCCTGCTTGGTGAAACCGAGCAAATTTAAGGCAGAGTGTACGATTCTTGTTTTTCAGTGGATGCCATCTATAGGCAAGAATTCGACTTCTGCCACATCATGCGTCACACCTGTTCATAGGGTGGACCCATTCATACATACATTCACTCATCCACAGATCGTAATTTTGACCTGAATCAGAGAACGATCGGTCTCCAATCCAGCACCCCCAGAGGTATTAATTTGTCATGGGGACGCGGAGAACTTTGCGACTCGACAGAATTTTAACGTGCATCAGTAACCAACTACACCGGGACTCCTCGGCCGGCGGAGTTTGAACCCACGAACTCTCGGACATGGGCCCAGCGTTCTACCGAACAGGCTATCCCGGCCTTCAAAAATTGTTGAATATGGTAATAAATGTAGGAAAGCTGTAAACTTCTTCAGAGCTTATGACTTCATACCATATTTTAACAGCTCCCTCCCCCGAAGTTAGCCTTAGAAACCATTTTAAATTTATTGAAGTGTAATATATATATGTAAATAGGTAAGAGATACATAGGTAAATAGATAAAAATAAAATATGGAGCTGTTTTTGGACAAACTCTAATTTCTTACTATTTGTCCCAAAAACTTGGGTTTAATTTAATTTCATTCAACGTTAAATATACGAGAAAGAAAACAATACTTTGTTTGTCTACATAACAATTTTTTAAAATTCTCCACCCCTTGATCCTCTTATATTCAACTATTTCTTTGGAGAAAGAGATAAATTTCGTAGTTCCATATTAAAACTGAACAGAAAATTTAAATTGATTTTAACATTTATCTTAAATATATCCGAATAGATTGTTTTTGAACCAGGAAAATAGCTTAGTTATATTTTTCGCAATAAACTTATTTTAAGGATATAATGCATAAGAATTAAAGAAAAACATATTTTGCTGCAATTTAGAAAAATTTCAAAAAACATTAAAAGCGACGCTATTTAGAAATCGTTAAGCAAATGTATTAATTCTCAAATGCAAGGGAATAAATAGCGGGAAAAATCAAATGCTTCTAAATTAAAAAAGCAATTTTTACCAGAAAAAATTATTATGAAAAGGTATTACTACTCTAAGTTTTATTCGTAAAACTATTTGCAGTTATTATAAATTTTGAAAGAAAATTATAATATTTGTATTGCTTTCTGAAAATGTATTAAAAATGGATATGCTATTTTCTAAAACGTTTAATTTATATTTGAAAAGATTTAATTGAAATAAACTGAATTATCTCTTTAAAGAAAGCTTTTAATTTTTTAATAAAAAGAATAAATGTCTCATTCTCTTAAATGGTAGACTACTTTAAATTCATCTATATTTTTCAGTATAAATTGTGTGTAAATAATGGCTGAAAGCTTCATAAATTTTTGTTTCAGCGATCACTTTACTAAAAATGTTAAACAGGGTTTATGCAGATTAAAATAAAGAGTTTATCGCAATCAGTACATTTTACATGCAATTTTAGACTCTTTCTCAAAAGTGAAGTCGAAACATTTCGCGTTTTAGGAGCATTTAGCTCAACTATAAAAAAAAAAGAATTGAAATCCTTTAAGTCTGTAACATGAAATGTGGGATTCAAAACGTCAAAGGCCGTTCCAAAAGCAACAAAACATGATCCATGCTAAGCTAAGAAAAAATTGATTAAAGAATTTTTTTCATGTGATTTTTAATATTTTTAATCTAAGATATTTAACACAAATGCGTGTTAGTTCCATAAAAAAGATCTCCATAATAGCCAGTTTAGCATCTATATATATATTTCTCTTACACGGCGACAAAAAAAAGCCCCATAACAACTCCTCGAATGGCAACGCTAGAAAATCGACCAATGATTGCTGCTAAAAATGTCACATACCAAATCTAGCTGAGGGGGCTCAACATATAGCGCTTTTAAAAACGGAAACTGAAATAACCAGAGAAAGTATTCTCATCAAGTGTGATCCGCTGATGACAACCTAAACAATATGGAAGTGAATGGGGGAAAACTGGATCCTACCACGTGATTTTCCGGCCAATAAAAATGCGCAGACAACAATGGAAAACGGTGTCAGACCATTATGATTTTATGTTATATAGAGAAACGCTTTCCTATAAGACTAATTTTTTTTATTTTTTAAAAAGTTGTTATATGGATTTGAATGATTGTTTTGAATTCTTAGAATTTTGTGCATTTGCAATGTACCTAAGTTAGTAGCGAGCGAAGAGAGCTTGGTTTGTGAAGCAAACCATATAAGATTGCGTAGCAATTTTCGGGGGTTGGCGAGCGTTAGCGAGCAGGGGGCGCAGCCTACTAGTTATACTTAATCCAGAAGTTCCCTTTTTTTCTTGGTTCGGTTCGTAAAACCAGATTTCTGTCGGCCGCTCAACACCGGTTATAAAATAAAATAAAATTTATGATATGAGTGTGTTTTCAAGGAAATAGTTGGTGGTAATATAAATTTGGATCATTTGTGCTTGAAACCATTTTTACCGTTTACACTTTTTATAACATTTGATAACAATATGCATAAAATATTTAATGATTTCAAAGAAAGAGAAATATTTACCGGAGTAAATAATTACCTTTTCAATTTAACTTCCTTTTCTATTTGTTTCTTAGAAATACTATACAGGGGAGAGTGGTATAAGACCGGACAGTGGGTAGTGACCGTGTATAGTTTGTCTATGGTAAGAACTCTCTCCGACACAAAGTCTGAGGCTTTCTGCTACCATGGGAACAAGAATAGCGTATTTCGTGGAGGGTAGCTTCTCGTCACTCTAGGGCTAACACAATAGATCGAAGAAAAAGATTCCCTTTCTTTCGCCGACCCGAGGCAAAACCTGTCCTAAGCAATGACCCACACCCCTAAATGAAATAGTTATACCTCGTTACCATAGCCACCGCCATGGATCCAGACGATTGGCTAGGTGAGTTCTTATTTTGGACAAACTGTACCTCGATTGTGTCAAAATTAGTTCTATTTTCAAACAGGTAAAGTCTGACTTACACTTTAGAAGTCAATTTTGACTTATCATATTGGCGGGTTGTTATTGATTAATTCACAGCGTCTGTGAAGCTTTACCATGTTAATTCTCTAATATTGTTTCGTTTTTAATCTAGTCTTATTTATTCAAAGCACAAAAAGCATTATTTTCATACTTTGTAGAATTTTCGAATCGTCCTTATACAAAATCTTAGTTTTTTGATATAAAAAGAATTCTCTGCAATTTTGTTCTAAAAAACTTATTAACTACCTTTAAATTTTAAAACAAAAATTTGGTATAGCCCTCAGCATCCCCGGGGCCTAGACAGTTAACCATCTCATCCTTCCTTGAGTATGGCCTTGACAATATCACACGCAAATTGCGTGCATAATTTTCTTAACTTGTGATATAAAATAGAAGTGCAGGCTACTTTCTCACTAAAATTATAGTGTTTCTAAAATTTCCGTAGAGTTAACATTTGCGCTTGGTTATACCACATTAGAGGAGTATTATGGTTATTTGATTTTATCAAGAAAAAAATGGTACATCTATGGATTTTCAGGAATTATGTGTCATATACTTCTGAACAATAAATATTCTACATAGAAATTGTCAGATTTAATCAGAACAGTTTTGCTTCAACATGGGCTTCGAAACTTAGATAGCCTGCCTCATTTTATTTTCCTCTCTCACTCTATTTTTCACACTTACATTTGTGCGTACGATATTCAAAGCATGAAACAAATGAAGCGAATCCCTTCAAAATGCACTAAAAAAAGGTATGTTCAAAATTACCAGAATATGGTAAAATTTACCGTATTTCTGGCTCCGTGGAAGCACCAAAAAGCTTAATAGCTTTTGCCGCAATCACGTGGATAAATTTTTAAAATATTAATTTGGTAAAATTAAGAATAATATGGTTTTATAATAAGTGATAAAATTTGGTATTTGCATATTACGAGGGTTATATTTCTGGCCTAATAATGAAAAAAACAAATATATAGGATCGAAATTGGTTTTGTTGTTTTTCAAATTATTCTCCATGATGATCAATACACTTTTGCATGCGTTTGAACCAATTTTCAAAGCACTTTTTCCAGTCCGATTGAGGTAACTCCAAAACATTAGTTTCGAATGCATCAACCGCTTCTTCGGGGGTCCACGTAGTCGTTGTCCACGTAATTTATTTTTGATGTGTAGGAATAAGAAGAAGTCATTGGGTGCCAAATCAGGGCTGTACGGCGGATGACCCATCAGTTCGATCTTTCGCTCCGTCATAAATGCCTTTGTTTGAGTCGATGTGTGAGAGCTCGCATTGTCATGATGAAGAATGATTCGCCTGTTCTTCTGCTTTTTTCGAATTTCTCCGATGACTTCTGGTTAACAATTGGTCGTGTACCATTCAGAATTGACCGTCCTGC
Organism: Parasteatoda tepidariorum; assembly: GCF_982258835.1. Taxonomy (NCBI): domain Eukaryota; kingdom Metazoa; phylum Arthropoda; class Arachnida; order Araneae; family Theridiidae; genus Parasteatoda; species Parasteatoda tepidariorum. The sequence goes on along the minus strand of NC_141762.1, from coordinate 39,916,424 downwards.
GTTGCTCTAACGCCACTGTTGCCACATGACCGTTAATGCCAAAGAAACAGGCAATCATTTGTTTCGATGTGCTTCTTCCTCGAACAACTTTTGTTGGTTTTGCCTCGTCTTGGAAGACCCATACAGTTGATTGCTGTTTTGTTTCCGGCTCATATGCATAGATCCATGATTTGTCACCTGTGTAGATGTTATACACAGCCTTTGATGTACAGTCCGCAAAAAAAAAAACGAATCACCCTGAATAACTTTCGTTCTAATGATCGGATTTTCACGAACTAAGTGTCAATCTTAATGGTTCCTGGGGGTGACCTCAAATATGCTAATTAATTAGTGCTAACTATTAATTAAGTTACGAAATCAGACACAAAAACGTACTTTCTCTGAATAAACATATATTTTTTTTTACATATTTGGAATCTAGACACTTGAATTAGGGGGGGTAGACAAAATTTTAAAATAATTGGGTGGTAAATTGGGTAGCAATGAAGGTTTATATATTTGGCGATAGTCCAGAAAACCGCCAAAAAAAGTCGCCTGCGCAAATGAATATTTTAAGATAACCCATTGACTAATTCAAAAGAGGAATGCGTAATTTTACTAGGTTGCTAGGCAACCACGCTCTGACTGTAGAAAAAATTGAAATAATGTTTGTGATTGCTGGGAGAGGTTTAATTAATTGTTAATAGTAAACATCTCAAAGTTTCTAGGCAATAGACAATTTTTAAGCTGATTTCTGTCCAAAAAGCAAAAAAAAAATATTTTAATCCCTTTGAAAAGAAAATTTGTATCGATTTATAAATTATTTATGATTTTCTAAGTTTTTAGAATTTAAATACATGAACTTTTTACCGATATTATATAGATTATGCTGTTTTTGCTATATTTATTCAAGGATTTCATACTAAAATTAAATTAACATAACTTATTATAGCTAAATACAAAATTTTAGGGATAATCATTTTTACAGCTTTAATCGAGTCTTCTAAGCAAGAAAGTTCGAAGAAAAAAAAAGTACTTGAAAAATAAAATGTAGATTGTATAGTAATTCTAATGCACATTTACAGGGTTTTCTATAATTTACGATATTTCTTTTTTCTATAACTCAAGGAATTGCTGAATGTTTAGTGGCATTTTAAAGACATTGAAATATGTTTTGTTTAAGAATAAGATATTGAAATAATATGCTGCATATTGTATGATTCGTTGTTTATAAAATCGATTCATTCTGCTAGATATTTAAGTTACATGGTTTTCTTTGGATAAAGATGATTAGCAAATAGCATCCTCGTGTTTCGATGCATTCTGAAACTTACGTTCGCAAATTCACCATACAATGTCGCACAGCATATTCTTCAATTACGATAAGCTACATTTACCACCAAATACTGCTACTATGATTATTTATGTTTTCTTATATATATCTGATACTCTGCTTTTAAACAGAGCTAGTAAGATCTTTAAGTTACTGAAATGGGGCCCAAAATCTTAAAAGATAAAATATTTTATTTCATTAACTCAAAATATCCGGTGTCAAAATTTTAATTTTTTAGTTAAATATAACTTTTACAATATTGATGCTCTTACGTTTTTAAAGACCACATGAATCCTGTTAAAATATTAAAATGCATATGTTTACTTTAACGAGTGTAAAATCCTTATCAAAATAATGATCAAGACCCAAATGTAAAACAGTATAATTGACGATAAAAGCTCAACTGGCTTCAAAACATATGAAGAGGGAAGTAAAAGTCGACATGTTTCGAGCGTTCAAATATAATCGCCCATTCTCAAGACTTGTCAGGCTTGAATGACTTGTGACTTTCATTATTGGACTCTCAAAACATGTCTACTTTTATTATCATCTATTACTTTTTTAAAGCAATGAAGTTTTCATATTTTCGATTTAGTTTCTTGGGATTATCCATCTAGTTACACAACATATTAAATTATTTCACTCGATATTAAAATAAGTTTTGAAAAGGTATTTTTTATGTATCGATGCCAAAGTTTATTCTATATATATTTTAGGGTATGCTATCGGAGTATTTTGATCGAGTTTATTTTTACACCCTTATTTGCTTAAAATTATTAAATAATTTGCTTAAAATAAATTATTCAAGCTATATGATTTAATGCATTTATAGTATAATAGTAAACGGGGCTCCCATCGCATATTCTTAACCTTAATACCTGTATTATTAAATAAATGGAATAAGCTTAGATAAATAATAAAAGCTAATTTTTTCCTCGTTTTAATTTTCAAGGAATAATATGTTTCGATCAAACAGATTTCATTCTGGAAATAGCGAAATTATTGAGTAGGTCCCTTGGAGCAATATCATTCTTATCCTCTTTTGACGAAATATAGGAAAAATTAGTTTTCGCAGTTCCTGTAAAAAGTATGTTAGCCTTCTTGCCACGGTTTCTTTTATTTATTTTTTTATTAAAATAAGTTCGGAAATTGCGTATTTTTAATAGCATTTTTTTAAAATCAGATGACTCTAAAATTGGCACGGCTTCGGAACCTTCTTACAAATTTCAATTTTTAGTATTTCCTACTTAACAAAATAAGGCATTTTCCTGATAACAAATTATACTACAATAATATATTGGGAATCATGCTAAAGTAAAAAACTAAACAAAATAGTTTAGTATATTATCAGGAAAAAAATCTACTTGGTATCATAAAGAAAGAGTAAAAGATATAATGAAATAATTAGTGAATCACACGTGATCAGATAATTAAAAATTTAATTTCCCAACTAGGATGTTAGGACGACATTTAAGATACTGAGATATTTTAAGACGCTTAAAAATCTGGCTGCGTATTCGACAGCTTTTTATGTTCTGTATCTTTAAACTCTTTGTAGTGACTTATAAAACATCAAAACTATTTTAGATAATCTATGTTGAAGTCAAAAGAAACAACAAAAAAAAGACAATTAATAATTTATACTCTTTCTTCAAAAAAAATAGTATGCTTAGTAAATAATCAGCTGTTTTGCATTAAATAATTTTAAACAGCGGAATGTTTTTAATTTCTTAACAAGGTTTTATTCTTAGCTAGCAGACAATAATTCTTTTTAAGAAAACTTGACTATAATTTAGAAAGGAACTTTACTTTAAAGAAAACCTAAATTAAAGAACTAAAAGAATTGATTAGTATATTAATAAAGAAATAATAAACGTAAAAGGGTAAAGAATAAGAATAATGTAAAAATTTACTATAGAATTAATTAGAATAATGTAACTTAAAAATGTCAAAATTTACTTAAATAACTGGTAAAATAGTTCTGCGAAACATTTGTGAAACACTTCCAGAAATTTCTATTAAGATTAAGGCGATATAAGGTAAGCCAACCAGTGATGGAACACACCCCAGTGAAGGAACATTTCATAGATATTTTTTTAAAATAAGATTTTAAACGTTTTAATTTAGATTGATTGGTAACAGTAGCTTACTACCTAACAATAGGAAGTTATCTAACAATGCATTGAGTTACCTGGTCTTAGAGTCTTCTCTGGAAAAAGTTTTGAATTTGCTAGTATCTGCTCAACGCCTTGTTTCTTTGACACAATTATAAGGTCAGTGGTGCTAGTTATCCGTTTAAAGTAAAATTAATTGCATATAATAATGCTTTTTTTCTCATTGTGAAAAAGTTGTTCAAAATATGGTTATTGAAGTTACGTTTTATTTATTTCAAGCATCATAACATAAGCAGGTACTGAGATTAGGGGGTACTTATTAACTGGATTACCAAACGATGAAAAACCAATGAATAAACAAGTGTTCCTTTATTGGGATTTTTTCAAGTTAATGAAAATAAAAGAAAAATTTTAATTTTCTTGTACCTTTTGTCATATTATAAATCAAAATTATGTTAGAAATTAAAAAAACAACTTCTAACCAGTGAAGGAACAGGCATGTTCCTTCACTGAGAATAGATTTCCCAGTGAATGAATAGTAGGAGTGAAATATGATTTTACATGGATAATTAGTAGTTCAGCGACATAGAGGACTCCTAAAATTCAGTTAAATGTTGTATGACTAGTTCCTATAACAATTTCATTTAAATATGCAAATTTAGTTAAAGAATTATAATAATAATTAATTTATTATTTATCTTTATAAATGTAGTGATTAGTTATTACATCATACCTTAGACACCTTAATAAACTATGTTTATTTACTAAATATAACAACTAAATATAATAATAAAAGCTTGAATGGAAAATTTCTTTGCAGGATTTTGTGCCAATAATTAGCTAAATTATTATCTTATTGCCGTCATTAATGTCCTAACGGGAACTGGTAGGAAAAATCCATTTAAAGACAATTATCTAGGTGAAAAATGGGTGAAGTTTTTTTAAGGCGACATCCACCGATAACTCAGTGCAATGCGACGATAATTTCAAAAGGCAAAACTTCCCTTAGAGAATAATATTTGAAATACTGGTTTTAAGAACTTCAGAAGAATCTTTAGGAGGGAAGTAACCCTGGCATCCTTTTATAGAGTGATTGCATTTACAATGCGAATGAAACAAGAGTTGAATACTGCCCTTAAACGGGAAAACTCTTCGGCCTTAAAAATTTTAAGGATTTATATTCTAAAGTACCTAGGAAAGAAAAAGTACCTCCATTGGTAGTTTTTCCTTGCAGAAGAAGTCGTTGAGATATTACAGAATCAGTCCCTGCTACATATTTTATTGGAAAAAGCTGTTCATGACATGAAACGATGACTGCAGCAACATTTTACAAATATATTGCAAATGTTTCTACTCATGGCTAATTAAAAATGCAATCAAATTCCATATTTTGCTTCTTCTGGATAGGTATAAATCTCATATCAATTTGAAACTGAGCAAGTTTTGTTCCTCAAAACAAATTTTCTGGTTTAGTTTTCTACCTAATTCATGGAAATATCTCGTTAGATCTTGAAAACAAAAGAATTGTAAAACAATATGTCTAGAAAATTTTGCATCCATTTTTAAATAAGATTTGAGGCATCAACTGATGAAGTTAAAATGCTTTTATGAAATGCGATATTTTTCCATTCGATGTAGAAAACGTTGACTGTAACAAATGCATGCAAAACAGACACCAAGAATTAATGAGCAAGACAACTTATCAACAAAACACATGCTTCGAGAGTAACGATGCGCTATTTCTTCAGAAGCTTGAGATGGAAATCTCACAAGTTATGTTGCAAATTTTTAAAGGAGCATTGACAGAAAAGTTTAATCTCCCAAATATCCAATAGCCTGTGCTTTTCTCAATATTGAAGAATTTATTTCAAAAAGAACAATTGTATAATCAAATTTTGGCTCTGAAGCTGAGACAACTAACATTAATAATGAAAGTCTCTTGAAAACTGATTTTGAGATAAGTCCTCTTGAGGCATTATTAGTTGCAAAAACAGTTGGTTTCATAAGTAACTACTAGATATAAGTCAATGAGAGATGGGTTTTACTCAAACTTCGAAACTCCTTATTCTCATTTATTATCCAGTGAGGAATTCTGGAAATGGAACTAGAAAATCAAAAGAAATTTCGAAATTACAAATTTCATTGGCCAAAAATTTGGAAAAAAGAGGAAGGTTAAATCAAAAGAAATAAATTACTCATGACGAAGAGAAAAAAAATACTTTAAGAGATTTTAAAAAAAGCTTTAAAAATATGGGGAAAAGAGTAAACAAAAAAAATGATCGAATTATAATAATAATAAAAACATCATCGGATTACACAATGATAAACATTCATAATTTAGAACGGACTATTAAACTGTGAGAAAAAAATGAAATTTTTTTTTTTAAAATTATGTATTCAAACATATTTTACTTTCCATTCAATGACTGAAAAAAAAGCTGTATTTTCCACATTAACTATGGTTATATGTCGTAATTCCAAGAAAAATCTTGTTTTTAGACATTTGTGTGGCCTATGGATTCCTAACGAGCATCAAACATTCTCAAAATTAAGTGTTCATTCACTGGAAAATTTAGTGTTTATTAACTGGTAAGAACTGTTCCTTCACTTGGTCATCTTACTACTTATTATTTAAACCACCAAAAGCTTAAAACAATATTATGTAAGTTAACTAACTTTTTTTTACATAATTTGCATTTAATAACAAATATGTCGACGCCATCATTTAGCTAAAATTACAAATTTTGAAATTTTTATGAATTTTTTTTAAAGGCAAGCTAAGCTTAAGTGTTCCTTCATTGTTTAGTTAACCCTATAAGACGTTGAGAAATTTGCGATGTTGTGAGAGATGTTTAAAAATGTTGACTACGTATTTTTATTAATATTTATAAAATATGTATTCAAGAAATTGATAAATATTTTATTCCAAATCTATGCACACGTATGCATATTATTGAAATTGTATCAGTTATTGAAAAACAAAATAAAAAAAATAAAGAATAATCAAATTAAATAAGCACAATCTGGTGTATTCTATCAGAAGCACGCTTTTTTAAAACTAGACATTTGTTGAATAAAGTGTTTTTTATTCAAAATTCTTTTCTAAATTGCAAATAAATTATTAAATGACTAAAAAAGAAACATCGTATTTTATAGTGTGAAAGAAATAAAAATAAAAAGATTAGCAAACGATTATTAGCGAAAAAAATATGAATGAAATTTTACGCTACGCGCGCGAAGTCAAGTTCTTCTCAAGTTTATCACATTTTAATTTTAATCGCCCCAATTAGTTATTTCTTTATTGTCGCCAAATTATTTTTTTAAAAATAATTAATTTCAATTTTTCTCAGCTTCTAATAAATAAAAACAGTTGAAACTTTAGATTTTTCAATTGAAAAATATGTAGATTAATATGGTATAAAAAAATTCATACCTTATAATTCAATATTTTTTCCTCCTCACTTTAATTAAATAATAAAAAATAATAAATAATTATTAAAAATTATTTTTTGCATGAAATTATCTTTGGGTAAATGAGTTTTATGAGTGGGTGCAATTTTTTTTTGAATTGCTTCATTAGTTTTGAAAATATAACTGAAAACGCAAAAAGCGAAATTAACATTAAGGGGTACGAACTTTGAATCGCTCTCCTGACCAAACTATGGGGACCACATTTCCCAGATTGCGGCTACCCCCTATATTTTGAAGATAAGAAATCCAAATATGTAAAAAAAAATGCATGTTTATTCAGAGAAAGTACGTTTTTGTGTCTGATTTCGTAACTTAATTAATAGTTAGCACTAATTAATTAGCATATTTGAAGTCACCCCCAGGAACCATTAAGATTGACACTTAGTTCGTGAAAATCCGATCATTAGAACGAAAGTTATTCAGGGTGATTCGTTTTTTTTTTTGCGGACTGTACCTTGAATGTATTTTTCCAACATTTCCTTGCACCAATCAACACGAGCCTTTTTTTGAGCGTTTGCCAGATTATGCGGGATCCAACGCGAACAAATTTTTTTAATGCTCAAATGTTCATGCAATATTTTATTGATGCTAGTCATACTAATGTCCGAAGACGCCTCTCTCTCACGGTATGTCACATGACGATCTTGCTTTATCAGTTCACGCACAGCATCGATCTTTTCTGGCACAGCAACGGATTTTGGACGACCTGCACGGGATTCGTCCTGGATCGAACATCGACCACGATAAAATTCGTTATACCAATTTTTTACAGTGCTGTAGGATGGCACTTTATCGCTGAATAAAGAATTAAGTTCATCGAAGCACTCTTGTCTTGACAATCCACGTCGAAAGTTATGAAAAATAATGGCACGAAAATGCTCACGATTCAATTCCATTTTTTGAAAGAGAACTTTTCAATTTACAGTCAACAACACAAATGAAGCTATTATGGTAAATCGTCTGCTGAATTTATGTTTAAAAATATCAAACTTTCGATTAAAATCGTCTGCGGTCGCCTAGCAAAACATACTGTTGCCAAGGCCGGAAATATAAATAGCAACCCTCGTACCAGAATTTTACCGCCTGATCATATACCTTCAATCATATTTCTCATTTTGAAAAGTTTTATTTAAAATGTATTTTAGTAAATATTCTTTGCCAAGCACGAAATAAAATTCTGATTTTACCTCATTTATCTTAAAAGAACACAAAATACAACAGTAATAAAGAATGCAGTATTTATTAACCTTTTAAGATTCTTACTACACGATGAACATTTTAAAAGTGGGATTTGAGCTGAATAATTACAGATATCCTTTTGTAAAACTTCGTCAAAGCCTCAGCAGTTTAGCGAAAGAAACATATCATTTTAGAAACAAAACTATACTTTTACAAACCTTTTAATCTCTAATAGCATTGATTGCCGTTTCTCAAAGCGATTTTATTTTTTTGAACATAATGAAGGGGGTTTCTAATCTCAATAGTGTTTCGTGAGTAAATTTTCTCTCGGATTTTTTTTCCCTCAATCCCCACTCCGACTTTCTTCATTCCCTTGCAGTAATTACTCCGCTTAATGATAGGCAATTATTATAATTACTATAATTTTGCATAATTACCCCTCTTGTTAAAATATATTTATACTAAGAGTAAAGTCATCTTCTTATGGGATAATTACGATTTCCTTTTAGTTAAAAGAGTTTGGAGGAAGTCCATAGCACCATTTTGCAAGATACATCCAGGTGCGTTTCTGTATTGCTTCTCTTTGCAAGTTCTCCTTCTCAGAGAAGGTTGAAAAGGAGATTTTTAAAACTCTTTGTTAGCTGTTGCGTCGTAAATTTTAATTGAGCCCGCTAATTAAGTAGTGAAGGCAATGGTGTGATAAAACAACTATCTATCAACAAGATAAATGGATTCTAAGAACTTTGAAGATGATTAAAATGAAGGAATATTAAACAGAGGAAGTCTTCCAAAAGGACTGAAATGGTATCTTAGTTAGGGTTAATTTTATTTAGAGAAGATTCATTGTCAGGATAATGCTATGCTTGATTTAATAAGTAATTTTTAAGGAAACTAATTAAGGGAAAGTGTTTATCATTAGCTTATTCTTAATGATGAAAGGTACGGAAAATATCGAATGATAGTTGAGACTGCTGGTGCTGCAAGTTATGCTGTTTAGGTAATCATGTACAAACTTTACAAAATTTTATATTTTTAAACTTTCAACGTTATGTTTAAGTTTTAAAGGGTCCAAAAGAGATTTTATTAATTCAATATGGCTTAAAGTAAGTCAGTGATACTATTTTTAGAGGTACATCAGGGTCCGCTTCTGAAAAACTTATCTTTGGAAATAACAGAAATAGAGGAAGTCTTTTAAAATGACTGAAATGTTATCTTAGTTGTGTTTTTATGTTATATTTTAGTTTTAATGGGCTCAAAAGACACATTTTTTTAGTACATTATTGCTTTGAGTAAGCTAACGGAATCATTTTGCAAGATACATCCAGGTTCGTTTCTATACAACTTGTCTTTGCAAAACAGAAGGCAGAGGGAGTTTTTTAAAACGACAAAAATGTCATCTCGATTAGGGATAATTTCATTTTAGAGAAGATTCATTGTCATGATATTTCTATGCTTGATTTATAAGTAATTTTCATAAAAACTAAAAGGGAAAGAAATTTATAGTTACTCTGCTCTTAATAATAAAATACGTGGAACGTAGTGGATAATAGTCAAAACTGTTGGTGCTGAAAGCTATGCTTTTTATGTATTCGTAGATAAAGGTTTCCAAATTTCGAATTTGCCAAATTTTAATGTAGTATTGCTTTAGTTTAAAATATATCAAAATGAACATTTTTTAGTTTAGTATGGCTTAGAGTAAGTGAACAGAAAAATTTTGAAAGATATATCCAGGTATGTGAGAGAGCAAAGGAAGTCTTTGAAAAGAATAGAAATATTTTTTCACTTAGGGTTAATTTAATTTTTAAGAGATTCATTGTTAAGATAATTCTATGCTTGATTTCAAAAGCAATTTTTAAAGAAACAAATTAACAAAAAGCTTCTATTATTAGTCTATTCCTAATGAAGAAAGAGATAGTGTGGTATGAAGAATGATGAATGATAGTTAACGTTATTTTTGTAAGTGGGGTCATTGAGGCAATTGAAGACAGTTATAAAATTGTTTCTCCAATAAATACATTTTGAAACATATTTTTTTTAATTCAAATGTTAAATAATTCAAGTTTTAAACACATTTTTCTTTCAGAAGTCAACAGACTTTATGTTACTCACTAAGAGGTTGTCTTTGATTTGTAAGTTTCGAAAATCAACCATAAAAATATGTTAAAAATATATTTAACTATTAAAAGAAATCAACATGGGCTATCTTATAAAGGATATAAATACATGCTTACTTTAGTTTTAAATTTATATGAAGAATAGTATATCTTGCCAACAAAAGCTTTTCCAGAAAAAAAATTAAGTTCAAAAAAAATTGCTGGACCAAAATTAAAATTCAAACTTTATTTTAGTTCTAAATTTAATTTTCCAGCAGCTCAACTTTTACATTTAAATATGAGTAGTACTTTTTACTTAATCAATTATTACAATTTCAATCAGTCAATTAAGTGTAAGATTATTATTATTTTTTTGTAACGTATTTAATAGTTAAGTACCGATGACGCATGTACAGTAAGGAAGTAAAAAGAACAATTGAAGATAATTTTAAAAAAAATTCGTCATATTTCTTCTTTATTGGTTACAAAATGTATTAGAATTAATTCATATGATAGAAAATTGCAAGTGTTCCAAAAACGACTGATCATTTTAAAAATAAATTTACCAAAAACGAATAGAGATAGTACGGTTTAATCTGTTCTTCGCAGAAAACAGAGTGATAATAACCCAGTTTAAAATTTTAAACTCCATCGATGGCTGTAATGATTGAGAAAAAATACAATGCAATGTTTTGGTCCGCATGTTAAGCCATTTAAATTAAAAATATTTACGCAGTGATTTGCTAATTTTGTCCTCCGATTGCTTTTCTTTGTTGCTGAAAATGCAGTTATTTTAAAACTATGGTTTTTATTTTATGTATTTTTATAGTCTTTAAACCTTTGTTGACGAACTCCGGAACTAATTAGAAAAGTTGAAGAGAGAGAACGAACTGTTTTTGAGCAGAACACAATACTTACATTTTTATATCTTCTCTGTTTTTCTTTAATTGGTTTCAAAAATGTATCGTTTTCCGTAGATAGCGAAAAATAGTAATTATTTGAAGCAAATATACGGTGAAATTAATAACTCTTGGCGATTTCATAAAGTTTCTAAAACGTTGTATGAAGGAAATAGAACTAATATATATGCGTGGTTCAGTGATAAAATAAAAACAAAAAGCTGCTTAGTTGTAATAGTAATTTATTTTAAATAATAAAAAAGAAGGAAAATTCCACTTTGATCGACTCCGCTAAAGAAAACTCATTACTAAGGACTTCCCATAATTGTATACAATGATGTAATTACATTTGCAACTTGTGAAATAGTTATTTAACTCAACAATTTTTCCCAATTTCTATTTGCTTTATCATTTTGTACTATTTATTTATTTATTTTTTTGGTATTTGAACATATTTTTAACTTTTTTTTCTCATCAGTGCTTACAAGCTATGTTTTAGAAACTATTCCTCGAAAAAAAAAATTTCAAATTATGTTGAGACGTTTTGTTAAAAAATGTGATAATAACTAGAAAAAATATGAAACAATTTTTTTAAATTTTTTTCCTGCATGTCAGTCCATTCAAACTAAGAATATTATCGCAGGAATTGGTTAATATTTTCTGATGTTACGCTGTGTATACGCCTACGTCTAAACGTATACGTTTAACGATACGTATACGTCTAAAACTGTGATACGCTGTTGCTGCAAATCTTAGTTATTTAGAATACATTATTTTATCCGTTTTGGAAGCAAGCAGCGTCATCTGTTGACAGACTTTTTTACCAATTTTGGAACTTTTCGAAAATATGTTATTCCCTAAGCAGAATCCAGATAACCTTATTCCTTCCTTTCCGTTCTCCTTCCTTCAGTTATTCTTTAATTGATACTACAAATAATTGGTCATGCTTTTATTACTCGGTATAGTTTAGACTACGTAAACTTATTTATTACATGTCCTGTAATATTTATCATTGCACGCTAATAATTGTCGTGCGGTAAAATTTGCCATCCTTTAGGGTTTAAACTTATAATTCTGAAATAGTGTAGTTAAATGTTCATAGAGAAGTAAGATAATAAAAAAAATGCTTTGAAATTTTTATGTAAGGGTAAATCTTTCAATAGTTAAGAAATAAAAAACACTTTCACTTAATAGCAACAGCTTTATATATTTTTAAACCTAACTCTTTAAAAAGGAAGCGCTCTTCCAAAGGCATTACTTCCCAAAAGCATCGTATTTAATCCCCACAAACAGTTCTTTTTAAGACTATTAAGAAAAAATTTTAGGAATTCGACTCTAATTACATTCCAGTATATATTACGGATAATTACATGTCTGCCCTAGCATCTTTTAGGGTGATAATTACCCAGTAAACTACTAAGCTCTTTTTTGCTCTGTGTAACACCATGTGCGCTTAACAAGTCTTCCTCGCTCAAATTCAGCAAAACATTTTCTGATCAGTTTCAAAAAACCTCTAAAATAATTCAAGTTTTACTAAATCTAATAGGAAGGATTTTTTTTTACAAAATATTTTTATTTCTTAGAACGAAATTTCATTTATTTTTACGCTTTGTGATAACTATGAACCTTTTCTGTATTTTAAATATCGTAAAATCTCTCTAAATTAAAAAATTTTAATTCTTTGAGTGTTCAACTTAACATTATATTTTAATTTGATCCACAAAAGCTATACTTATTAATTGAAATAACAAATGTGTATAGAAAATTGTATATGGAGTACAATAGAATTAAAAAAATAATATTCAATAGGTGATTCGAGAATTATTGACTGTTAAACTTCTAGGAAAATCCCCATCCGAACCGCACTACAGGCCACAAGAATATAGCTACAGAGTTGTAATTGGACATGTTGAAAATACAATTCTCGTGTATGATTTAAACGAGCTTTTCTTGAAATTCCAATTCGTTAGAAAGTTATTGCATTTTTGAGTAATTTTTTTAAAAACGTTTTTCTTACTTTTTGTTTGTTTTGTTTTGCTGCGCACCATGAATAACTTTTGATCTAATGATTGGATCTTAAAGTTCTAGGAATCAATCTTAAGGGTTTGAAGGGATGACATTAATTATGCTAATTAATTAGTGCAGACGATATTTTAAGTTACGAAATCAGACCCCAAAACATACTTTTTCTGAATAAACATACCTTTTTTTCAACGGATTTTGATTTTTAACCCTCAAATATTGGAGATAGCAGTAATCTGGGAAGTATAGTTTAAATAGTTTTGTCGTTAGAACGGTCCGAAAATTGGTCCCCTTAATGTTATTCTTACTCTTTGCGTATTTCACTATGTCTCGAGAACTTTTTAAGCGAATTGAAAAATCATTGTACCTATTGTAAAATTCGTTTATCCAAATATAAGTAGTTGCAAAAAATAACGTTAAGTAAATATTTATTATTTCTTCTTTTTTTAATTATTTTATTTAATAATAGTCTAGAAAATTTCGAATTTTAAAAAATACAATTTTTCCATCATTTTAAAAAAATATAATTTTGCAAGACAAAATACAAAATTTGAGCATAATCTGTGGAACAGATCCTGAAAAATCTAATTTTAAAGAAAGTCATATTTATAAAATTCCGATTATGCTCAAATTTTGTATTTCGCCTGGTAAAATTACATTCCTAAAATGATGTAAAAAATTTTATAACTTACAGTTTAAAATTCTTCAATTAATATTAAATAAAGTAGCAAAAATTATTGAGCAATTATTAAAAATATTATTTGCGTGGAATTATTTTTGAATAAACGAATTTTATAGTTGCTTACAAAAAATCTTTAATTCGCTTAAACATTTCTTGAGTTATTGCGAAATATGAAAAAAGTAAAACTAGCATTAAGGGGTACAATCTTTGGGTTGCATTCTTGACCAAGTTATGGTAACTATATTTTTGAGCTTGCGGCTACCCCTGTTTATTCGGGGAGTAGAAATCAGAATCCGTCGAAAAACCTTTGTTTATTCCGACAAATCACGCTTTTGTATCTGATTTCATAACTAAAATATCGTCTTAACTAATTAATTAGCATATTTGAACTCACTTTTTCTAACCATTAAGATGGAGAATAAAAAGTGAAAATCCAAACATTAGATCAAAAGTTTTTCTGGGTGTTTTTTTGTTGTTTTGTTTCATTTATTGTCCGTTTATTGTTTTGCCCACTGCACAAAAAATTCAGCAAAATAAAAAATTTATGATTAGATTGTTATTCTGAGAATTAAAAATTTATGATTAGATTGTTATTCGGAGAATTAAAAATTTATGATTAGATTTTTATTCTGAGAAGTATCAACAGTTAAAATTGAGGTAAAAAATATTTATTTTTCCCGATATACTGCCGACTGTAGAGTTAAAATTTGACATTAGAAAGAGCCATTTTCAATTATATTAATTTAATGAGGATTTTTTTCGAAATATTGTTCTAAAGTTTCAGCACTCTTAAGTGTTTTTTTTTCCATGAATTTGTTTAACTTTAAATAATGATTATTTATCTATTATCGAAAAGTTTCTCTTTCTCGAGATCTTTATTTTAATAGCTCGCACTTGACATGATGCAAAAGATAACAAAATAAATAAATTAAGGGTCTGTTTAGTGCAAAAGCATGATTTTGGACAAACGTTTTGAAATTTAGTTCATTATGGACTTAAAATTAATGTACTCTTAGCTTTCTTTCTAAAAATACTTTACTTTTGTTTGCCCTCCAATTATTCACAAAGTTATAGCAGCTTTTGTGCAAGGTTATAACAGTGGATAGACTGATAAGTTTAAGACTTTAAATGCGTTTATCTCAAAATCAGATTTTTTCCCATTCCTCATGACATTAAACACGATATCTCATATTGTTTTTTTTTTAAATAATTGCCTACAATTTTTCATGAGTGTTTATGACAATAGAAGACATCCTTTGAACTACAAATCAAGAGAAAAAATCAGAATTTAAATTTTTTTGCAAAGACAAAGACGGAAATTTTTATAATTTGCTTTTTTAACTTCATTAATCCCCAACTTATATACACTTACTTTTAAGATATTAGTTCTAAACATAGTTGATAGCCTTCTAAATAATATCCTCAAGGAATTTTCTGTTTCTGGGTATAGTGCTGTTGTTATAATGTATAATGTTTTACAGTGCTTATGCAAAATAAGCCTTATTTTGAGCTAAAAATGGCCATTTAAAAAAAATTTGCTAGCTTCCTAATTTTTTACTCATAATGAAACAAATAGACAAGTTCTTCAAAAATTTGCATTAATGTTTTAAAAATATTTATATTTTATAGAAACTAGTCGGATACCTTAAAGAAAACGAGAGAAAGCTATCTGATGTTGCCAGTTACAAAACATTGCAATTACATTGTTTTGTTTTTTTTTAAAAAAAACGTAAATTTTTCTAAAGAGATAAAAACTGTTTGAATAATAACTGATTATAAATTCTTTTTAATGATATAATGGCAAATTCTACGACTGACTATCAGGGAACATTTGTAACAAGTATGGAGCTTAAGTTGAGATTTAAGGGTTAAAGCTAGTCGGAAAGTGGTAGAGATTTCATAGTAATATTTCATCCCTGCAGAAACTAAAGCAACGGATAAAAACGGTAGTAAAATATGCAATTTAACTTTGAGGAAATAATTTCTACTCCCCGTTTTAATTTGCATATCTAAATTCAGTTCCACTTTAAAAATAATTTTCAACGTCATGATTTAATAGGAGATATACAGTTTAATAGTGATATTAATCAATTTAAAGTAGTCTTAAACTTTCTTGTCATTATTTTGAAATTCATGTTAAACTTTAATTGAGTCCGTCTGATGCAACTCACTATCGGAATTTCTGCTTTCTGTACAATGTTTCAACTCATTCCATTTACTTGTACAATAAACTTCAACTCCATATGTTCCGATACGTCAATCATTTTCACTTTTACAAACTCATCTATTACTGAATAACTCTAGAATCTTAAATGTTTACCAGATGGAAGCGAGATAAATAACTTTACTGTGCAATATCATTCCTTGCTACAAATGATAAATAAGATATTTAAAATACCCAATCAGAATATACATTGTTCCTGGAAATAGAGAAAATTCTCAATAATCTTGAGTATTAGTCAAATAGCCGATCAGAAGCAAGTTATTACTAAACAGCTGCTGTAATCATTATTCAAATTGCTCAGTCAAATTATCTGTTATGTCCGGAGAATGTAAATCAATTTATATTTACTTGCTTCGGAATGATGAATTCTTAATGTTACTATTAAGTGCATTCTCGTTAAATCTTTCAGTAAAATAGGCTTAGTCTTAACTATTATATATTTTTCATATGTTATTATATCTTTATTAAACCTTATATCTTTCACGTATTATTCTTATATATTTAATACCTGTTTCTCATAACTTCATATATCTTCTTAATATTTTTTTGTATCATCTTCTAATTTATTCATATTTATCCTTCATTTTTCGCTGCATTTTCTTCAAATTTTCTAATATAATTCCTATCCCTTTCTTGTAACTTTCATGCGCACATTATTTCCTTTTATGTCTTTTCGTTTTATCCAATTCCATATAGAATAATTTAATTAAGAGACGAAATGTATAGATAATAAGAAATATAAAGAAATATTCTAAATTTGAAATATTAGTAATTGGATTTGAAATAAATAGTATACGTTTTATTTTACTTAGTAAATAGTATCGCCTTATCTATGAAGGAATTATATATGTAGTTATTAGCTATCTAGTTATAGTTAACAACAAATATGTTTAAATAAAAGATATCTTTCTGAGAAATTTTCTTATTATCGTCCGTTATTCGCAGATAAAGTCTTGGTAGAATAATTTAATTATCTCAGAATATCTGATATTAATGTCCAACATATTTCACAGCGAAATATAATTTATTTTTAGATCATATAAAAATTTAATATTTATGAATAAACAACTTAATTCAATAGTGTTATTTATCAAATAATTGATTCAAATAATACATTATGTAAAAATCAGAATATTATTTCATTTTTTTTGTGTTTTAATCACACAAATTATGTTTTTACTGAGTTTATCGTGTTACTGTTATCGTGGTATAATCAATTTTAAATTTTAAGTTTTATTAGGGATATGCACGGGGGAAAAGCTACTGTTACTAATGCCTTATTCTCCTCTTCACAAAATTTAAATATCTTTTATACAATTTTTATTCATTTAATTTTTCTTATGTTATGGAAAATTTTGTTTTTCGGCAAAATTATAAGTATTCTCTGAGCAAATTGAACTTGAAAAAAATAAATTTCAAGTATTTTTAAGATTTTTTTTAAATTTATGAACGGAAATATCTAGAACTTAACCATACATAAAATTATGATAAATATGGTTTATTTAAATTTCATTGAGTAAAAAACCCAAAATAATTTACCTTAATGTTCAATATTTTAGGTTTTACCTTCTTTTCCAACGTTGAATGTCTGCTACTTGCTTAGTTTTCGTTAGCATTCAAGTAATTTTCTATTATAACTCAGATTATTTTTTTTAGAATTCCTCACTATGAAGCAAATAAAAGAGAATCACGTCAAAATTTCGAAAACAAGAAATTAGTAAAATACGCACAGTTGTCAAAATATCCATAGATATAGAGAATTTTCACCTTCAAATATTATATATATATATATATATATATATATATATATATATATATATATATATATATATATATATGTGTGTATATATATATAATATATAATATATAATATATATATATATATATATATGTGTGTATATATATATAATATATAATATATAATATATATATATATATATATATATGTGTGTATATATATATAATATATAATATATAATATATAATATATAATATATTGTTTTGCGGATATAATCGTGTGGGCTGATGAAAAGATATCTTTTTTTTCTTCCGGTTTTTTAAATAAAATTTCATCCTTTTTTTTTATCTTTTTTTTTAAAACTGTTGTTTGTTATTTTTTTACTTATTATTTCCCCCCCCCCTTTTTTTTCATATGTCTATAATTTTTCTTTGTTTTATTCTACATTTTGAACTTATATATATATATATATATAAGTTCAAAATGAAGAATAAAACATAGAAAAATTATAGACATATGAAAAAAAGGGGGGTGGGAAATAATAAGTAAAAAAAAACAAAAACACTTTATTAAAAAAAAAAAATTTATTGTTAATTAAAAAACAGGAAAAAAAGCCGGAAAAAAAAAGATATAATCTTTTCTTATTGTTTTTCTTAACTTTCTTAGTGTTTTCTTGTATATATCTATATCTATATCTATATCTATATCTATATATAAGGAGAATTTTTTATTAGAAATACTATGCAGTATCTTTCAAGCATATTTATGCACTAATATTGGAAAAAGAAATATTGTACATCGTATTGTTAATGAGAGCATCAATACATATGAAGTTTTTATTATTCAAAGAAAAATAAATGAGAACTAGATCCCAAATCTTTACTTATACCGCTTTAATATCCCCCACCATACGTCAAATTAAAATAATTTGGAAAGAATATATATTTTGTAAATAAGAAAAGGACAACAAAATCTACGTAAAGTTATTAAATATCTCATTTTTGGTATAGAGAACTTTTGAATAAAAATACCATGGAGTATTTGTAAAGCATACATTTATGCACTGATATTGAGAAAAGAAATATTGTCCATTGTATTGTTATCAGGAGTATCAATCCATACATACTTTTTATTATTCAAAGCGAAATAAATAAGAACCAGACCTAAAGTATTATATATGCTTTCTGCCTTTGTATTTCCATTGATTGCTTTGCAAGCGAAAGTTTTCAATCTATATGAGTGAGGTGAGGGTTTCTACTATACTTTTCAATAGAGCACGTTCAATCGAAATTCCAACTTACTTTTTTTTCCTAAATCCTACTGCTCCTACATCAACAAAGAATTGGTAGCTTCATCAACAAGAATATATTGTTTTTCAAAAACAACACAAAATTTTTGGGTATCGTAACAATTTGAGAAACAGAGGTATCTAAAGAATTCCAGGAATCTCGGTGCAAATTTGGATGTTGTTTACGACGCGAAACGCTTCAAACCAGAGCAATAATTTCAGGCGTGGTATATATGACGCCTTTATTGTAACAAACTACGCGAAAGATAAAATATATATTCTCCATTGCTGATGGCTATGTAAAAATACTGTCTTTTGAAATTGCGACTCATTCTTCGATGCAAATTTATGGTTATTTGTTGAATTTCATTTTCTCGCTGATTGCTGAAGAAGTTGCCAGTTTGAATACAAATTATCTCTTTTTGTATCATCAAGAAGAAAGGGGATTTTGAAAAATTTTGCACTGAATAATTTTCTCTTTGATTTCTTTGGTAAAAATAAGTTAATTTATGTTTTGGAGAACTGTGATTTTGTGAAATTATTTTTCTGTTTCAAAAAATGTGTGTTTTTAATATTAGAATTTTGTTTGATCTATCTTCCATTGCATATTTACTATGCTTAGATATTAAAATTTAGAAATCCTGACACATTCCATTTTCTTCTAATAATAATAGTTTAGTTCGTTTTCTGTCTTATTTTTTAAATTTGCTATTTTAATCAAAATAACTATAGCTTTTTTATGTTTGTTTATGTAAACAAAATTAGTTCCCGATTTTACATTTTCTCCCCAGGTTTTAGAAAGAAAGATATATATATATATATATATATATATATATATATATATATATATATATAGAGCTTCTCAGAATATTAAGACCTTTTTTATTTAAATTTTTTGTTTTATTCCGTAGTTTTTTTTTTTCGAGTTTTTGTCGAGTTCTGCTAAAAATCTCTCAGAAATGAGAAACTTCCGCTCATTTTCTTAAAATTCTTAGAAATCGTTCAATCTTGATATTTTTGTAAGAAAAAAGAACCTAAGCAGTTTTAATATTCATAAATTTTTACTATTAAACGCACGAAATAATATTATAGAGTGCAGGAAACCGAAACAAATTTTTATGATAAATTTTTTTCAGCATTTGATAAATTTATGCATAAATTTTCGCTAAAACTCCAAAATACTATGAAAAAATATTACGAAGTGAGTAATTTGCAGTGTTGTCGTAGATGTATCAAAACTAATAGTATTCTGACATTTTAAAATTTTTATTTCTAATCTTTCGAAACACAAAAAGTAGCATTAATTTGATATTAAAGAAAGGTAAATATTTAAAAGTATTTATTGCTGATTTAAATAAAACAATTAAAATTTATTAAGTAAATTTTAAAATTTATTTTAGTATGTCTAGAATAAATTTTAAAATTTATTTTAGTATGCCTAGAAATTAAATTTCAATATTTAAAAGTATAAATTTTATTTCCTCGCAATTATGCTACTTAGTTAAGATGGATCATTTTAAAGTTTCAAAAGAATTTGGAGAAAAACTGTTTAAAACATCGGCATTACTACCACTGGTTCACTTTTTAGAAAAAACGTAACAAAATGTTATCTTGCTTTCAAATTAAAATAAAGTAAAAAACATTACCCCATTTGAAAAAATACAATAATAAACTTCCTCTTTTTAAGAAGAAAAAACTCAGTTAAGGGTTTTGTGTCCTAGATATTTATAAAATTCTTTCGCAATACTTTAAAATTGCTAGGAAATCTTGAAACTTTGAATGCATGCAATTTTATTGCATTAAGCTTAGTAAACGTACAATGCTTTCTAAGTTTATTGTAGTAGCGATACTAAAAAATATCATGCAATCCCTGTTTCCTATGGATTTTCAAGTAATACTACAGATTTTTTTACCTTGCTTAAATTTCCTTACGTAAAACTTTTCATTGTCAATCTATCACTTAAAATCCTATTAGAAAAAATAATCAATATTTAATGTCATTTAGCATAGTGAAAAAATTGTATGAGAACAAATATATAATCTCAGTTGCTCGCAAACTTATAATTTTTCGTCATAAATTATATACCCGATTAATGCAACAAACATCGTAAATACAACTTACTTATGAGAATGAACTTAATCATCATTAAAAACTATTTTTTCTTTCATTCTCTTAGCTTATTATTAGACACGCGCTGTTCTATTTTCAATTTCTTTCACCTTTTAAAATGTATCAAAGAAACTGCCATCTATCAAGTAAATGAATTTTTTCTTCGCTTTCATTTCCACTTTTAATTATGAAGAGTGGTGTTGGGTTTTTCATCATCGTGATTAAATATTAAAAAGATAAAAGCGGTACAAAACCGTAATTTCTCACATCCACAAATATCACAACTATGAACTACGACAAATGCTATACGTTTAAACTTCAACGTTTCGCTAGCTGTCAAAACAGAGGAAAATGCGCAATGAATTAAAATTTATAGTACAAAAGGAAAACGCTGTAACCGTAATGGTGCGGTATATAAAATGATAACTTATTGACTCATTAATTATGCATCGCTAAATGTCCCCTTAAAATGCATTGCTAGTTTTAGGCAAAATAATTTATGACATATTTCCATCATTGAGCTAATTAAAGAGAGTGAGAATAGGGTTTCACAAGTTTGGCAAATATAGTGCACGTCTTATCATTTTAAGCTTATTTTATAGATATTGATGTGACCGTGTAAAAATAAAATAGTTTATGTTTTGCAAACATTTGCTTAAACGGAATTGTAACGTTTTATAATCATGGTTTCCATAGTAATGTTTTGTGGATTTATTCCCGAATTTCGCTTGGATATTTTTCTAATTACATAATTAATATTAAATATTTTCAAAGAACATATTTAGCCTCCTAATTTAAATGAATCGCTATTTATGCATGGTGTTAAATATTTAAAGACATACAATAATTAGCTTAATGCTAAAATTAAATTGCCGAGCGATAAATAGGATTATATATAATAATTATGATTATTTCCTGTTATATAGGTATTTTAAAATCTTTCAACTTAGAACAAATATCAAATTACTAATTTAAAATTGTTATTCTAAAGTAGCAACTTTGCAGACATACTAGCGAATGCTATATTTTAATAAATAATCAAGGCCATTTGTAATTATATGTACTAAGGAAACACTTTAGGTAATCTCCATATAATTAACTAGATGGTATGTTAATTTAAAAGGAATTCAAAAGGAATAAATCATTGCTGGATGTACACTTAGAAGTATCCTATTATTAATAAAAAATATCTAAAAATATCTAAATATCAAATTGTTCCTCTAAAGCAGTGAAACTTTACAGACATGCACATGAATGTTACATTGTATTAATTAATCAAGGCAATTTGTAATTATATTTCACCAAAACTTTTGTTCATCGCAGAAATATCAACTAGATTTGTTAATTTAAAATAAATTCCTAAAATGCTTTAAATCATTACAGGAAGTATTCGTACAAACATCTCATTATTAATAAAAATATCTCAATATCTAATTATTAATGTCAAATTGCTCCTTTAAAGTCATGAAATATTACTGATATATACACGAATGCTATATTTTTTTTGTTAAGAAATCAAAGAAATTTTTTAATATATTTAACAAACACTTTTTATTAATCACCAAATGAATTATGAACTAGATAGTATGTTAATTTTTAAGAAATTCAAAAAAAGGAAAAAAGTTAAAAAATTTAAGTATTTTTTTAATACATATAGCACTATGATAGACAAAAATTTGATTATTAAATTTATCCTTGAAGTCTTACTTTTTGGGAAAATAAATATTTACCTATCCATAGCAAAAAAAATATTTTTATATGAACTCCTTATCCAGATTATATTTTACAAACTATTATTTTACAATAATTATGATAGGCACGCGGCATCAAGTATGGGTAATATTAATCACGAATCAAAATAATAACTGGTGAACAATCAATCTGAGTATCCTGAAAACTTTGAACAAGTTTTTTCAAATAGTGTAATGAAAGTATTTACCCACACATGTATTATCTTTTTTTAAATTTTTTTTATTCTTATCATTAGTAAAAATTCCTTAATTCTACAATAAGAAAAAAATATGGTCAAAATTAGCTAATTATGATAAAATTTACCGTGTTCCTGGCTCTATGGGAAAAAAGCTCGGTAATTTTAGCTGAATCTCTTTGAAATGAAGATTGGCAATTATTTTGATAAAACTAACAATACACTATAGTTTTATAATAAGTAATAAAATTTGGTAATTTTTATCATTATGCATTAGAGCATGTCATAAAAACTATTTAATTAGTAAAATTAACTTTTCAGATTTGTAATTTTTATTAAATGCGTAACAATAAAAACTATTATTTTGAAAAGCATAATTCACAGTAAGCCGTTACCTTGTAAGCCGTTACCATATGAGCGGAAAATTTACCAAATGAATGATTTATGTACTATATATTTTGATTTCATTATCAGAATTATGCTCAGAATTACGATTTATTTTTTTCTACCAAAAATGCCATTGATATACAGTTCGGTATTTCTGCCAAAGGTTTTATAAATTAGTATTTAGTATTAGTATTTTTAAATTTTTATTGAAATAGGAAGCAATAAAAATATATTTACTCATTCTTTATAAACCATTTAACCACCCTATATTAACCATTTAAGTGCTAAAAAAATTCTTAAAAGTATTTCCTGTCTCCACTGACAATATAGATTTATATGAAATTTTTCCTGGAATAATTGAAAAAAAAACAACCCCAGTTGTTGGTAGCTGATGAAAATTGTGCAAACATAGTTTTCATATAATTTACGAGAAATACAAAGTTAAATAAAGTATTTATAGGAAAACAGATTAAACATATTATAGAGAAAAAAAATAGTGTCATTTATTTAAAAAAATGCTTCATCCAAAGAATACTGAACAAAAAACTCGTATTTATCAGGTATCTAATAAATGCATGAAAACACTCCTTTAAAATCTACCTTTGGAAAATATTTTCTAACCCTTTAAATTATTTTCTTTTGCAGAATAAATTGGAAAATGCTTTCATAATAGCCATTCTCTAACTAGATCATTAATCCAATCAACTCTCTGCTATATTCCACAGCATTTAATTTAAACCACAGCCACTCAATCATGGAAATAGATGTTAAATTTACTGACGGAAGCTATTCTGAAAGCTTAACTGCCATGAGGGTGCATGAAAGTTTGAAAATTCAAAGGCCAAATGGTGAATGTAGCGGCACCTCTAGAAGCACAATTAATGTTTTAACCATGGTATTCGCTTTAGCGTAGATAATAGTATCGTCTGCCATCGCGATACATCATTAGAGTGTAAAGCCAGCTCAGAATGTCAGGCATGAGAGTCGTTTTCGCAGTAATGGCTAATCCTGTGTCGCGCGCAGCATACAAGAAGTCTTTGCCGCTTTGCATATTTAGGCAAGCATCACACCGTTTGTAAATAGAAGATTAATCGCAATTAATAATGCAGGCTAGCATACATAAATTGCTTTCGTTGTGTTCAAGGCTCTATTATCTTATCCAGAGTTCATAACGAATATGTAAATGCGCTGTTAATAGTGATAATTGCGTATTCTATGTCGAAGCTCAAACACCTCGTAGTCTGTCAAGATAATGGCAAGATCTTTCATTTTATTCGAACTCTTCATTTTGTATCACTGATAAGTTTATTCAAGAGAAAATTTACTGCAAGTCTCATTAAAATTCATGTCGCAATTTACATTTGCATTATGTTCTCTGTAACAATGTTTTAATGAGTAGCCAATAAATCTAGAGTTAATGATATTTAGTTTATTACAATATTCTTAACCACTGAAACTAATATTTATAAATGCTAAAGAGCATGAGTATTATCGTTTGTTGTTAATGCGTATAATTCAGTTCGTAAACTAGCACTAATGAGTATTATTATTATAATGATGGGTACTAGCACAATTCTATATTTATTCAAACTGAGTAAAAGAGTTTAAAGAAATAGTATATTTTGCAAATTAAGTTAGATTATTCAGCAGCATTTGCAGAGCAATTTTTAACAAATCACATCAAAGCAATTATTCTTAATTTTTTTCAGTTTTATTTAAATATATTTGTAGAAATGCGTATTAATTAAACTATCGATAATTAAATTTATTATTGCTACCCAAGTGATAAAACTTGTCTTATTGTGTGTTTTAGTATAAATAAAACTTGTTACATCACTCGAGTATGATGTATAAACGCAATTTTTTTTTATCTAACCAAAGTCATTTATTAAAATTTATAAATCTTACACAACAGATGGGCTATAAATTAAGTTTTAAAAATAATTACTGCATTTTGAGATGGTCATGAAATGGTATAAAGTGTACATTTAAGAAAACATTGACAAAAAACACGGGAAACTCTTTGAAAAATATAAAAAAGAATTCATATAAATCAGCTATAAATCGAAAATAAAAGAAAGTTTTCGATTGCTCTTTAATGTTTTTTTTGTTTGACGCTCTTTGAAAATAACTTTCGTGTTTAAGACGTCGATATCTTGCAGTCGAAATTTTAAAACCCATTTTTCCATTGACAAATTAACAGGCATAAAATTGAAGAGGATGAAATTGAAAAATGAAAATTTCAAAACCTGCAGTTTTCAAGTAAACTAGAAAGAAGAAAATAACTAATTTTTCACCTATTACTTATACCACCAACAAAAATTTCGTCCACGTCCTTCAACAATGATGCACCTCACACTGAGAAAAGAAAGTAATGTCAGAACTACCAGATATGGTAAAATTTACCATGTTTCTAGCTGTATGGCAACACCAAAGAGCTCGAAAATTTTTACCCAAGTGTTTTGGTTATTATTTTGGTAAAATTAGAAATAAATTTAGTATAATTAGACGATAAAATTTGATGATTTTATCATGGTAATTACTTAGAGCATAACATGAAAACAATTTATTCGGTGAAATTTACCTATCAGTTTTGTGTTTAATACTAAATGTGTGCTGATAAGAACTATGATTTTGAAAAACAGCATTTATGGTTAACCGTTTCCATATAAGAAGAAAAATTACCAATTTAAAGGTTTTATTATTAATACCGTACATTTCATTTTAAAAACCAGTATTTAGTTCTTTCTCTTGAAATCTCAGTATCATATAGCACAATAATTTCACAAAACATTTTTCTAGGTATACTTACTTTGCCTCAGGACTGACACAATTTTTCTTCCTTTATTAAGTTACTTAAAGAAGTAAGTTTTTTAAATCTCTTATTTTATATTCTTAAAAAAACTTTCAGTTCAATTTTCATTAATATGATCAACATACGCAAAAATTTATTTTTATATGTGTACTACTATCCTGATAAATGCTAAAATCAATAACAAAAGTATCAAATTTCCATTTATCCATCCCATCTCCCTTCAAACCATAAAGAAACCAAATTCTATTTGAACTAGGAAATTAAATTACCATACGACTCGAAAGCTAAATCATTTTGATTCTGCAGAAAAAAAAACTTAAATGAATTTATTAAAACAGGAGGCATTGTCAAACTGAACAAAAATTACTTTGACTAATCTAAAATTAAGATGAATATCTTTCGTATCAAACAAAAACTAAGACTTTTATGAAATGCGAAATTATTTTTTTGTTGGTTACTTTTCCTGCCACGTCTCTATTCAACTCTGTTTTAAATCGGCTTTTCGGAACTTAATGAAACTTTAGAAACTAATGCAGCACCATAGAACCTTTAAAAGAACGGGAATTTTAATTAAATCGGTTGAAACCTCGATGCCCTGACAATGTCAATCCCTTAGAACAAGAACAATAACCACACACTGCTATGAGAGAAAAAAAAATACTGTTTTTATCCTAAGAGCACTTCAAAGAAAATAAGAAAAAAATATTAAGTGTGAAAATGAAGCAAGAGTGATATTATATTAGAAAAAAAAGGAAAAAAAAATATCCGGCAAAACATGAATTATGTTTTTTTTCTTGTTAAAAATGAGGTTGCATTAATCACAAAATTATGAGGCGAATTTGAATGGAATTTTTGTTTATTTTTTTCTTGCAGAATTTTTGGTTTAATTGCTTTATGAATTCTAGTGTTTTCTGGCTTTAATTAGAATTATATTAAAAATAAAATTGACTTTGAGTTAGAAATAAAATTTACACTTTTTCTATTTCTATTAAGTTAGTGATTGGGCAACGATTTCTCATTCAAAAAATTAATTCTGAATTGAATACGTATAATATAAAATTCTTATGATATTCTTTTTGAAGATCAATCATTTTCATATAAATTAGGCTTTATAGTTAAACTTTGAACTTAGCGAAACAATACTTTTCAAAACTTATCTTACACTGAATTAAGTTTAACATTTTTTATTTTAGTTTAAATTTTTTATCCATTTATTTTGATCAAATTTTTAAAAATCATTGAACCTGTGAATATTTAACATCAACACACAACAAGTACATAAAAGCGAAGTATTAATCAAATGAATCAAATGTTAGAAAAAATCAGATACCAGAACAAATCAGAAACTCGTCTATACAAGATCTAAGATATTATATAATAGTAAAACTTTGCATGCATCAAGGTTTTCTTAAATTTTACACTCTACAAACTA
Organism: Parasteatoda tepidariorum; assembly: GCF_982258835.1. NCBI lineage: Eukaryota > Metazoa > Arthropoda > Arachnida > Araneae > Theridiidae > Parasteatoda > Parasteatoda tepidariorum. The sequence goes on along the minus strand of NC_141762.1, from coordinate 39,888,731 downwards.
TATTTTATAACAACTGAATAGGTAACGCTTTCCGTAGATTTTAAGAGTGGTTTTAAATGAGTGTTATAAGATAGATTATAGATTTTGAATCTACGCTCAAGCAAATAAATTCCCATTTGTATACAATAAGTAATATAAAAATTGCCACAATATGTAAATTGAAAATATATAAATTGTCACAAAAGCTGAGAAATTGAAGTAAATAACGAGTAGAATAATAAAATACTAACGTCAAATATTAACCACACTATATCTAAAAATCTGTTTATTATTTTTAATCCCAATTTTTTTTTCCTTCTAAAAGGATGAAAACTTTTTGAGAGAGAACGAACGGAAAAATCTTTTTTTTTCTTTTCCTAAACCAACTATTACCATCTCTAACGGTTTCCTTAAAAAATGCAGACAAAACTGATGGTTTTCATAAAATCGAATTAATTCCATGAAACCATTGGCATTTGGGAAAATAATCAAATTTTAAAAAAAGGTATTAATTTTTCAAGACTCTGGTTGCTTGGTTGTAGGCTGAATAGGACATATTATTTTATGCATTATTTTATAAAACTTTTACAATGATGGTCTCCTTGACCGTCCAACACAACGTTTGATTACAAATCTAATATTTCCTATTTTCAGACAATTATTATTGTATGGGCATGTTTCGATTCATTAACACGGGACTGCCTCGTCACCCATAATCAGGTGACAGCAAAGTTTCTGATTGGGCAGCGATACCGTATTGGGATGACGCTTATTTGACTACTTGCGAAGGATATTCACATGCATTTTATATCCGTCGTTGAGCAGCAGACCCAATTTGTTTGGGTCGCATGTATTTGAAAAGATATTTCACAGGAAGTAGCCAAACTATTGAATTGTTATAAAAGTAATACAAAAATGATTTATTAAGAAAATTATTAGGAGCCTCTTAAAAACTTTCTTGTCCACTGCTATTTGACTCACTGAGAAATAAGTTTTTCGTTTTTTATTTCGAAATTTCAACGAATTAGGCTAGAGTTAAACTTCTCTTTACTCGTCAATGATTCAAACTGTTCGTGTAAAGTGGCGAAATGAGAAACAGATGATAAGCAACGGAGACAAATTGACAGACATGATACCATGGAAACAAATGTAGCGAGATATTATTCTTGTGGCCACCAGAGACTCCGATCATTAAAATATAGGTAGGAGTACTAAGCAGAATACGCTTCGTGCAGCGGTACTCGTGGTCTTTAGGAGATTTTACTGTAAACTCTTGCGACAGTCAACGTGTTAGCATGATAATGGTCCTGCGTGCATGCCAATGCAAAATATCGCCAATTGTGATATAAAATATCGCCAATTGACAAAATAGTTAGAATTCCGCAGTAGTCAAAATTTTCAATTTGACTTTTTACCGGTTCCTTTTCCGCTTATAGTAAATAAGGATAAATTTGCGTCAAAAAATTTAAAAAAAATCAAGTTTGGACCCAAAAAATTTTCTGTCCTTCTTTTTTGAGCCAAACGAAGATGTGGAGTTGAACACTATTTGTTTTACATTCAAAATGATAACAGATGGTGCAAAATAAAATAAAGCTACTATAAGTAATACGTACTTGCGTGGTGATACAATTAATTACCATGAGAAAAAATGGGTGTTGTTATTCGTTTTTCGTGTTCGCACACTTTTTTGATTAGATCAACTTCATCTACTAGATGAACTTCACTGTAATCACAAATAAGTGTCCTACAAAATTAGGCAAAAGAATTAGAGGTAGCAATTAGTTAAAAAGCCTTAGCAGCTCATGTAATATGCATTTATAAAAAGCAAAAGCATTAAGTAAAAAGGACAACTTCAGAACTTTTTGCAGTTTATTGTTCTTCTGATTGAATCCTTTCTTTTTTACTTTCCATGCACTTTTAATGTTTTTACATAACATCAATTTAAAGTATTTTCATGTTCTATGATTTTAATATTTCATAATGGTGGTAATTGTAACATAAATGCGAATACCGGAGAGAGAAAAGAATTTTGTTACGTTTTAAGTATATTGGCTGGAATTGAAAACCAATCCAAGGTTTTAGTCAGCAAGAGGACAAAAATCACTTGATGCAATTTTTATAACCCGCGACTTGAAATGTTGTGGCGTTTCTAAATGTCTTCAGAAAACAAGAGAAAAGTAAGAAAAGAAGAAAAAAAGCATTTGACCGATATGTAACCAGTGATAGCATAATCGCAATCATAATTTTCTCAATTTTGTAATTAAGCGTCAGTACAGTGATTTTAGCTGTTTTTCTAGTTATACTCAAAATATGAAAGTTTTTTTTAAGCAAAGCTGACCAAACCAGTCAGGTTTACCCTATAACTTGTACATATATCAACCTACTGTTCAGAAATGAATTATCTTAAACATTTCTACTTACAGTTCAATAATTTAACTAATAATATTACCCTCCAATTCTATAACTATTGAGAATTTTTTTATAATTTTAAATGTTTCCATTAGGCCAGTGATAATAAAATTAAACTGAAATCACTCGCTATTTCAAACTCAAATTACGAATTTTTAACGTCACAAGAAAATTAGCATAAAACTATGAAGTAAAGCCATAGCTCAATAAATCACTAAAATAAATCCTTAAATCATATCTCTCAATGCACTTTCTCGTACCCGATCCTTCAAAGACGTTTACAACTAAATATGGTTTAATTCTCGTCATATCAACCTCTCCTCAATTAGTATGGGAATTGAAACCCCATATCGAATATAGACTACCGCATTCTACAACCACCATATCATGAAATATGAATGATATTGGATGATCGCGCCATCAAGCAAATGGATAATAGTGATTTGGTTATCACCAACTGGGCATTTATAAGGTCACGTTGCCATACCAGACAATCTAAATAGCCTCCTTCCCTGATAGTCACATCATAATAAGTAATGCGAGTTTCGTTTCGCATTTGCTTCGGTATATTAAATGATCTTATTATTCAGGTTGAACGCATTAATTAAAGGAAATATCTATGGGAATCCCATTAAATGAGGAATAGTGATCGTATATTCATTGCGACAATTTCATAAAAGACTCGATTTAATTTTAAAACGGATTAAGTTAGGATATAGGGTTTTCTTTAAATTAAACTGGTGGTTTTCAGAATTTTATAACTGGAAAGCGATTGGGGAAAGATTCGGGGAAAAACATCTCGCAGTAAATTTATGTAAGAGGTCATAAATGTTTCTTCCCAGAGTTCGTGATTTTAATCAAAAGCTCTCCGACAGATGGCGCCAGAAAATTCTAACTTCTTTTTCTATTGTGTTTTGATGTATGTATGCGTGGAATTGTTATCTGACTTAAAGATTTATGGTAGTTTGATTACAGATAAAATGATAATGGGTTCGAGTATTTAGGTTTCAGTATTCCTTTGCTCAGCTTTCTGTTTTCTAGAATGCTTTTTAGGCTTAAGGCAGATGGTGAAAAAATGTCATAATGTGAGTTTAAAGAGTTAAAAATTTTCAAATCTGCTGTTTTTCAAGCATTATATATATTATTTTTTTTACATCGCTGTTAGATATATTCAGTGCTATCTGCTAAAAGGAATTAGGAAATAAAGCGAATACTTTTTAGAAGAATGTTTTGTCATAGGCTTTTTCTGCAAGAAATATTTTTTCTCTTAACTTATACTGTTTTGCTATTGAAGCTTCTTAAAAACCTTAATTTTAATGTAAGACAGATGCAGAACTGCGATCGCGTGATACTGAAAGGTGATGAAAGAGTATTGTTCACACGGTATTGTAGAAAGATGAAAGTTTTTTATTGTTTCCCATTGAATGCACTTGCCTTAGGGTAGGTTGTATATCACTAGATACTTGAGATGGTTTGCTTTTGAATCATGTAACGTAATGATTCGCTTCAATGCTCAGCTGTGAAATGTCACTTCATTAGATGGAATGATGAATTTTCCAAAATGGAATGAAAAACTTCGATTATTAAAAGTCTTATTCAGTGTATCTTGGCGAACAGCAAGTCGAAAACCAATCATCACAGCTAGAAGAATATCATCTGGGTAGACGGAAGTACGTACTTTTTTAAGTGTACTACGTGATATTTATTTCTTTGCTAAATAATTAGTCGTGACGTTACCGTAATCATTTGACTTTTCATCTTACAGCATACTGACGAGATACATAAGTTCACGGACTTAACTGATTCACACCTGAGTTAACAGGTCTAGAATTATCTGTCTTTCAAAAGATTTCAGTTGAGTCACCTAAACCAATTAAATGTAACATACTTCGTGATGATCATTGATCTTAGAAAACTCACTTACAGCGTGGTGAACTTTCTTCCCAATATCTAAGTCAATAATTTCGGCGAAATTTCAATAGCTCTTCACGAGCGCTGAAAAATTGTACAAAGCTAATGATTTAGGCAACATGAGTTCATAGTTTTGGTGAGGTATTTGTAATCATCAAAGGTCGAGAAATTTATCAATTAGTATTCAGACAATACTTACATGAATGAGTATGAAGAATGAGTATTTCGTACAGCCTGAAAATTTCGTGGTGATGACTGACATTCGTTTTACTATTTGCGAAGATGCACGTAATAAGATTCTTGAAGTTTGATAACACAAGGTTGAGAATCTTCCTCATTCCATTCAATATAATATCATTCCACTCCTGAACTTTGAAGCAAATGATTACGTTGAATGATTCAGTGGTAAACCGCCAAAAGTGTCTATTATTATGCTACCTCTTTTTCACGAATCAAATGAGAGTGTGTACGGTCAACGAACATTTTTTTTTCCACAACCCTTCACACTGCTGAACTACAAACCTCTCGCTCTTTTCGATTAGTTTGAGGCACTACACTATATTGCTTTGTTTCCAGTTGCGGGTTGACATGAGAAACACAAACTACGAACTCCTGAGGCACATTAAACGTCAATTTTTTTTACTACAAAAATACATACTTTTTTCCTTTTATCGTCACCATTCCCACTGAATCCGTTGCGTACTAAAATTTTCTGTGTGGTTTTATTGTACAAAAGTTTTGCCAACATATTTTGTTTCAGTCTCACAGAATTTTTCTGATAAATTTGCTACCAAATATTTTCCGTAATAATACAGCAGTATTTTTTTTTCTATAAGTTCAATGTTATAATTATCTATCTTACACCGCATTGATATTTTGATTCGATTTTTTATGTCATTCGACTCTGAACTTAATCAATTAATAATTAACATGTATTTATTTACTGTAAATAGCAACTGCAAACCATACAGATATCCTACGTTTTCAGCTCGTAGAAAATTAATGGTAAAATTGTATACCTTTAAAAAAGCTAGTTTTAAATAAAAGTATATGCATAAAAATGTTTTATTTAAATCCAATGCCATCATTAAATCAAAAAAAGAAATTACTTTAAAAATATAAAAACGAATTTTTTGTTTATCAAAAAATATAAAAACACAATCACAATATGTGCAATTAACCTAAAAAAAGGCAATCAGGCACTTCAGCTGCCAAAACTGTCTCTTGTAATAAGAAGTTGATGATAAGAAGCGATAAAAGAAATAAAATGTCTGCTACAATAAAAAGGTGAATGGCAAAAAGAAAAAAACTTTCAGTAGTCTACAAATCCTCAGAGGCCATCTTAATAAATTACTCTAGGTTTTTTTCATTGTCGTTCACAATGTTATTTGGTTCTTAAAGTACAAAAAATATTTTCCGTAACAACAAACAATTAATGAAATAGTTCTTTTTATTAGATTTTTTGAAGAATAATTAACGGACAAGTTTCTTTAACAAAACACGTTCGAAATGCTACGTTGATAAAAAAAGACATATTTCTTTTAAATGAAACAAACCTTCTTAAAGTAAGTAATAACTAATGAACCTAATTTAAGTTTCCAAGAACTAAGGTTTTGAATCTTACAATAATGAGATAAAGGTTGAGAAAAAGAACAGAAACTGAAAGTGTATGTTTAAGAAAGTACACTGAAGCTTTCTAAAAAGAGTTACGGAGAAAATTATTTACACGGAAAACTTAGAATTCTAAACACAAAGAATTATTTTTCCCTTGTGAATTAAGTAAATTTTATCTTTCTTGCTTTGTGTAGCGTAATCAATATTTGAATTAGGATATACTGACTTAATCTCGATGATTTATACATTATATATACATGCATATTGAATAATAAATACAAATAATGTTCTAAAGCATTGTTTAAATATTCACATTAGGTGTTCTTCTATATTGGAATTTCAATTTTGAAGAAAAAAAATGGAGCTCTTATTGTACCTTCTTTATTCTAATGTAGACACATAAATATTTATTAGAGAAGAAATATATATAATTTAATTTTCCGTTTTTCGTCTGGTATTGTTTTTGAAACCTCAAAGGATTGAATCAATGTGTTGAACAAAGTGTATATATATTGTACAAATAGAATAGTTTATTTTTTTAGCGTTGAATGGGTAATATATTTCTTTCAAGTTTCTCCTCATACATATATAATTATACTTTGCTAAAAGTGGAAACAACTTGTAGAATTTCTATTCTTCCTATCTATTACTGAGTATCTTCAAAGTTTGTTTTTTTAAAACCTCGATAGATATGCTTATTTATTCTCTATTTCATTCCTCCATTATTAAATAACTATTCAGCATCCATGATGTACTTAATGATGAAATAAAGGAATAATTTGATATTCATTATCATTACTTACTAGATAGACAACACGAGTTGAGCAGACCTTTAATAAAAATTTTATTAATTAACGAATATAGTAAAGCTAATTGTATTATATCTATACAAAAAATACCCTCTTAGAAAGATATGGAATTTAGCATAATTCCATTTCAAATTAAGGTTCTATTTCGTAATTAATAAAAACAAATAACAGTTCTATCGTATGAAAAGTAATTAAAAATATATAAACGATAACAGAATTACCAAATCAGTTTTTGTTAATGCTTTAATTAAGAATTAAATTAAGAAGTAATTAAAAATTTCAAGAATTCTTGAAATTGAATAACTAAAACATATTAATAAACAAAATGTTCGCCATTTAAACAGTTTTTTTTTTAAATAAAATTTATAAAATTATTCTACGTAAAATAGAATAAGGTGCAAGATCATACAAAAAGATAAAAGAATTTGCTTAAAGTTATAAATTGATTTTAATCCTTTCGTTGCATTTTTCCCTGTTACACATAAACCGAATTACACACAAGTCTGAAATTAAATGCATGAAATAGATGCATCATCAAATGCAGGAGCTTATCAACTGAATTAATACTGCTTTAATTACTGAAAAAAATAATGTTGAAATTTTAATATTTATGTTTTCAGCAAAAGCTTTTACGTATAACAAATTCAAATTGTCCTTCAATTTAAAGATCCACCTTTTGACCTGTCGTTCATTTAAGATAAGATCACTTAATCTAAATGCAATTTTATATTTAAAAAACCTCAAATAAATAAAATAAAATAAAGAGATCATAAATGCATTTTAAATAATTAATCATTGATAATTCATAAAGAAAAATATTTCATCAAAAAACAATTGTTTTAAGATAAACAAATTTAAACTGATATTTTACACAATTTCAAGTTTGAGCCACTAAGACTTATTTTAATCAAATACATAAGCTGACGTTAGCATTCTGAAATTTTTTTATATCAGATTCCAAAATATACATAAAGTATTACAAAATAAACATGCATATTAGGTACTTTAAAAAGCTTACCTTAGCACATTCCAATAAGCTCCACATCAAAACAATATGTCCTACAATGTTTAAATGGTAACTCAAACTTAAATTCAGAGCCCTTTAATCCCCACCTAATTTTCTCTGCTGGCATTACTTTCGATGAACTCCTCACTGCAATTAGCAGATTAAAGACAAAAAAATCCCCAGGCGAAGACGCGATATTTGCCGAATTTCTACTTAACTTGGGGACTCAGGCAACGCATATCATTCTAAAAAATTTTAATTTAGTGTGGGATATAGGTAGCGTCCCCTCAATATGGTGCAAATCAATCATCATCCCTATACACAAGGGCAAAGATAAAGGTAACCTAAAAGGATACAGGCCAATCTCATTAACGAGTATGCTAGCCAAAACCATGGAAAAAATAATTGCAAAAAGACTGACATGGTTCACGGAAACATACAGCATCATAGCCGAAGAACAGGCAGGATTTAGACAGTACAGATCACCTAACCAGCATGTCACCCTCCTTAGCCAATATATAAAGGATGCTCTTGATAAAAAACATGTACTCACTGCTGTTTTCGTGGACCTAAGAACCGCTTACGATTTGGTTTGTAGGGAAAACCTTCTACTGAAACTTGCCAAAATAGGTGTTCAATCAAAAATGTTTGACTGGTTTCGAAGTTTTCTCAGCCAGAGAATCTGTAAGGTTCGCTATGAAAACTGCTTTTCCCGTTGCAAGATACTCAAGACAGGTCTTCCCCAGGGAGCTGTTACCAGCTGCTTACTGTTATCTACATAAATGACCTTATTTTTGACCTTCAGAAAATTAACGGTATCAAATGCCTTCTCTACGCAGATGACTTAGTCATCTGGACCGAAATTCCCAAAGACAGTGTTGAGAGACAATCAGAACTAGCCCTTAATCAGGCATTAAAGGAATTAAACAAATGGTGCCACATCAATAACATGGAAGTCAACCTTGAAAAAACATGTTACCAGACCTTCTCCTTGACACATCAGCCTATCAAACTAAAACTATTGTATGAGGACGTTCCCATTTTATATACAGACTCTTCTTCATACTTAGGTGTTGTATTCGACCGAAAACTGACGTGGACAGAGCACGTGACCAAAGTTTTGGAGAGAGCCACCTCGAGACTTTCCCTAATGAAAAGAATAGCCGGATCAAAATGGGGCTGCTGTAGAAATACCCTCGACATGACATATAAATCATATATACTCCCCCTCATGACTTATTGCTGCGAGCCGCTGGCGGTGACCAGCGAAAAAGTCCTTGACTCGCTGGAAAGATTCCACAATCAGGCCCTTCGACTTATAACAGGGGCCGTTAAAACAACTCCGATTGATGCACTCCTATTATCTACCCACCCCATGAACATCAAGACTAGTATAGAAGAGAGGGCAGTTATTTTGTGGGAAAAAATTTTAAGACTACCAGACTGCCTCTCCCTATGGAGCACCCCACTGACAAATATTGGTCGAACTTTGAAGACCCAGAACGGTTTCCTCCAAATAGTCGTTGAAATAAAAGACCAACTGAATATTACTTGGAAAACAGAAGACCTTATTAGATCGCAGTGCCCTATCGAAAAAGAGAGATACTCACTGAGTTTAAACCTGTGTCAAGATGTTTCCAAGAGAGACACAAATGATCAAGTCTTAAAATCTATCACCCTGGAGACTTTGCACTTACTGTACCCAGAGAACGAATGGCTACATATATTCACAGACGGTTCAAGATTGGCTGAAGGCACTAATGCAGGAGCCGGAGTTTCCTGCAACCTTTTTTCATTTTACACCCGGATTGGTTCGTCTAGAACAGCCTTCGATGCAGAAGTATTGGCAATAAGCGTAGCTCTGTCACAACTACAGAATCACCTTGAGAAATTTAATAACGTAGTCATCCTCTCTGACTCCAAAGCCGCACTCCAAGCTATTGCTTCCTCCAAAGCCCCAGCACCTGCCGACATTCTACATTGACGTCAAGCCCTTCACAGGCTTGACCAGCACAACAAAAATGTCGCCATGCAATGGGAACAAGAGCACTGTTAACTTCAAGGTAACGAAACTGCAGATTTCTTGGCCAAAAAAGCCGCCAAGATTCTACAAATATCTCTTAAGCCAGTTCCTTTCCACACCGCGAAAAGGCTAATAAAAATCTCTCTGCGAACAACATTTGAAGCAAAACTCCAAGAAGCAAATAAAAATAAGGACTGGCTGGAAGGAATTAAAGATATTCCGTCATGGCCAAGATAAAAATCTGTGGCCCTTTTTCACCTCGCCACTGGCCATGACTGTTTATCAAAACACCTGTATAAAATCAAAATCTTTTCAAGCCCGCTTTGTCCTTTATGTAACCAACAAGAAGAAATGGACACTAACCATCTAAGACGTTGCCCTGGGCCCTTGTGGGAACGATATTGGCTGGCGAGATGCAATATTACAGACCTATAGACTCTTTATTTTTGTAGCTCTAGTTTCCGTTTTTTGTTGTTTCTTTATATTGTTCTTGGCTACAAATTTGTCTTTCATGCCTGCCATTGGAAATAAAAAAAATTATGTTTAACTGGTATCTAAATACAACGTATGCATATGGTTTTATAAACACGAATACGTTCTGGGAACTTGAAAAAGCTTATTCAAGCACCTTCCAAATAGCTTTACACCATAACAATATTTTCTATAAAGTTTATGTATCTAAAAACAATGTATTTATATGATATTACACAGATACACGAATGCGTTCAGGAAGCTTATGCATTTAAATTATATATATATATATATATATATATATATATATATATATATATATATATATATATATATATATATATATATATATATATATATATATATATATATATATATATATATATATATATATATATATATATATATACACCGAAGAGCCATTACATTATGACCACCCTCCATCTATAGAAATGGGCTCACCCAGGTTTTCATGGTTTCTCGCCCAGGAACAATGTTTTCATGGGGCACATTAGGACCCATAATCCTCATAGAACAATCCCTGACGTCTGTAAGCTACTTGAACATAGTTGCAGACCAGGTTCACCCATTCATGGCAACAGTTTTTCCTGCGGGGGACGGTGTTTACCAACAGGATAATGCACCATGTCATAAGGGTTGAATCGTCGAGGAACATTCCAGTGACTTTCAAGTCATGCCTTGGCCCCCAAATTCACCTGACCTTAATCCAATAGAGCATTTGTGGTCCTACTTGGAAAACCATATTCGTGCTGCCCCACTACCCCCTCGTAATGTGAGGGAATTGCAGGACCAGTTGGTGAGCTCTTGGTACCAGATACCTCAGACTACTTATCAGCACCTTGTGGAATCAATGCCACTGCGGGTGCTTGCAGTTTCGAGGGCTAAAGGTGGTTCTACATGTTATTAGCAGGGTGGTCATAATGTAAGGGCTCTTCGGTGTATATGGTATTACATAGATAAATATGAATGCCTTGGGGGAATTTAAAATCTTATCTTACAGCAATCCAAGAAGCTCTAAATGATGGAAATATACTCTACAAAGTAAGTATATTAAACGAGAAAAGCTTTCCGAGTATCTAAGTAGCATGTATACATATGGGGTAATAAACACGATCACTTTCTGGGAATTTCAAAAAGCTTACTGCAACTCATTGCAAGAACCTCTACACCATAACAATACGTTCTACAAAGTATATTAAACATGAACATTTTTCCTAGTGTCTAAATGCATCGTATACATAGGGTCTTATAAACACGAATACAACCTAAAAACTTGAAAAAGCTTATCGTAACACATTTCAAGAAATTCGACTCCATGATAATATATTCAGCAATGTATATTAAGCATGGAAAGCTTACCGAGTATCTAAATACAACGTATACATGCGGTCTTATAAACACGATCATGAGCTGGGAACTTGAAAAAACTTACTGTAACGTATTGCAAGAAGCTCTACACCATAACAATATGTTTTATAAGCTTCACAAATCTAAATTTAATGTATATATACGAAATTACATAAACACTCATGCCTTAAGAAAACAGGAAAAAGCTTATCCTAATGCATAATAAGAAGCACTACACTTTGCACTACAGTTTATCAACTTAAACACAATGTATTCATATGGTATTACACAAATAAACACTCATACGTCTGGGAAAAACCTCAAAAAGCTTATCTTAATGTATTCCAAGAAGTTTTACACTATAACAATATGTTCTACAAAGCTTGGTCTTAAGTTTTTCTTTTTTTTTTCCTTTCACTTTCCATCAAATCCATTTTCCAAAGAACAGAATAGGTCTTCAACTTCAAACTGCCCATTTTACCCTTAAAATTGTTTAGAAAATTTCTAGAATCTGTTCCATTTGTTGAGAGGAGGCAGCAATTCCCATTTGAAGAGAATAAACTTCAATGAAATCTTAGCGCTTTCGCACTTAAGCTGCTTCCAGAATCTTCGTAATGGCATTTCTTTTATAAACACAATCTAAATGATTCTTTTGTTCCCTTTGAGCTAAAAAGCCATATATTAGGAAAAAGATTTAAAGAATTCGGATTCCTTAGACAGATTTCTAGACTTTCACAAATTCTGGAAAAAGTATTTGAATGTTCTAGACACTTGCCTCATTGACTGGTAGCCTCAATTAAAAAATTTTTACTATCATCACAAATTATTGAGCCATGATAGTTTAGTTATAAAAGTTCAATTTTATATTTAAAAAAACTATTGTTTTCATTTTTTACACAAATTTTGAATTTTGAAGGAACTAGATGGGTTTTTGAAAGATATCAAAGAGTTTCATATAGTAAAAGACTTATGTTCAAACGACTTGCATGTACAATTCTCTAATTTGTGGAATTCAGGATTAAAATTATTGTTTTTATGTTTTCATACTATACAACAGTAACGAAATTATAATTTAACTTTTTTTTTAATATATCTAATCTGCTAAGGTATCTGAATAATGCAAAAACATGATTTTGAGCAAAATTCTCTAAATTGAGCTTATTATAAGTTTAGAATCCCTGTATTCTTAGCTTTCTAAAAATACTTTTCTTTTGTTGTACTTTAATTATTTGCAAAGTTAAGTCAGTTTTTGTGCAAGGTGATGAAAGTGGATAGGCTAATGATTTTAAATGTTTTTAATGAATTTAGCTCAAAATCAGATTTTTCACATTTTTCACCACCTTAAACAAGATATCTGTGGTTTTTAAAATGTCTACGATTTTTCATGAGCGTTTGCGATTATAGCACACAAGTTTTGAACTACCGACTAAGCAAAAAAAGTAGAATTTCTTTTTTATGCGAAGTCCAAGTGTGAAAGTTTTTAAAAATTCATTTTTTTAACTACCTTCATCCCTAACTTACTAGTATATGCACTTGCTTTTAAGACAATAGCTCAAAACATATTTGATAGCCTTTAAAGTAAAAGACTCGAAAGATTTTTTTTGTTTTAGGCGATAGAAGTTTTTTTACAGAGTTTAGCAAACATGCAAAAAAAAAACATATTTTTACCTAAAAATGGCAAGTTTAAAATAACAATAATATTTTTTTTGGCTAGTTTTAAAAGTATTTACACATAATAAAAAAATAGTTTTTTTTAAATTTTATATATATACAGGGTGAGTTCTGAAAGTAATGCGCATTTTCTGTGGAAAATAGATTATTGATCCTATGGGTACAAATGGTTAAAATTCTTTAAAATAGTTCCCTTGTGCGTCAATACACTTGTGGAGACGATTCTGCCACGCCTGGAAGGCACCCAGGAATTCATCGACAGGAATGCCTCTCAGGAACCTTGTAACATGAGCTTGGATGTTCTCCACCGACTCCCGGTGCCTTCCCTTCAGCTCTCTTTTCAGTCGAAAGAACAAAAAAAAGTCACACGACGCCAAGTCAGGGCAATAGGGAGGCTGGGGCACCAAGGGGGTCTTACTTTGGATCAGGTAGTTTTTGCTCCTCCATCAACACCTTCGGCACAAGCTTCGCACAGACCTTTCTCATTTGCAAATCCTCCGTCACAATCCTATGTACCACACATTTTGACAAGTTCAGGGTGTTGGTGATTGCCTGAATACTTAACCGACGGGCTGTTGTTGGGAGTCCAGAACGAGGCTTATCGGTGACCTTCTCCCGACCCTCCTTGAAGGCTTTGTGCCACTTTCCACACTGAGAACTCGAAATGCATTTCACCTTACAGGCGTCTTGAAGCATGTGATGAGCTTCCGTCGCATTCTTCCCAAACCGCACACAAAACTTTATCGCTTTCCAGCGAACACTCCTTCATGCCGTGACTCGATCGAAAAAAAGACTTTGCGCAAAGACACGTTCTACCGCTCCTACTACTCGGAGCGACTTGAGACCAGGCTTATTTGGAAGGACAAATCCCTCACCACATTTTTAGACCAATCTGTGTGCGCTGCGATTGATAGTCGAGTCACAATAAAATCATGCGCATTACTTTCAGAACGCACCCTGTATTTAAAAAAGAAGCTGTCGAAACTAGTCAGACACCTTAAACATTCGCGTTTTATAAAATTTATTGCTTGAAAGATACCGTTTTTTTAATCTTGAATGTGCAATTTTGGCTAAAAAGAAATACTCTTCAAATCATATCTGTAAAAACCTAGAAAAATCTAATAAAAAATTACGTGTGCATAAAATATTGCTTATACCTTACATATTTCTAATTTCAGGAAAATAGTTTGTAATACAAATTTTATGGACTATAGAATGCTCTTGTAAAATACAAAAACTTTCTTTTTTAAAAATTTGGAGAATTTTCATTCTTTTCATTTGGAAAATTTTCATTCAATTAAATTAACTTGATCGGGTCACTCATCATTTTTACTCATAAACTTTAATTTTCATTCCATAATAAATTAAAGATTCTAAGAAGTTTAAAAGAGTTTTGGTTTTTGATCCATCTCGCATTAATATTTTCGTGATTTTTGTGAACGTTTTTATGTTATTACTCAACACTGCTACCTGTTCCTTACAGAAACTTTTATTAAAAATGACAATAACAAGTCAATAAACACACCTAAAAGTATTTTATAAGAGAAATTTAAAACAATATAATACAAAAATGTATCGCTAAATTAATCACAAGCGTGTTCTAAAATAAATCATTAAACCTTAGTATAAACATGAAGCTTGAGCAATCCTCAAATTTTTTGAAAATATTCTTCAAAAATAACAACATTTTTGAAGGATTGTGCAAATGAAAAGTTGACAAGTTCAATTTAAAGAATACTTGTATTCGAAATCAAGAGAAATTGCCAGCACGGGTGTTGTAGCACGGGTCCCATAGTTTAGGTAGCAGGTTTATGATTTTTCTGTAGAGAAATTGTGGTTGAGTGGTGTGTGAGAAATGCTAGAGGAAGTCCTACTTAGCTTTCTTCATTTCATCATCCGAATGGAAACGTATTCCTTGCAATGCTCTTTTAACCGACCGAAAGATGTGGAAGTAAGAGTGACAAATCTGGACTGTAGGTGGGTGTTCCAACACTTCACAAAGTATGTTTTTAAAGATAGGTCGGGTTTCACGGGAAGGGTACAGATGGACATTGTAAAGGAGAAGGATCGCTTATTGTGTGAGAAAGCCTGACCGTTTCCTATTTATTGCTTTTTGTAGTTTCGTCAGAGTACTACAAGTATTGTGTTAAATTGATAGTGCACAATTGGGGTAGGAAATCAATTATTATTCCGATCTGGACGCATCCGTGTATAGTACAAATTTACTTTCGATCAATTTCCTCTATCACGAACAGCTTTTACTGTTTTCCGCCGTAGGTAGGGCACACCTCCACCGCCATTTAGTTTGTTGATCGGTGACGCTGCTATGGCTGAAGTCATTCTGACACAATCTCATGTGTCAACTTTTCATTTGAGGAACTGTTGTACATAATGGATACAAGAATGACTACAAAGTGGAAATTAAAAATTAATATAATAAATAAAGCAAAAGTATCAAATTTAATTTTTTATCATTAATTAACATTTTAAGGGTTTAGTGAATTCGGTTTCGCATGGAAATGTAATTCAAAATAAATATTAAACAGTCAATAATTAATTGAATTCTTTTTTTTTACTATACGATCCATTTCTGGTTTAGTACTATAAAAAATTAAGAAAATTAAAAATATATTAAGTTATCTTAAACAGTAATTTTATGTTTGTTATATGCATTTATAAATCAATACTTAACGATTATGTGATGATCTAAGGGTACAACTGTACTAACAGCTCAAACGTACAAATTTGATAAATTGCGAGTTTGTACGAATTTCGAAAATTCAATATAATTTAAGTAATTGGATTGTTAGATTCCTCGAGAATTCCTTACGTCAATATTATATTTTTTTAAGGTTTACTTTTTAAATTCTCAATGAATCTTAAATTACCACTCCAAGAACTCTGTGCCATAATGTGGCCATTTTTTATCGTCGTTTACCATCCATGTGTAAAAGGGTTCCGAATGTGATGTGACTATGCGAGGCTGAAACTCCCAAAAAATGAATAAGGGACAAAAATATTTTTAATAGCATGTGGTGATAATAAGTTTTGAAAACAGAGAACGGTACTGGAGTGAGAAATAATAAGCGAACATTCCGAGAAACACCAAGCATACAAAAAGGCCAAAAGTCTACCCATCGAGGTCTGCAGTTTTAGAGTTAGGATATCATATATCAGAGTCCTCAGCTGATCTCACTAATCTGAAAAGATCTGCAGCTTGTGGTGTCCAAATTACAAGACTACAAGTTTCTAAAATCACCAGATTTTTCTTTTCTTTTTATTTCCGACAATGAATTCTATGATTAAAGCACTTTGTTTAGATAGATACAGTCACCTCTTAAAGTTTTGCACCTATTTTATGTATCACTTTGTATATATTTCTATCAATACATTAAATCCGTTTTCTAAACAATAATAAGTCATTATATTGAATGCCTAAAATTAACTAGCAAAGTGTAAAGTGTTTAATACTTCAGCTACTGTCTAAGCATTCTATAGAATGCCTAATAAAATACTAGCAATTTTCTACAATGAATAAGCAAACCATATAATTTTCCTTCTTAATTTTCATGAAGAGCGATTGTATTATATAGAATGCCTAGGTATTCTACTTCATTACAGTACCTAACAAGAGTAGTCCCGCAGTGGATCGTTAAGACACGGTTCCCAGCAGATCACAGAAGTCAAGCATCACTGGCTACGGTCAGTGTGCGAGTGGATGACCACTTGGATCAGCCTGCGTAGGGACCGAGGGTGTGCTGTATTGGTCCTCGTTAAACTGTTCTACCGTAAAGTGCTAGACTTCGCATGCAGGTCGTCGGGCTACCGAAAGGGGGGGGTGCCATCCCCTCTGCAGAGGATCAAAATTTTGATGGCATGTCTTCGGATCATCCTGAGGGATGTTTCCCAGGCGGTCGCCAATAGCTCATTGTGCAGCTCTAGTGCGACGTAAATGAACAACAACAACCTAACAAGACTACTCTAATTTTATACTTTCCACATAAACGCCAGGAATTCTCGATAATGAGGGTATTTTTAGGCATGGATGGTGATATAGATATTTTAATCCAAAATATTTTGAAGCCTTGCTTCCAACAGATTTTTCCTCAAATTTCGTATTTTTGATATCTTCATTTTATTGTCACCCCACTAGTACAAAGTTAATGAAGTAATAATTTTTATGTCATCAAAATAACTACAGTTTCTCCTCCAACGAAAAGAGCATATGAAAATTGATTGCACAACCCTCCCACGAAAGACATCTTGAAATAGATGAGAACACATCTATGCTTTTAACGTCATTTTTCAGTTCTTCAGATCATGAGGGGGACAGAAGTACAATTGAAATAAAAACCTCTGATGCTCTTTCCCTTTTAGTTTTGAGAAAATTCATGAGATATTTCTGTGACATTAATTTAATGAAAAATTACATTCGTACTTCTACATTCATATTTTAAACAAATTCATATTTGAAATCTTAAATATTTTTAAGGAAAATTTCTCTTGAAAATTCTTTAACTTATCCTAAAAATTCAGAATTAAGTTTGAAAATCAAAATACAGAATCTCTTGGACATTGGTCAATATATTTAATGTAAGAATTAAGTGCTTTGTGTTAAAGTGTTAAATAATAAAGTAATGTGTTAAGTAATACTTTGTGTTAAATAATTAAGTAATAGTGTGTATGAAATTGCAATAATTCTTCTTACAGTTTGGATGTATTTAATTGTTTTGTTTTTTCCAATGGCAGGCACTGAATTTGTATCTTTTGCCTATACTATGCCAGAATTGTTGCTCATTTCGCGTTACCCAGTGGGCACCTGTGAACTAAAGTCACGGAGGCGAGCAACATTGCCCACGCCACACTGCCACATTACCCGTTTATAGGGTGGGCCACATCCACACATCATACACACACACAACAGAGGACAGCACAAAGAGAGAGAGAGAATTATCCATGCCCCGAGCGGGATTCGAACCCGCAGCCTATGGCTTCGCAGTCAGGCACGCTAACTGCTCGGCCACCAGGCCGGCTGTATTTAATTGTTTTCAGAATTTAAATTCTTATATCTCTTATTTAATCTGTTTCGTAGATACAAGTAAGAAAAACAGCTCTTTTTAAAAATATTTTTTTATTTATTGTTATTCTTTCACTTTTTATTAAAACATTCATAATTTTAATATAAAAGTAAGGAATTTAATCATTTAAAAGAACTTTAAGCACAAAATGATAAAACGCGAAAGAAAGCGTTTAAAAATTCAAAGTATTTCTTTAAAGACAAACAAATAAATAAGAAATGAAAAAATCAACACAACGCAAAAATTAATTTGACTTTTTTTAAATGTAATTAAATCTGAAAAGCTTAGAATGATAAAGATAAAAGCTATCGCCCAGCACAAAAGTCTCAATTTTTCAATGGAATTTTTGAGGATAGCTTTCAGAAATCGCGAAGTAACTGGAAATTATAGAAGTTGCACTTTAGAGTCGCGATGACTTAAGGGATAGAGCGTTCGAATCTGGATGGAAATTTTATATAATTTTACAATGGAATCTGGTTTCGAATCCCAACGATGACTGGCCGATGCGAATCAGCACCCAGCTTGCAACGCCCACAATCCCCAGTGGCAGACAGATCATGGAGAATTCCTTAGCCATCAGGCTAACCGTGGGAGGTTCTCGTGGTCTTTCTCTCTGTTACGCAATTGCGGGTTAGTTTCTTCAAAAAGTACTCCACGAA
The DNA here is from genome assembly GCF_982258835.1 of Parasteatoda tepidariorum. Taxonomy (NCBI): domain Eukaryota; kingdom Metazoa; phylum Arthropoda; class Arachnida; order Araneae; family Theridiidae; genus Parasteatoda; species Parasteatoda tepidariorum. Next base: position 39,869,733 of record NC_141762.1, on the reverse strand, counting down.
GGCAAATTTTCTCCCAATACTTGATCTAGGAGTTCCCTTGTCTTCTGGATTAGGTTCAAAACTACAAGGCTGCGGAATTGAACATTAGCAGTCGTAAGCCCAAAAATTGGATCTGCTCTTCAACGACGATTATAAAATATTAAAAAAACACTGCACTTAAATTTATCAAAGAATCCTTAATTAATTCAAAGAACTGAGATACTACAATTAAAGTACTTTAATAACTTCATAACATGAAAAACATAACTTTACAGCTAGAGAAAAATATATAAGTTCAACTTATAGTATACTTTTAAAATTATACTCAATACTTTAAATATCAATCCGTAGAGGTATTTGTAACCAAACAAATGTAAAAATTAGACTTAAGAGAAGGAAAAAAATGAAAATCTTGAGAATTTTTTTTCGTTAAGCTATGATTTCCTAAAACAAATTATTTTTCAATTTAAACACTGTTTGAAATTTTAGATCCATAATATAGTTCAAACTAGCAGTAACCTCTATATGGCCCTAAGTTAAATTATGTTTTCTCACTTCTTAAACTATATCACGCAACACTATAATTCAAATCGTGTGGTCACATCGTTTAGATTAACACCTTATAACGACTACACTAAATTTGAGCTATATTACAGCTCTACATTGAACCAGTATTTTATGAGAGTGTATTGAGCATATTTTTAAATTAGTATTCATATTTTTACCAAGATTTGTATTTCAGCAAGAACTTTTAGTAATTAAGTGTTTGGTGGAAGCCGCGATTGACCAATAGCTATAGGCACTGAGCTGTTATTGTGAAGGAGTTTCTATCCACAATGTTGGCTTGTCCACGCAATTTTGATCGATAGGTACTAGCTAGGCAAGGAAATAATGACAACTTGAGTGTAATACTGATCACATTATCATAATATATTCATCAAAATATTTGGTAATCGTTTGGTTGATCCGCAATGGAACAATAGCTATAGGCACTGAGCTGTTACTATGAAGGACTAGGGTTCGATCCTCAATGTTGGCTTGTCCACGCACTTTTGATCGATAGGTACTAGCTAGTCAAGGAAATAAGCCACTGTCTGAAAGACAGCTTGGATGATCCACTTGGCCCACAATTTGATGTTGAAGAAACACTTTACTTTAAGTGCTTAGTTATTGAAAATAAAATATTTCGAAACAGCTGTAGTCATTCAAAAATGCATTTTGATTACTGTTGTAAGAGTCAGTTTATATATTTTTAAACTAATTCTTTCTAAAGCTTTGATTATAATCTTTCAAAATGTACTGGCTGTTTTGACATGTAAAATTTTCTAAAACACTTGGAATGAAATACTAATTCTTAAAATTAATATGGCAGTATTTACATTATTTTGCCTTTCTTAAATTAAAAAAAAATTGCTGTAGATGTCAATAAATTGCTATTTACGATTGCATGAATAATTCATGTCATTTCCCATAAATAATTAAAAATATTTTTTTCATCTGCTAGGTTTAAAAAGACCATAAAGAAAGGCGCAAACATTTTGTGTTCTTTTGACATCTATTGGTTGAATAAGTCTCCAAAAATTGGTAAATCTCTTTCTAAGATTTTGAATCTATCCGAGTAAATAACTTCTTCATCTTACGTTTTATAAAATTCGGAAAATTACCACGATTGGATTGTAAACAATACTAATACATTTGTAGTAATTTAAAAAGATCCTTTGATTACTCTAATTAAACCACGTTTCATATTGATAATAATTTGTTAAAGTTTTTATTATAATCTTTCGAAATGTGCTAAAAGTTTCGACATTTGAAAATTTAAAAACTTCTGGAAAGAAATGTTAGTTTTTTACTCATCAGGACAGGGATAGCCTGTGTTGTTGGGCTTTTGTTCGTGAGAGAGTGAATTTGAATCCCGCTGGCTGAAGAATTCCAATGTATTAAACGGTGACTGGTGCATGTTAAATCTGTCGTGATCAGGAAATCCTCCAAATTCCCGTAACAAATCGATACCTCTGGAGATACGAAATCGAAGGTTGATAGTTCTCTGGTATAGGACAATATTAGAATCTGTAGATGAATTAGTCATCTCTGTAAAACGGATTTTGACGTGTATGTGGCTGAAGTCATGTTCTTGGCCATCGAGGGCGCCTCTAAAAACATGAAAAGCACCCTCTGACTTAAAAATTTGCTTGGATTTATGTAGCAAGTTTGCTGATATTGGCAAATAGCATTAGCAGCAATAACGCAACCACAACATTATTTTTCCTCTCTTTAAAAAAAAGACTAAAAAATAATAAAAAATCAGTTGTGGATATCAAATAATTGATACTTATGACTATGCCAATATTTCTTGTCATTTTCTATAAATAATAAAAATATTTTTTTTTCTTTCATCTACGGGTATGAAAAAGATAATAATAGAAGCCGTAAACATTTTGTGTTCTCTTGATATCTAAAAGTGCCACCTATTGGTTGAATAAGTCTCTAAAAGTTGGTAAATCTCTTTCTAAGATTTTATATCTTTCCAAGTAAATAACTTCTTCATCTCACGTTTTATGAGATTTGGGAAATTGCCGCGATTGTTTGGTCTGCTATCTTTTCTACTTCTAAGCTGTCAAAAGGAAAGCTACTCATATTTTATTTCTTTAATAAAAGGAATTTTCCATTTTATATGTTTCTTATAAATAACATTTTCATGTGGGAATTGAAAATAGTCCGACATTCTTTATCTAAAATTTAAGAAACCAAAGGCTAATCGTGATTGCAGGGATTTTCGTTTTCCGCATGCATTCGAATAGTTTTGAAAGTTCCTATTAATTTCTTAATTTTATATATATATATATATATATATATATATATATATATATATATATATATATATATATATATATATGTGTGAAGGTCAAAGCATCTAAAAAGGGGGGTGAAATAAATGACATAACCCTCACCACATATACCAATGCGAAACCGTTAACTTCGCAGTTCATTCGAAGTGACATAAATTTGAAACCAAAGTAATTAACCAATAAACGCGTTTGGTGTATGGAGGAAATCTTGTCATAGAAGGCTAATGCATGCTTTGTTATTACTTTTTTAATTTTTTCTTAATTTTTACACTTTTAAGAATTTTTGAGTCTGTTGAATGAAAATTCGATGCAAGTTTAATACGGTACTAAACTGAACCTCACAATTATTAAATTTGTTTAAGTTTTATTAAATCCATTTAAAGTGCCTTATTTTTTGAATTTAATTTCTCAGGAGATATTTTCTTGAAAGCAATTTCTTTGCGGTTAGCATTCTATTCAAAAGGACCGAATTTTCGGTACTATTTTCTTCAGTTTTTATGTTTATTATGAATAATATTATGAACACTCAATTTATATTTTGAAAAGAAAAGGACTTAGCTCAAAACCCTGTTTATCAGAAGTTTTCAGACAAAGTTAAGTTGTTTAACAGCAAATAATGAAAAAAAAAACTCTTACATTATTATTGATTCTTATATCAAATATCCCTGAAAAATTTCAATACGAATTAAAAATAAGAAAAAAGTTAGAAATCTTCAGTTTTGCTAAGTTCTGTATAAAAAACGTCACTTTAATTTTTTTAAACAAAAATTCAAAATTGGCAACAAAGTTCGTAAAATCTATGACGTTTGCTTTCGGAAAAAATATAAAGCAATTTTTCTTCTGAAAGGGAGACCAATCTAACTAAAATGTTTACACCGTTGTTACCTTATTTTGTCTTCAGACTGTATCATGTTGCTAGTTAAAATGTCTTTGACATCAGTCTTTCTCAAGTAGCAGTACCATGTATTTGCTGAGCTTTTTAACCAATTTTGAAACTTTCAGAAATTAAATATCTAGCTTCCTAAGCAAAACCTACAATATTTACAATATTACCCTTTTTTTATTCGAGATCCCTTATATCCAGAATAGAAACTTATATTTAAATCCTGAACAAGGCTAATTGGTATTCAATAAACTAAAAATCAAACAAAGAAAATTAGAATTTTTTTTTAATTCCATTAGTTTAATCTTTAATTGTAACGCACGATTTTTTTTCTAAACGCAAATTAATAACCTTCTTTGAAGATATGCACTTTTTCATTGCTTTTCATTGAGAAAAAGAATACCTATGAAAAATAAATACTTTTAAAAAAGAAACATTAAGAAGATTAAAATAGAACTAGAATTTTTTGCGTCTAAGAAGTCTATTAGGATTCCGCCTGGGGTGTTGTTTAATTGTTTTAAGTCCTATCCTTACATGATCGAAAATATTTTTAGAAAAAAATTACTTTTTATAAAATTTGTGAGCTTAAAATTTCTGAAGGAAGTTTTTAAATATTTTTATCCGTAATGAAATTATTTCATTTTAATTAATTTAATTTAAAAGAAGCTTAAAGAAATCGCTAAGTCTGAAATGCATAAGTAAAAATTTAAATGAATTTTTTTTCCAAACTTGTGGGTTATTACAAAAAATAGTGATGATTAAATTTAAAAACAGCATATGGAGCAGTTTGGAGAAACATCCTAATGTTTCAAAATATATTATAGATTGTTAAAATGTTTATTGTTCGGATAATTAACTGCATCTTCTCTTCTCGATTAAGTGCGTCTACACTTTCAAATAATAGTTCCTGCGTGAAATTCTTAACAATGTTCTTAAAACATTTTATTATTTTTATGCATATCTGTAAAACCTACAAATACTATCCAAGCTGTACAAATAAATTCAGATTCAAATAAATCACCACTAGCGAAAATATAAAATGAGCATTACTTTTTGCTTCCGACATCGTGATACGCATTTTTGAATTCTAAATGAGCAAAGAAACATAACTAATGATTCCAACTTCAAATGACTTACATACAAATCCTCGTCTCATTTGAAAAATATGTCAAATACATTTATTTTGCAAATTTTCTAAAAATTTTCTTTAACTTTCTTCGAAATCAAAGAACGCATGCATTATCTTTATCTGAATTTATTATAGAAAAGCGAAGAACATATTTCAAAATGCATTTGAGTAGAAGAATTTTTCAACTGTGTAACTTAGCGATTGTTTTTTTTAAGTCTCTGCGTGCTTCATTATGTCTGGGTTGTACGTTCTTCAATCAAGTTCTAAACTTTAGAATTCTGACTGGTTTTTATGCATAGAAATATAAATTACATATAACCAGAAGTACTGGGTGTGCCAAATAAAATCCTACAGTATATGGTTTCGGTTATTCTCAGTATATGGTGATTCTCGCAATCATGGTTTAGCAATAACATTTGAATTTTGTAATGCAACTAAATTTTTTAAAATATTTATTGAAAGTAATATGTAAATAGCATGCTATCTCTTTTTCTCTCTGCTCATAATAATTTTGAAATTCTGTATTTTGTTTTGATTCTTTTTTGCTGCGTATACTTGACTAAATTGTGTTGCATTTTTTAGTGCAGCTCTCTCTTTGCATTAAAATATTTAGTTTTGGTGATACTAATATGATATCAGAAAGCCTACTTTGCAGATTTAGGCATGTGAGTTGCGAGAGACGTTATCCTTACAAATACTTAAGGTGTTTTTGAGGTTTATTTGAGACTGTTTTGAGGTGTTAAGTTTAATTTGAGGTTTATTTGAGACTGTTTTGAGGTGTTAAGTTTAATTTGAGGTTCATTTGAAGTTAACTTCTAAAACAACCTGAAAAAATCAATCTCCTCTCAATGTTTAAAGTCAAGGTGTATGTAATTGTTTTATTAATACTTGAGGTGGTTTTGTGGTTGATAAAAATAAACCTATACTTTAACCAAATAAGTATCTTTGAAGTATGAATGATTTCCACTGATTTCAACTAAAAGTATTGCTGAGCAATCTAAGAGGTTCATTTGATGAGGTGTAAATGATGTTGAAATCGAGGTTTATTGATGAGTTTATTTTTGCAAAACCTTATCTCATCTCAATCTCATCTCAAAACCTATCTACCCCTGGTGTATTTTAACACTTTGCAACCACAAAGCAACTTTAAAAACAACGGGAATATTTCTTTAGCGGGAATATTTCTTTGTTATTAATTTGACTTTTCTTAATTAATTCTTATTAAGAAATCAATATATGCCTGCGCAAAATCTTCAAAATCTAATAATGAAAAAAAATCATAACATGCAACACATTAAATATCATTAGCATGTTATTGTTGGTAATTTAAGTATGATACTAAATTTAGAACTAAAGAATTTAATATTAAAATATTACAAATTTTAATCTGCGCTTATCTTAAAATTACCCTGAAATACCGAAATTATTTCTTTTTTTATTTTTTAAATAACAAGCATGATAAATTAGAAATATAAATAAATGTTAAACATTCTTAAAACTAGTTATTTATTGATGAATACCTTTAAGATTAACGCATTGATAAAAGTTTAAAGTCAAGGAAAAATCAAAAAAATTTTAATCTGCAATCTATTTGCTCTTGACATATTTAAATTCGGTTAGCAATTCACATTCTTCTTTATATTTAATCTTTAGGTTTTTCAGTACTTTTTTCACACCCAAACTCATGAAACAATCTATTAGTTTTGTCGCCTCACCATTAAAAAAAAAACTTTATTTTTCTTTTCTAACTAAAAACACGAAGAAAGTTTTAATACTTCTGTTAAATATTTTTTATGCTACGTCAAAAACCGGACTCATTCATTTTAATTCCGAACATATTTTTTCAGTTTTCCTTTTTCTCTTTCTCTTTCCCTTTTGACAGTGACATAAATTTCATTTGAGCACCAGGAATAATAGCATTTTCCCGGCCGTAATTGTATTTTTCCCTGAAGCGGGAGACTGATCCGGTATATGTCTCCTGACTTCTAAACGGTTTCATTTTTGACAGAAGAATTTTCGAACCGAATCAGGAGAAATGTTTATATCTTGTGGAAATGCGCATGACACATTTGAGTCTTTTTCGAAGTTAATTAAAACACGGTTTAAGAAAAGAAAGAAATTTGATAAAACCTTCCAACTATCTACCAAATTAGGAAGGAGTGTGACTTTAAAAGTTCAATTTATTCGTTTAATTCTCTTTTGTAATTAAGTCCAGGTGGTAGAATTACTTTTTTCTTGAGTTAAACTAAATTGGACCTTATGTAAGGGACTCTTAAAGTTAATTGCTTTAAAATGACTTATTCTAGCTTGAAACTGATTGTGCTACTATTAATTCTTTAGCTTGTAATTTTGGATTTTTTCTGAAGGATACCCTTTTTTAATAAAAAAAATAATTTGATGACTTAATTCGCATGCTAAAAATATCATCAAATGGCATAATCTTTCCAAATATTATATTATGTTGGTCATAGCTTTAAGGACAAAGGCATAATTAGCGTTTGAAAAATATATTTTCCCTTTTTTGATTCTTAATATGTTTGTTTAAAGCTAATACTATCGTAGGGTCGATATGATGCACTGTAAGAAATTAACTGTAAATTCAAGAGAACATATTTTTTGTTTAACCCTTTCATGCAGATAGAACACTTGCGTCCTTTTTATATATTTTTTTCTAACGCTCTAATTACAAGCACAAATATATTCTGGTATTTTGAAATTATAAAAAACAGTCTAAAAGTTACTCAAAAAATTTGTTAGATTATCGGAATTTTAATTCTTCCAAAATATAAAATTCAAAAAGAAAGTAGTTTGAAAAAAAAATTTCATTTACATGTAAAGAAATTATCGAAAATTACTTTTGTAAATTAAAGAAACTTCAATGATTAATTACTGTTATTCTCAGACCTAAGTAAATCCAAATAACTGTAAGTCGACAAAATTATTGTTTGTTAGTGAGTCATGTTTGGAAGATTTTACCTTTAACGCAAAAAGGGAAATTGGTCTTTCGCTCTGTATTTCAAAACCATAAATTATTAAAATGCTAAATATAAAATATTCCCTTATTTAGTTCTAAATTACTATCAAATAATGAAGCGAGTATGAAAAAGATGTTTAAAATAAATTCTGGATCAAAGGGTTAAAGGAAAATACAGTTTTCTTCTGTTTTTATTCATTATTTGAGCACTGCAAAGCAATGCCCATTTTTTTACAGTCGTTTTCTGTATATTTAACGGTTTAAAGCTGTTTATTCGACAAAACGGCATTATCCCTGTTTTTATCCTTATCATAAATGGATTATAACTGACAGTTCAAATACCTGTTTTTGCCATGCGATTTTGTTTACCGTACGAATGCACTACCTTTTTTTAAAATCTTTTTTCCATTATTTTTTATACTTGCTCCAATTTTTCAGAAATTATTTTGTGGTTTTGAACATTTTTTAAATAAAGCTACCTTTCAATTTTAGTGTCAAATTAAAACTCTACCTGATTTTTATATTTCTTTAGAATGTCGACTAGGAGGGCGTATTCTGCTGTTTGATACTGATATATTTACTGATTGGAATTTCCTGCTGAAATATTTTTTAAGTAACAGTGCTTATCTGTTTCAATAACAGGCGTCTGCTTTTAAATAACAGTATTTTTCTGTGTAATAAGCGGTTTCATACTGAACGGCTCCAGCTGAAAATTCTCTTCCCTCAATCAGATTTTTTTGACAGTGTAGTGCACCTGTTTAAGTTTAATTTATGATCTACTTCTCAAATTCTTTTCGTATTATAAATATTTATAATAATTTAGTATTTTTATTTTTAGAATTTAAAATTATTGTAATGTAAAAATGTTAATGAAACTCTGTACCTGTAATTTGCGATCTCATTTTCAAGACATTTTTCTATTTAAAATCATTTCATTATTTAAATGATAGTATAACTGTGTATATGTAATTGGCAATCTTCAGTTATATACTCTTTTCTTATTAAAACTATTATGATCTTTGATTTTTTGTTTTACTTAGCACATATTTAAGTCAATTAAAAGTATCGAAATATAATTTACTATGATTTATTTTATAGATACGGAATTTCTTAAATTTCAAGGAAAAAGTAGTTCAAATGGAAAATACAGAATTTTATTTTAAAAGAACAGTATATCAGATGATGGAACTAAAATTTTCTGATACACACTATAGCGCACTAATTTAAAGACTATTTTGTACAAAAATATTAAAATGTTGTTGATAAAGCCATCAAAATATGATTAAACTCGACTTGTTGTAAAAAAAATAAAAAAAATAATTTAAAATATTTAAAAGAATTTAATTTCTTGCAAATATATCAACTAATAAAAATAATTGCGTCTGCTTACAAAGAAGTTTTAATTGTGTCTATGTACCTCATTGAAAAAGTTTGTGCATCCTTACTATATGAATTACTATTCCTTACCATATGCTTGTTTCTGTGGTCTTTTTTATTTTGGCATCAAACATAGCTTCTAACGCTTTTGAATTTTGTTTTTGAGAGAGTTAAAAATATAGAGAAAATATGGAAAATATTAAAGTTTACTGAAAAGAAAAGAATAAAAATTATTAAAATAAAATATTCTAAGGAACTTTTAATTTTTTTTATTTATTTTAAAAGAAATAAAGAAGTCGGAAAACAAAATAAAGATATAATCCCTTCATCAGCACACACGCGATCATATCCACAAAAAGAAGTGCTTTCTAATATTACATCAATATAGCCAAAGCAAAATATATCAATACATTTGTGTGAGGATCACTCAAAAGATTTTGAAAATAAAATAAAACACATTAAATAAAAAATATATACGAAATAAAACATATCAATCAAAAACCAGAAAATAAGATGAAAAAAAAAATAAAGAACAAATCACAAAACGAAATCTATGCAGCCTGTACAGAATTAAAATTAACTTTAACGTATCGGAATCTTTCAAGAATGATTTTAAAAATTTACGTTCTGAGATTGCCAGATTGCAAAATATGAAAACAGAAGCGTAAATAGAGGAATCTTTTTAATGGCTAGTTATTACTGCAGAAATGTAGCTCGTTTAATTTGTTTGTTACCTTGGATTGGCCCGAAAATGGATGTTTGCAAGGTAATAATATTATACTGGTTAATTTAAAGTTTATAATAAATATGGCTGGTATTTAATTAAAAAAATTTAATTATTTCAGAAAATTTTCAATATATATATATATATATATATATATATATATATATATATATATATATATATATAGATATAGATATAGAAAAAATCCTTAAAGAAGGAGGGGAAATAAATTTTAAAATCTTTTTAAAACCATTTTAAATTCCATTCTATATATAGATCTTAAAAGCTTTAGCTATTTTCAGCTGAATCAAAAGATTTAATGTTTTGTGCGACTAAAAAAGAAAAGAATTAAAAATTTAAATGTGTTTACAAATACAAAAAAAATTATAAGCTTTAAATATTTATTTTAAGTTTTTATTAAAAAGCAGAAATATGGAGATGGCATTATGAAAGCTTAAGCACTATACTTTAGTTCAGTTTTATTTTTAGTTACTTAAGCGACTAACAGAGTTTTCGAGTTTTTTAAAACTCAAATGGGGCAATTAACCGGAATACATAATACCTTATTGCTTTTTAAAGTCAAATTAAAATACTCTTTCTTATTTTTCTTGTTTTATAATGTGGTTGCAACAGAAAAAAATGCCGTTTCAATTCACTTTGCATTTCCTAGTTCTCTTCGCCTTTATTTTACGCAATCAACATTTTTTAAAGAAAAAAGTGAAAAAAATCAGTAGTGAAAATTTAATTTTGAAATCCCTTTTATTCGATGTAATTACCTTTATATTTGCTTATTTTTAATTTTTTCTCTCCAGAAAACATTAATTGCATCATTGAGCTTTGGCGATTAATTTCCGGTTATTTCCTGAAAGAAATTAAAACGGAATTAACTTTCTCTTAACTCATCTGAAAACTGTAACCGTTTTAAAACAAAAACAATATTATTTTGATGTTTTTAACTTAGCAGAAAAAAATTTTATGAGCATGATAATTTCAATACTGACTATCCTCTCTCCGTTAGAAATTTTCAATTTTTTTGCTAAGAATGATATTTTTTGAAATGATAATTGACTAAGTAATGTTTTTTCCTAGCATTAAAAAATCATTTTACTCTTTAACAGTTATTTTAAAAACGTAAACTAGAAGTTTTATGACTTGCTTGATCTACGCCATTAAGTTTAATGAAGCAGTACTCTTAATGTAATTTAATGTACTATTTGCAATTGTAGGAATTTTTTTTAATTATTCTCTTAATTTAATTTTCTAAAATATCTCATCTGTAAAAGGTCTATTTAAGCAAGTAACATAATGAATATCATAGTAAATAAAGACATATATATTATTTTTTACATTATTTAATGTCTTTTGAACTAAATTTAAAGACTTAACTAAATGTGTTTAACTAAATACGTGCATGATAGGTAAGGTAAAGCTGGACTTTTATTTGAAGTATTAAAAAATGGAGGCTGGATAGCCCTTTAATTGACGATCTTAGAGATGTCTGTGGAAATGGGGGGGCTAATGGACGAGCGATAAATGAAAGCGGATTTTAAAAGAGAAAAACTTAAAATTAGGGAAAGCTAGGTCACAAGCCAAAGATTGGGTTTATGTATAGGCTGCATACGTAATGCACCGAACGGTGTAAAGAGCCTAAACAAGTAAGTTCTTACTACATTTTTCTACATTCCATATTTCTACATTTACTACATTTACTACGTAATAATTTTATATTAATCCCTTCCTTCATATTGTTTCCAAATAGGCCGCCCCGTATCAGAAATTCTCTAACCAGGTAGCCGACGTTGCGGATAGTTATAACATTTGCGGATTATTTTTCATCTAAGTTTTTTTTTTTAAAATCATACGAACAAATAAGTCAAAATTGTTGAGACCCCATGTTAAAACATCTCTAAACTTGATTTAAATGTAAATTAAAATGCTGAATTGGAAAACACAGCAAGAAACAAAATGTAAAAAAAAAAGAATTATGTTACCTGATTACAGGTTTAGCTGTATTCCGCATTTATTCCGCTTTCTTTAGTATTCTTGTATCAAATTTCATTTAAAGTATAAAAAATAGAAGTACAATTTTTAATTTTCAAATTTCGCTTCAGGTATCTATGCTAAATTTTCCTAACATGAACTAAGTATATCTGGATGCATTGAAGGCTCAGGCAAAAATTTGGATTATTGACGAGATTGCTGTGTAGCACAGTACACCATAAAACAACGTAAATCGTGCTACCTGGCAGATCAGTATTTAACAAGTGTCAAGCATTTCCTCTGGAATCAGGGGATTAGAACACAAAACTGAAAAATAATTATTCAAAAAAATCTGCTATGGAGTTTATTACAACAAATACAAGCGAGCCAAAATTTTTAATACAAGTGTCTTAAATTTTCTGAAGACTGTTTTATTTTGAAAACCATATTATCCATAATGGGTCTTGTAATACAGGTATCTGAAAAAAATAATCCAAAAAACTCTCACCAGGTGTCTTATTACATTAAATACAAACAGGCAGATATCTTAAATGCGTTGAAAACTGTTCAATTTTAAAAAAGGTATTGTTCACCATGGGTCTCGTCATCAAGGTGTTTGGGAAAAACGTTCAAGAAACTTCCACCTTTATCACATTAAATACAAGCTATCTTCAAATTCCATCATGAAGGTGTAAAACTTGTATGTGATGAACAGAGTGATGTAAAAAATTGTACACCTTACAATTTAAAAATGTTTCGCCTATTATTAAATAAAATAATAAAATAATAAGAAATATTTACTAAAATTTACTTTGTGCTTGCAATCATTATTGAATAAACGAATTTTATAACTGTTTGCAAAAATTTTTTAATTCACTTAAAAAGCACTCGAGATATGGCGTAATACGCAAAAAGTAAAATTAACATTAAAGGGTCCAAACTTTAGATAAACCAACTTTAGATAACTCTTAACCAACCTATAGAGGCTATATTTCCCACATTGCAGCTACTCCCTAAATTTTGGGGTCGGACATCCGAATCTGTTGAAAAAATGTATGTTTATGCAGAAAAAGTACGTTTTTATGACTGATTTTGTAACATAAAATATCGTCTACACTAATTATTTAGCATATTTGAGGTCATACCCTCGAACGATTACGAATGAGTCCTAGAGCATGAAGTTCCGATCATTAAATCAAAAGTTATTCAGGTTGGTGCGTTTTTTTCTCTTTCGCAAAAACGAATATGTAAGTCAATGAGAGCTACTTCAAACATTTTATCTAAGATAGTATATAATTTTAAGGAAACTATTGCGTGACAATTTTTTTAATACAGCGAACCACCATTTCTGTTCTACAAATCATCTTTACAAGATTTGCAGTCTTCCTTCTATTAATCATTCAAAAATCTATAGATCAAAATTAAAAGCAGGTGCGGAACTTCAAAAATAAATGTTTCTCTTACTACGGTCAAAATGACCCTTAACATAAAACAGCCCCTTTTTGTTGTTTTATATATTTCTGTGATTATTTTGATAATAAACATAAATGCATGAAGTTTAATACAGTATACTTAAAAACATTTTAGGAAAAGTAAAAAAATATTAGCTTTGAAGCTCAAGTGTATCTTAACTACCTTAGAAATGGCAAAAAATGATCAAAATGACCCCAATGGTGCTTCTGGTGTTAAATTTTACAGTTTATTTTCAATGTCAAATTATTTCATTCTATAACAAATTAGTATGCAATCATAATTGAAAGGGGCGAATGAAATCAGACTGAAAAACATATTTTATATTGTTAACAAATTTAAACATGACCCATATATAAGATTCTAAACAACAATATTACCCTTGCGCAAATCTCGGTGACATCAGAAATTTTTCCTTCGTGTTAACCAAACTAAGAAAGATTACCTAATTAAGCGAAGATGTCAACACTCAGAGATTGATTCTCATTTCAAAAAATATTTTAGTTGCCAATACAAATTCATATATCTTTCTGAAGAAAAGTTAGACAGGATTTTGATAAGATTCGGGAAAACGTGTGGCAACAGGAGCAAAAACTGATGTGCTTTTTCTTCCATCCTTTTTCGTCACCCATAATGATCATTTCACACCGATGACGGCCCAGAAGAACCTAAATCTCACGTCACTCATATCTTGTCAAATGAAGATAGATGGTATGACATCGTGTATGACGTTATCATAGATCTATCCAATGAGACGCGATTTATCCTGGGAGATCTAGTTGTCCAAGTTTCAAAATTTCCTACAGGGTGTTTTTTTATGCGACAAAAGCCATACATATTTCAAATGAAATATTTCATTCCTTTTGTTGGTCTTCAAAGCTATTTAAGGGTATAAAGATATTTTTTCCATTTCCGAGCTTTGTTCAAAAAAATTATTTATTTTCTTGTAATTTTTTTTTCTTAAAATTATATTTCTAGATCAATTGGTAACTAATTATTAATTTCATTTTAATTAATACATAGAAAAATTATAAAAAAGTAGTGGCATTTAAAGGTGCTCAGTTGCGACATTATTGAATCAATTTTTTCAAAGCTCCATTGTGCCCAAGTTACACTTTTACTTTAAGGTTTAGTTGGAGCCGCATGACTCAAGGGACAGAGCATTCGCCTTCCAATGAGAATCCCAGGTTCAAAGCTCAGCGGTGGTAATTTAGTAGGAATTTCGCTCTCGGCTGGCATCGACCACAGTGCTGACACAAAATATCCTTAGTGATAGAAGTTTCATTGGCTACAATTCCAGAACTAATCATAGAAGATTCTCCTGAATTCCCTCCCCCTGTAAAGCAAATGTTCCATCAAAATGTCTTCCAGGAAGGCTAGTTTGTCCAAATACTTGATTCAGGAATTTCCTTATCTTCTGTGTTGGGTTCAAAATTATAAAGCTACGGAGTAGAACATTGATAGTCGTAAATTCAGAATTACAGCTGGCTGTTCAACGCCGCTTATGAAATAAGATTTAGTTGTTGTTCTAGCCTTGAAGAGCAATATAATTTATCGTCTTTGTCACAGTTTTTTACTTTTGCTTATTGTTTGTTCGTTTAAATTTTACAAGAGACAGAGAAAAAAATTGTCATTGATAATATACAGAAAAGCATTCATGTATAATAATTATAAGCACTTACATTTATCCGTATTTATTGTTCTATTAGTATAAAATGTTGATTTCAAGGGCGTGTAAGTGACAGATCAATGTGCACCATAAAAAAACTAAAGGAAAAAATAGAGGGACTTTAAAATATAACATCAAATCGCAATTTATTTCAGGTGCTAAAAAAAAGTTACATAATTTATATTCACTAACAACCACAGTTTTAAGGAAAAATTATCCAAGGACCTTATAACATCGATGTTGAACAAAGAATCAAAATCAAACGATAAAGAATAATTTTATAAATTCATTTAAAAATATTAAAAGCATTATTACATCTCTAATGTTATTAGTTAGGCTTATTAACACAACAGGGCGCTGTATGTATCATAGCAAAATGTGTTGCTATTTTCTTTAACTTTGAAAAAAAATTAATCGCTTCTTTACATGCTCCTTGGTTAGAATAGAAACTCTATAATAGATCGCTATATTTATTAATTAACAAAAGGGAAAAGGAGAATCAGTAATAATATACCGAATGTTTCGGAAAAAACACTCGACTTTTCTTGGGAAACATAACTCATCAAAATCAACAAAATTTATATTTGCCTTGTGTGGCTGCATCTGTGTTATGACTTAAATGATTTTATCCTTAAATGAGTTTTAACCTTCAGATATAGGTACAAAATCTATCATTAAATGAAATTTTTCAGGTATTTGTCGTTCTAGAAAAATTTAATTAAGAGAAGAAGGAAAAAAAGCCTAGAAAACATCGACGAATGCTCAATCTGTAATCATTTAACATCGATGCCAAATCGAAATCAGTAAAGCAAAGTGCTCCAAAAATATCCCGTTAATTTTTGTGAAGCCTTTGTAATTGTTTTCTTACGTTTGTCATGAAGTATACATAACATGTTTATAAAGTGTTCTAAAAAACAGCTTTTAATATTCAATTTTAGAATCTCTATTGAAAATGAAAAGAAATATTTACATCTGGAATCGCAAATTACTATTTAACGTATGAAAATACAAACATGCTTTCTATCTGATAACTCTTGGTACATAAAGACGGGAGTAATAAATAACAAGATTTGTATGATTGAGAGAGAAAACAGTGAATAGTTAAACACCCTCAGGTTTAAACCTCCAATAAGACCATTTTATTGTTTATTACATCAACCACCCTCTACTGTAAGTGGCCAGATTTCAATATCGTATTTGCTTTGTCCTCGATAAAATACTGATTTGCGATTCCAATATCAATACCTTTTTCTTTTAATTTTTGATAAGGATTTTACCTCTTATGGGATAAAGCTTTCGCTTCCCATTGAGCTGACCCGGGTTCAAATCCCAATGATGGCTTGTCGGTACGAATTTCTCACCCAGATTTCACCGACCACAGTGCTGACGTAAAATATCCCTAGTGGTAGACGAATCATGGGTTAGAGTCCCCTTGCTGTCAGACTAACCGTGGGAGGCTTTAGTAATTTTCCTTTCCATGTAACACAAATGAGGATTAGTCAGTCCCATAAAAAATCCTTCATGAAAGCGAATTTTTCCCAATACTTGATCCAGAAGTTCCCTTGTCTTCTCGATTGGGTTAAAAATTACAAGGCCACGAAGTTGAACATCAGTAGTCGTAAACCCAAAATTGGGTCTGCTGTTCAACGATGGTTATAAATTATTAATGACTGTCCTTATGAACCTCTATGTATATTAAATGAAATGTTAAGACATATAGAAGAATAAAATATAGACATGTAGAATATTTCTATAAGTTAATTTTAAAAAAATTATCCTCAGAAAAACTCGATTTTAAATTTAATAGTTAAATCATTTTTAACATTTACCATTTAAATTTGCTTATTCGCATATTTTATTTGCATCATGTTTAGTGTCACAAAACTCTAAATGAAAATTGATTATGAATTGAGGCAAAAGATTTTAAAAGTTCTTGAAAACCTTTAAGCTCGTTACTTAAGCAGATATTTCTGAGGAATACTATAATAATGAGTATATTTTCGAAATACAGAAACCGTTCAGTTATAAATCGCATGCTCTTAAGCCTGATGGTTATTTTCCACTCCAAAAAACATCCTCCCTTATTTTATTCAATTTAGAGTGACAATGTTGATGTAGTGACATAGGGAAAAAAATTTCAGACTTGTACGAATATACTTACTGAATTAAATAATTAAACGAATTATCCTTTTAGATAATACATCTGTAAAATTAGTTTTCCAAAATAAATAATGTTATAAAATATTTTTGTCTCTCACCGTTTTCAGTACGAGATTAACAATAATGAGTTAGATTTGAGTTCTCTGATTAAACTTTTGTGTGCTTATCACTTTTGCAAAATATTTTTCTTACATTTTTTTTGCAAACTTTTATAACAAATTGCTTTTATATTGTCTTACTTTACGTTCAATATTTAATCACATTCCTTTTCGAACTTTTCTAAGTTATTTATGCTATAACTGGTAAAATATCTGACATCGTTTCAAAGACAATACTTAAAATAAATTTGTAAAACATTTCGCTATCAATCGGTGATCCGTAAAAGTCAAACAGAGTAAAAGAGCCTTAAAAATGAATTACTTAAAGAAATTTTAATATTCAATGAAATAATCAAATATTTACAATTGTAGATTCAAAAAAAACATGTCGCATAGTATAGATATAACATATAATTCCGAAACGTCCGAGCAAGTCCAAAAAAATTAATTCAAATAAGTCCAAAAATGTCGGTTCAATTTTGAACCTTATTAATGACAGTTGAATCACAAAACGATTCAAATTTGCTTACTCTCAATAGAACGTTAACTTTTATCTCATCTAAGTTGAACCTTACTATCCAGCAATAAATTTTGATATGAACTATAATATGGTTCCACTATTATTGGAATATAGTACAAATAAAGTTGAACCATACTATCCTGCGATCAAATTTAATAAATATAATAATATCGTTCAACTTTTACGGGAGTATAGTTCAACTAAACTTGAACCATACTATCCTTCAATTAAATGTAATAAATACGATAATATGGTTCAAATTTAACGGGAATATAGTTTAATTAAAGATAAACCATAGTAATCTGCAATCAATATTAATAATAAGATAATGTGGTTTAACTTTGCATTTTGTTAAGGTAGAAAACTTAAATGGTATAACGGCTCAAAATTCTTCCAAAATTTCGGAAAGTGCAGGATCTTAGCTATGAGAAATCTATTACCGTAGTAATTTGTTTAAATGAATGATTTGGTGCAACACATCCACTGTTTGGATAGGTTAGGATATATTTTGATGAAAAAGTGATGAAAATTGATGAATTCATATTTATTGATGAAAAAATTAATCCTCTGAAAAAAGTTATGGTTCAAAATGCTTTCAAAATTTCTTAGCGCAGGATCTTATCTATGAAAAATCTATTAATAAACTAATTTGTTTAAATGAATGATTTAGTGCAACGCATTCACAGTTTGGATATGTTAGGATAGGCTATTCACATATATTGATGAAAAAATTAATCCTCTGAAAAAAAAAGTTATGGTTCAAAATGCTTTCAAAATTTCTTAGTGCAGGATCTTATCTATGAAAAATCTATTACTAAACTAATTTGTTTAAATGAATGATTTGGTGCAACAAATCCATTGTTTGGATATGTTAGGAGGGGCTATTCATATATATTGATGAAAAAATTAATCCTCTGGAAAAAAAAGTTATGGTTCAAAGGGCTTTCAAAATTTTTTTAAAGTGTAGGATCTTATCCATGAAAAATCTATTACTAAACTAATTTGTACGGTGCTGAGCATTTTTTCTCACATCCACTATTTGGATGAGCTCTTCACATATACTGATGAAAAATTATACCCGCTAAGAAAAGTTACGGTTAAAAATAAAGACAAAAATACAGTTTTTTTTTCTAAATAGGTCCATTTATTCCATATAATTTTCAAACATCTTTCCAGAAATCATAAAACTACAAACAAGTCGCTCTCAAAAAAACACCTCGTAAAACCCACTTAAGAAATCAGCTGAAACTCCTTAAGAGCCATTCCAAAACATCCATCCACACAAAATAGAAAGAAGAAAAAAACCCACAGAAAACAAAATGATTCCAGTTATTGTGCTTTTGGTGGGAAGATAAAACTTATCTCCAGAAAAGGCGGAAACTCTCTCAGAATCTCTGGGGGAATTGGCTCATGTTAAGCTAATCAGGTGCGGGGGTGGTATGGTATGGGGATGCCTCAGCTGGCAAAAGAAATGCAGCCAAATGGAGCTAATGGGATGGTTGTAGCCTTAAAAGCTACAAGATCATCCACTGACCTTTACTTCTCGATCCTTTCTCATGCTGAAGATGGAAGAGCGTTATATTCAGTTATTTATTATTTATTTTCCTCACCTCACACACATACTGCATCTGAAAAAGAGTGTGGTCAGAAAATTGATCAATTGGCAGCCCTTGGCTATATTGTTTGGCTTGTCAGAAGAAACTAATGTGAGCCAAAATGTGTTATTGATTCCACTGTTTCTGCGCAATGTGAGGTAGATTATCGAAATAAAACTATGCAATCGCAAGAAAAAAATATATTTTTCAGCATTTATTTTTTTAAATACTTAAATTTTTTAATAAGTTATTGAGAAATAAATTTATTTTGGTTTGCAGCGAGTATAAATTAAGTTTACGAATTCTTAAGTCTAAAATAAGTAATTCAACGTGATATTTTGGTGCATCAAATATTGTATTTTCATCCATGTGCGGAATTTTTTTTCCCTAACAGTTTCTGATTTCGTTCCAAACACTTATATTTTGGTAAATAAGAGAGAAATTAATATAAATATAATTTACAGTTCTCGCGCGTTATGTGTCAGAACCTTTAGTTAAGAGTGTTGTACCTGGTAAGGAATTATTATTATAATCTAAATAATACAATTTTAATGTAAATTATAAATATAAATTTTTAGGATTTGAACTTAAATTATCTTAGAAAGTTTTCTTCAACATTTAAATTTTTTAATCAGTTAACTTGTAATAAATTGCCTAGGACTGTCAACAATTTTAAAATAAATTTTTGAATACTCAAATAAGTAATAATAGTCCAATAATAATTCGGAGCATTAAGTACTACATTTTCATTCAAATGTGAATTACATTCCTCGCAGATTCTTATTGAGTGTCAAACTCTTACGTTTTAGTAAAAAAAAACAAAGAGTAAAATATAGCTTACTATGCTCGTGCGTTACAGGCCAAAATGCTTAGAGCTTATTGTGATTGTTAGAAAAATTATATCTCTGAATAATGTAACTTTTATAATAAAGTATTTATTAAAATTTGTGAAAGCAAAATTCATCTTTAAATTATCTTTTGCTTGTTTTTAATTTGTCTCTGATAACAAAGTGGTAAACAAAGAAAAATAGAAATAATCTTATCTTTGACTAATTTTAAACTATTTTTTTTTTCTAAGAGCGCAACTGTTTAAATGGTTGCATTTTGGGCGGAGGGGGGGTTAAATTTTGTAAGATGTGTAATCAAATCACGTTAAAAAGCTACCAGAAAATTATTTTTTCACATTAAAAGAAGTGAAAACATTTAGCAAAATAAAATATAAGTAATTAATAAACGAATTTGCTACCAGTCAGATATTAATGCACTTATTCAAATACAAGTTCTTTATGACATTTATATACGCATGTAACTTTTAAACTTAAATAAAAAATAAAAAAATGTTACAATAGAAAGTAAGGAAAATATATTTTTTTCTATGCGTGTAAAGGCTATTAAACATTGATATAATGTTCTAATATCGCCAAGTAATTCTTTAGAAAATCTGAGGTACTGTTGTCTCGCAGTGATGGGAATATTTGAATTCGCAGAAGGCAGAACTGCAACAGGGAAAATTCTTGCTCCAATTATGCCAAAAAAATAATAACAAAAACAAACATTATTTTACAACAAAAAAAACATTATTTTTGCTAAAACCTAAGTGATGCCCATGCAATTAAACTTATCTTCAGAAATTTGAATTTAGAATTCAGAAAGGTAATTTTGAATCACTCTGTTATATTAACAGATATAAATGCATTACATAGGCTTTGAAATTTTGAGTCGCTCTGTATAGTAACAGGAATAAAAGTGTAACATAATTGAAATTCAATAAATGTTCGTAAAAATTTTTTAGAAAAAATAAGTAAAAAAATAAAGGTTTTGAAAAACAGAATTGCTTCAGAGACACAAGCATAAAAATTTATTTAAAAAAAAAAAAAAACAGTAACTTAATTAATTACTCAAGTTAAAATTGCTTTTAAAGACATTTACTAAAAAATTTAATTTATAATAGACTTACGTACGCTGAATGACAACTTTATTATTTCCGCCTAGTAGTTTCATGAAAATAAACTTTTGTGTCACAATGTCGCCATAAGAGAACTAGCTTAAAATTAGTTTAAAATTTTTAAAAAAAATTGTAAATTTTTTCCTGATATGCTTTGGGTCTATTATTTTGAATGTGTTGTAGTCTAAATAAAGCATCATATTGTAATGCCGATGTAATATCTCAATATCGAGGAAAGATAATCAATCCTGATGTTTTTCTGAGAATCTTGAGGCTTGGTTTGATACTATATTGTGCGCTGACACCCACAATTTCCAGACTCAAAGCTATTGAGCATTTGTGGAATGCATTTGAAAAAGTGTTCAAACATTTAGATCCCCAAATATCTAGTCTCCTAATAATAGAAAATGCTATTTAAATACCGCATATGACCTTTAAACCTCTTTTAGAGTTTATACCAAGAATCAAGGCTGCATTAAACAAATGTGAATTTCCTTCCTTACATTCTATGTGTATTGTATGTAACTTATGAATTCTATAAATTTGTTAGTGTTCAACTATTCTCTCGAAAAACATGTAGAAAACTAAATTAAAAGTTCTCCCTTTAACATTTTTTGCAACATTTCAAACATTAAAGAAACTTTTAATCTGTGTTGTTCGTTTAATGTCACTAACAAATTACTTTTCTTTGAGATATTTATTTTAAGCCGAGTAAGAAAAATTTGTTTATCAACAACCCTCTTTATCCCAACAGCTCTTCTAGGATATCGCTTATTTGAAAAGAAGTTTTTATTAATATTGTAAAAGGAGAAAATACTTGGTGGCGATAAAAATCCTTAGTGGAAGATAAAGAACTCTTAAAAGAGCGGAAGTGTCCCTTATATCATAAAACTTTCATGCCAAAAGCTTCAAGGCACAAATGAACCAAAGAACTTAACGTAGATTGCTAAAAATAGCATAAAAACTAAAATTTATGTAGGGAATTTTTAGGGGTCAACAATTTAGCAAAAACAAATAGTTAAAAACTTTTGAATACTGTCGAACTGAAGCCCATAAAAATGAATTCGTCCCTGGGGTTCTAACATTCCATGAGCATTTTCCAGCTGCTGCCTTTTTCCCACAGTGATCCTAAAACTTTCTTGGAAACCTATAATGCTAGATGCTGTTAAAACTTATGTCTGTGTTCAATTTGTAAAGCGCTCCTAACAATTTCTTTTAGAGCGCATTAAGTGTAAGATGTTCTTTTTGGAATATATTCCGTCACAGAACTTTATGATTCCAAACCCTTTCTTTATAGGTATTTAGTATCTTCGGTGAGAAAGTGGTGCAAAGAAGTCAAACGAAAAAAAAAGAGAAACTTCTTAGATGAGATGACATTTTCAGTTTCCAGTTGTGTAATTAGAATAAATGCCAGTAATTTGAAACCACTTTTTTCTAGAAAACACTTTTCACTTTTTCTAGGTGCATAAAAATGCTAAATTTGATATCCAAATACTTCCTAATTAACAACATTTTATGTAATTTGTTGCTGACATTTTATGTTTAATATTCATAAAAAGTAATTTTGTTCGGGTTTGTGAAATACTTTAATTCATGTTTTATTCTCCAACATTAAGCAGTCCCGCAGTGGACTAATCGTTAAGACACGGTTCCCATCAGATCACCAAAGTCAAGCATCACTGGCTGCTGTCAGTGTGCGGGTGGGTGACCACTTGGATCAGTCTGCGTAGGAACCGAGGGTGTGCGGTATTGGTCTTCGTTAAACTGTGCTACCGTAAAGTGCTCGACTTCGCGCGCAGGTCGTCGGGCTACCGAAGCGGGGGTCCCATCCCCTCTGCAGAGGATCAAAATTGTGATGGCATGTCTTCGGATTATCCTCAAGGATGTTTCCCAGACCGTCGCCAATTGCCCATTGTGCAGCTCTAGTGCGACGTAAATGAACAACAACATTAACCTGTTCTTCCTTCGCGGCGCACGGAATCATATATGAGACCAGCCTTTCTGATACGAACAGCCCACGATCACACGGACTTGATATCAATTTAATACTCTCGTGTTAGAATGTATACGCATTCTTTAGTACGCATATACTCTGATCATACGGGTCCGAAGAAGTGTTTATTTTTCCCTTCGCCAGTCCTGAAAGTCTTAACGGTTTGGAATTATTATAAAAATAAATAAATAAATGCCCTACGAATGAATGATATTTCTTAATCAAATTTCCTTATTTAATCATTATTAATAGCAAGTTAAATTGCTAATAGCAATTTTAATTTCTAAAGTACAATTTTTTTTTAATTTAAAATTTATCTAAATATTAAACAACACATTTAAAGCATAAAAAAATGTCATTACAATTTTAACACTTTATATCATCTGGCGTAGTATCTGCTTGCTGCATTTCTTAAATAAATTGATTAACACTGCCATTTACTTGTTTTTAAAAATTATTATTACTATAGTGAAACTTATAAATCAAAATTAAATGAATCGAAGTCACTTTAGCGAAGCATCAAATTTAAGATAAAATGTATTTTTTAGACACTTAATGTATTCTTTAGATTTGTCCTTCATATTACCGCTTTTTGACAAATAGCACATAATATTTTTGAGCAGGAATACCGTTTTTACGAGAAACACAGAGTTGGTCGTCTTTTGGCTAGAATCTTAATATTAGTCTTTTTTTCCACAGGGTGACGAGAAAGTTTAAAATGATTAAATATCTCGTGAAACGAGCATCAAATCAAAAATTTAAAACTATACAAAAGTAGGGTTTCTAAAGCATGCATTTATTATTGCAGTTAAACCTCAGTTTATCTTTTCGGTATATTTCGCTTTCTCACATGTATAGTCTTTTTTTTATCTGTCCCTTCACGAATGATA
Source organism: Parasteatoda tepidariorum (assembly GCF_982258835.1). Classification (NCBI taxonomy): domain Eukaryota; kingdom Metazoa; phylum Arthropoda; class Arachnida; order Araneae; family Theridiidae; genus Parasteatoda; species Parasteatoda tepidariorum. Next base: position 39,845,498 of record NC_141762.1, on the reverse strand, counting down.
TTCTTATAATGCTAATAATACCTGTTTAGATCGTTTTTAAAACTATCAGATTCTGACGCCTATCGTTCAGAATTAATACCGACATTTAAATAATATTAAAGTTAATTCGTTTTGTGAAGAAAAACAGTAACTGCTGATACTAATGATGAAGAAGGAACTGAGAGTTCACTAAAGTTTGTAAAAAACGTCTCCAACAGTACGTTTGATGTTAAGGCATGAGTTGATAAAACTGCTGAAACTTAAATGCGTTGTCGGTTCAAGAAATAGTTGCAGATGCTGAAAGAGTATGAAGTGATGAAAGTAACAAACCTGAATATGAAGGCGGCGAGCTGAAACCTCAACCAGTACCAAAATTAGCGGAAGGATTTCGAAAATAAAGAATTTTTTGTATTTATGAGAACTTACGGAAAATGACCAGCGACAATTGTTAAAAATTTATTGTTTCATCAGAAAGGAAAAAAGTGTTCATTCCAAAATTTCCAAATTACTTAAAAATGAAAATTTTTATTTATTCGTCTTTCCTTTGCATCGTCAATATTATGGTATTAAGCTCATATATTTTTTGAATTAAAAATCTGTCATATATTGGTTTTTATCAATCATTCATTAACCTACGGTTTCAATCGCTTAAATTAATTGGATTTTCAAATCCAATACTTTTTATTATCTTTCATGTATTCTAAAGTCATTTTTACATAGTTTATAATGAACCCCATTCACCGTTTTCCCGTGTTTATTGTTCTCAATTAATGCTGTCTTGAGAAAAAACTGATCCAAGTTCTAATCGGGTTTTTTTTTAAATTCATTTTGTGTTTTTTCACAAGCATTTTGTATAGATATCAACTTCCAATTGTTATAGATATCAACTTTGCAAGAATGAGGCTATTGGCTCTTGTGATGAACAATACTTGACTAAGGGAGTTTGTATCATATTGCACAATAAAATCTCTAATCTTACAGAGTTCTTTGAATCTTTGCAAGAAAAAATATATAAAAATAACCTGTTCAGTGATAGACAATACTTCGTGTAAAATAGGCAATGCGTAGTGTAAGCAATTTTTGAATAATAATTGTACAATAGAAATTAGAAATTTGACAGAATTCTTTGAATTTTTGCAAGAATTATGAGAAAAACTGCTTACATATGTGACAGACAATAATTGAAATGCGTCATTTTATCATTTCTGCGCAATAAAATCCTAAATTTTACAAAATTCCGTGGATATTTACAAAAAAGGATGAGAAAAAAGGATGAGAAAAAAAAGGATGAGAAAAAGTAGTGATTTTTGAAATAGGAATTATTTTGGGGAATCATATAATTATTATTATTGCGCAATAAAACCCAAACTTTTACGGAAATGATTTAAAATTTACGTGTAGACTTATACAATGTGCGAGAGAAGAAAAAAAAGGAGTTGATTAACATTTTAATATCAAGCGAAGTCTTCCTACTTAAATCACTTTTACAAAGAAAGTTCGCTATTTTGCTGTCAAACAATCAACCTCTCAGTCTTAAAACTTTCTACAGGAAATTAGGATATCTTCGTAAAAGCATAATCATGATGATCATCTCTAAACCAAGTTATTTAGTAAATTAGGAACATCGTATTAAAGTGAGGCTCATTCTTTGCCTTCGGTACTTCGCGATAATGTTGATTGGTTCAGTCAAGATGAGGCTTTAACATGCTTCGTGTTTGGAACATTATGTTCGCTTTCTCACAATCCTTTTCCTGCCTGAATAAACATATAATTATCGTTTAGAAAATAAGATGCAAATGTCGGAGTTTGCAACCATTTTAAGAGCGAAATGACATTTTGGGTTCCAGGTTATTCTGTAAAGTAGTTTAGAGCTTGATCGAATCCATGTGAAGGTTGTGAGAGTTGAAACGACTCTTCCTTTAATCTTTATTCCAATTGTTTATAGCTTTATGCATATTAAAACAACTTGAAATATTGTAAAGGCTTTATTCGTTGTGACTTATGACCTTAAGCCTAGATTGCACTTTTGAGAAGTAATTCGATTTGTATAGTACTTTTCTAAAAGAGTACTTATTTGAAAAATGTAAAACTTCCTTTGACTCTTTTCTTATTTTTCAATTTCTAAAAAACATTGCTTTTGTTTTACCATTTTTTTCTGTAAAGAACTACTTTAGGTTTAACAATTTTAAAGTTATTGTTTGTATAAAAATCCTTACAGTCATTTTTCACATTTTGTTTACGAAATACTATTTAAAAACCACTCATTGTTAAGGCATAATTTTTTTTCTTTTGCAATTTTTTACTTACAAATTGGAAATTACATGTGATTAAGAATATTATCTTTTTTTTTGTTTATTTTTCTTCATTTATGTGCTAAATACTATTTAACACTAGAAAGACTGAAACTTAGTTTATACCTATATTGCTCAGAAGCAGTCAAAATAACTGGATAGTGAAAGAGTAACTAATATATAAAGAAATTTGTTTAAAATTAACTTTTAGTATTTTCTTACATTATTTACAGTTATATAAAAAGTTATTAGTAAATATTAACTATAAAAAATTAAATGTTGTAAAAAAAGTCACAAAATTCTGAGAAATTGTGTCATTATATGCATCATTGCTTTTCTAATTGAAATTAAAAAGCAGTCAAAATAGCTTCCTAGGGCAATCTAGTATTAAGAAACTACTTTTTCCAATATTTTGTGAAAATTATATACAATTATAGCAAATTTGATCTTTTCCCACCAGGGGCATTTTTGAAATCTTAAATATAAACTGCTTTTTTATTGCAGATTTGGATTCTCCAAAATAATTTAACCCTATTTGAGTTGTAGTTTTATGTATTTTGCTTCACAGATGACACTGTTGCCGAGAAAATTAAAAAGGGTATATATTGTTTAAAATGGTTGTAACTGGAAACCAATCAGATTGAAAATAAAAGTAAACAAAACCGAGAATGTTTAGGTATTTTTTTTTTAATTATAATTATTATTTTTTACTTTTTTTTACTTTCTTAATAAAAGTGAACAAAACTTGAAACGTCACGATACTTTTTCAACAAAAAATTTATAAAATTCTTTTTCGTCATGTCCTTTTTTACCTTCTCAATAAAAATAAATTAAAATAAAATTGCTTCAGTATTTTTTTTAAAAAATCGAATTCTTTTTCAAACTTTTAATTTATTTTCTAATCTCTAAATTCGCCAGTATTGGTAAGTTAATGGGTCTCGAAATTCATAATTTTAAACAGCTTGTACTCTATTTAATTTTTCTCGGTTACAGCTTTAAACCTACAATAAATATAGGGGTTGATATCTAATATTGCAAAACTGCCCTTCAAATTTAGTATCATTGGATAACTTTTAAAAATATTGAATGTAACTATTTTCAGTTTTTTGATCTGATGTATATTTTCTGAGATATTTTACTGTTTCTAAACTTGTATATGCTGAGCTCTGGGCCAATGCTACGATGATGACTTTACCGTATCTAAATATAAGTTTTAATCTCTAAGCCTAGTTTACTTATTTAATAATAAATAAATAAAATTTATTTATCAGTAAATAAATAAAAATAAAGAAATTAATGTATTCATTCTTCAAGAGAAGGATTTATCCTATTGACTGAGCAACAGAATTTAACAGTGAAAACTGTAAATGGAAATAACAAATAGCATTGCAGCTCTTGAATTACAGGTAATAATTGTAGTTTTACAAGTAAATACCTATTGGAAGGAAAAATTGGAGGAAAAAAATAATAATCAAGACAAAATATACATCAGAAATATTTATGGGGAAGAAATATTTGTTTTTAAACTATTGAACTACTGAATATTATATTTGTTTCAATTATTAAGTAAGTTACAAATATTTGTAGGGAAGAAATATTTTCGTTTAAGGACTTCTAACATAAACTACTGAATATTATAACTATTTGCATTATTCCATTACGAGCATCAAAAATATTTATGGGGATGAAGTATTTGATTTTGAAGACTTCTACGTAAGTTAAAACTATTGAATATTTTAATTGTTTGCATTATACCATTAGGTGCATCTGAAATATTTATGGGGAAGAAATATTTGTTTTTAAAGTATTCTAACATAAACTACTGAATATTATATTTGTTCGAATTATTTTATTAAGAGCATCAGAAATATTTATGGGGATGAAGTATTTGTTTTTGAAGACTTTTACGTAAACTAAAACTATTGAATATTATAATTGTTTACATTATTCCATTAGGTGCATCAGAAATATTTATGGGGAAGAAATATTTGTTTTAAGTATTCTAACATAAACTACTGAATATTATATTTGTTTGAATTATTTTACTAAGTTTTGACATTTCATAAATATTTTCAAAATTGCTGTAAAGTTTATTTTTAAATGGTATTTGGTGATGAGTTTTACAGAGGAGAAATTACATTTCATAACCTGTGACCTTTACTCTTCATCACAGAGAAAAATTATTGCTTTAAACTTCGTTCTCTATTGTCTTAACTGAAGATATGAAGATAAAAACATTAAGACTTTAAATGTAAAATAAAGAGAAAAAAAATCTACCCATTCTCTCTTAGAAAAATAAAGCTCCATTAAACGAAGCCGATGAACAGCCGTAGCGTTTATGGCAAAGTAGTTTAAAATGTTGTCACACTTAAAACACGTCGCTTTAAGAGCCCGGAAATAATGAGCTCTTATTTACGCCAGTTGAAACGACGCTTTTTTTATATGAAACGTAGGTAGAACAAAAATAAAAGCATTGCATATAAAAAGAAAGAAAGAGTCTTATAAATAAAAATAAATAGCAATTTTCTGCAAGTGTTATAAATTTTTTATCTCGCATTAGCTAGCTTCCCTAACTTTAAAGTCAAGATAATCAGAAAACAGTGCTGTTGTTGTTTTAAATTGTAATGGGAAATGGTCAATTATTTCTTTTATTCTAATTGTAACTGTTTCTTTTACTCTTAAAAATTTGACCTTTTAATATTTTAGGTAAGATAAGCCAAAACTTAATTCCTTACAAGGGTCAAGTGTTGGGTCATAATGTAAAGATCATAATTTATTCAGGGTCTCACAAAGTGCGAAACTAGTTTTGATAGACACGATACTTTACAAGATTTATTTTAGATTTTTTTGGTAAAAAATGAATAATCATTTGAAACAAGTGCTAACGCTATGGATTTAACATTCCCTACATAAACTTTAACATATTAGGTCAAACGTATTCCTTGCTTGGGTCGTAACAAGCTGTGTGTAAAAACGTAAAAATTATAATTTATACTGGATACCACAAAGCAGAAAAGTAATTTTGTTGGACGAAACAGGCCTTTAAATTTAAAAAAAAATAGTTTTTATTAATTTAAAAAGTATTCTGCTTATGTGACATGAATAATCACAAAAACCCGAAGTGAAAATACATACTTGATAACAAAAGAAAACTTCATCAGCCTTAAAAACCATTAAAAAGGAAAGAGCTGACGTGATTCGAGAGCTCAAAAACTGTCGAGAGTTTCTAGCTAGAAACAGATTTCTAGCTAGAAACTGAAAAATGACCAATGAAAAAGAATAAAGCAAAAGTGAAAAACAGAACTATGGTAGCGAGGGGGAATGACAATCGGCGATGAACTCATGTGTTAATAAGGAATAGTGATTCATGAAAATGAAATGAGATTCCAGGACATTAAGACGAAATGATTGACAAACGAGAAAATAATTTTCGCGTTATTGAAATTTCATTTTAGATGAAGGTTCCAACAATGTGCGGCAATAGATGATGAAGGACATATTTGTAGTGTTGCGTATGGTTTGTCTAATGTAACCAAGGTTGTAGGCAAGAGCGTAGTAAATGCCTTTGTCTCTTTCTTAATCTTTACTGATATTTAAATAGCTTTAATGTTTTTCAAAGATTTTGAGAGAAAAAACTTAAAAACCAAAACTCTACACATTATTAGCAGCTTTTTACAAACGGAAGAGAAAATTAGTATAGTAACAAGTTCGCATGTAAGGATTAAAAGTAGAAGGCCGTTAGAGTTTAATAAGTTTAGTAAGTCAACTACTAGTGTGTTAATTCAACGGTTAGTAGCGGTAGAAAATTAAGTTCGGAATTTGCATACAGAAATTTTTAGGCAATTAAATTAATTTAAAATTAAAATGCCTCCATGTTAATTCAATGAATAGTTAATAATCAAAACAGCGAAGCGCTTACGATAAACCAAGGTGAATAACTAAGAAAGATGTTTATTTAATAAAAAATCTGATAAAAATTGGTTATAATTAGTTTCCGTGTAAAGTAAATTAATTGACGTGTTCAAACAAGTTAACCAAAGTAACCCTTTAAGATAAATACAGCTGTTTACTTAGACAAACATATCATCAGCATATCTAATCCACCATAATAATTGAAAGACTATTTCGTTGCCTAACATATACAATCTTAAGAAAAAGTATCACAAAGCATGGAAGTAGAAAGATTGAATGAGACTAAACCCTCAATTACTTTATAGTAAATACCATAGAATTTGTCAGAAATTTATTAAATACAGTCATTTACAAGAGAGGCAACACTTAATTTTAACAATTATTTCATTTCGAAATGGGTCACTTTTTTATTACCATGATTGACTATGATTGTTTATGCATCTTAACCTTCGTTTGAATTTTTCCAGTTTCAGTGATTTACTTACATAATAGTCTTGTTAACTACAAAAGTTTTAATTAATATATTTTCCTACAAAATAAACTACAACTATCTATCATGAAATTTATGCTTTTGCAAAATACCTACAAATGTACAAATTTTTACAAAAATTTTTATTTTTTTAAAAACTTTAAAATGAATACGAATGAAAAATGTCCAAGAAAAATTAAACAGTAGATTAGTTAGACAGATAGTTCTAGATTTTGAAATAAAACATAGTTAACATCCCAAACACGTTTCTGTTAATAATAATAAAGTAAAAATATTCACTGAAATATAACGAACTTATTTTTGAAAAAAGTAGGAAAACATCATAACAATTTATACAAACCTTTTTATCAAGAGGCATGCAGTTAAAATTAGTTTTACTTATTCCATTCACGTACAGGTAGTCAGAAAATATGCTAGATTTTGCTTCTTTGCATAAATTTTAGCACGTCGTTTTATGAAAATATTCTAAGGAATATAGTTAAAAGTATGTAACAATTAATAACAAATATTTTTGTTATAACAGAGTTGTATCGTTTTCACTTCCACAGAATATCAGAAGATTTTAAGCTTATAGATAATTAAGAGCACATTAATGTCATATTCCGATATTAATAGTAGCAGGTAAATATCAACTATTTTCAATAACGACATTACGTAAAAAACTACTAATCTGGGAAAACAAGGAAATATTTGAGTTAAAAATAATATCTAAATACTTAAAATAATAATTCTTAGCTAGTAATAGCAATTAGGAACCTAGTATTGATTTATATGCAAAAAAGTTCCATATAGTTTGCATATTCTAAGTCAATTATGCAGTTAAAATTTACATTATCAAAATTTCATCCAGCTTTCAGTTAAAACTATCGCAAAAACAATTTTCTTAATTTTTAGCCTTCATACAATAAATAATTATTTTAGATACTATCTTCTTGTATTTACTACTATATATCCCATTTTTCTCTTGCTTAAAATAATTAACGCTTCATAAGGTCATAATAAGTATACTACACTAAAATTACTCGAAAACTATATTATCCAAAATATAACCGACTTTCAGTTAAAACTACTTTAAATAAATTTTCCTCCCTTTTTTTCAAGATGAGGAAAATTTTCATTTACCTCTTTTACAACAGAACACACCAAGATTGTTACTCAGAAATTATTCAAGTATTAAATATTATATCTTTTTCAGAAGTAACCAGGCGCCATTTTTTTATTATTCGACTTAATAAAAATTGTAATTTGTTTAAATCATCAAGTAATTCCAAGTTCCGTCATGCGGAGAAAATCATATCGATCTTAGCAACTATTAAAGTATTAAAAATTTTGAAACTTTTCTCAACCGTCATCGTGTACTTTTAAAGATTTTAAGATAAAAATTTTCCGTCACTAGCTGCGTGGAAGATAAGGATTCCAAAAAGATAAGTATACGTTTTTTTTTCTTTAACTTTGTGGCTGTATCCTGAACACGCAATCTTCCTAGCACGCCATTTTAGCGATTTGTTAATCATGAACCATGTAATAACTATATTATTTTTTGTTTCTGAAATTTTTGAATTTCTAAATTTCAAATTTCCTTATTTAAAAATATGTACCGAAAACGTAATTAAAGTTACACAAACTTAGATTTTTCAGTAGTTCTAAATCTGTTAAAAACATTTTTTTTAAAATCTGGGAACTATCTTAGAATAAATATTTATCTGCAAATATCGTCAGTTATATAAGAATGTTGTTAATTTACTTAAAAACCGTCAAGCAGCTGGGAATGAAAAAATACATGATTAAAAGATGTTTAACAGTGAATCGATATATTTTCAATTAGATTGTACTTTCAGTGAAAGATTATTCGCTTTATCATGAAAATAGTAATAGTTGCTCCTAGTTAAAGAAACTAAACGTTGCCCATAATTTAAATAATAACAGTTACCTTCCTATATTTAAAAAATTTGTTCAATATTTAGTCACATTTTATTTTATATTATTTATGTACTAAAAATTTGTTAAGGGACATAATAAAATAGTTTGTAAATTTATATTAATTGTATTACCATCAAGAAAAGATTAATTAATTATTGTTAAAATTAAATCTTCTTGGACGCCCATAGACTTGAGAGATATTGATTTGGAAAGTTAATAGAATTTAAGTGTATTCCATAAGCGATTTAGAATATTTTAAAAATTATTTTTTTTCAAGTTATCCCTTTTGCAATCTTAAATCGGAAAGTTTTTATTCTTAAAACTTTTTTTCATTCAAGCATAGTTACTCTAAGAATTGATTGTAATAAAAAATTTCTTAAAAACTTTATTATATAGCTCATGCCTTATTGTTGATGCAAAAAGTGGAGAGCTTAAAGCCAAAGGTAATTTGCTATATTTTTCTCAAGGGTGCGAATTTTAAACTAAACTGTTCTAAACTGTATTGCTCCCAGATAAATACTTTACAAGTTCCCGGAATGTACAGTGAGCAAAAAAGGACCACCTTGAATAACTTTTGATCTCTAATGATCACATTTTCACGCTAATAAATAAGTACAGACAGTAATTAATAAGTACAGACAATATTTTAAGTTACGAAATCAGACGCAAAAACGTGCTACGTCTGAATGAACACACAATTTTTTCAATTTTCAATTTTTTCTTATTTTTGACCCCCAAAATGTAGAGGTAGCCGCAATCTGGAAAATATGATCCCTATAGTTTGGTCGGGAGAGCGCTCCAAAGTTTGAACCGCTTAATGATAATATTACTTTTTGTGTATTTCGCTATATGTCGGGAACTTTTTCGTGAATTGAAAAATTTTTACACATAATTATAAAATTCGTTTGTCCAAAGATGATTCCATGCAAAAAATAACTTTTATGAAATATTTATCATTTTTTATGATATTATTTAAGAATTGTCAAAAAAGTCTTGAATTGTAAGGTATGAATCCTATTAAATAATGTAATTCTTTCATGGCGAAATCCGAAATTTGAGTAAAATAGATTGAATAGTTCCTGA